>NW_026068133.1:892970-921571 GCF_014885135.2 Alexandromys fortis | reverse complement strand
ATTTATTTTTAGTTTATGTGTATGAGTGTTTTTGCCTGCATCAACAGATGTACACCACATGTGTGCAGAGCCCTTTGAGGGCAGAAGGGGGAGCAAGATCCCTTGGAACTGGACTTGTGGATGGTTGTAAGCTGCCATGTGGGTGCTGGGACTTGAACCTGGGTCCTCTTCAAGAGCAGCAAGTGCTCTTAACTGCCAAGTCATCCTTCCGGTCATAAGGAGGCCCCGTTTTAAGTGTGTGTGTTTTCAATAACGTGTATTACTTATTTAGGGTCTGTCTGTGTCTGTGCATGCCTTAGAGCAAATGTGGGGGTCAGAGGACAAACTGTTCCACCGTGTGGAGCCCTCGGTTGGCATTTAGGTTTGGAGGCTCGAAAGCAAGCACCTCTATCTGTAGAGCCATCTTACTGATCCCTCAGAACCCCCTTGGGAGCCTTTACAGGAGGAAGAGCTATTTCTAGTCATCCACCTTTTCCCCAGAAGTTAGACTCCCCCTTCCCCATAGGGCCCCAGAGTACAGAAGCCAAAGTTCCCCGGGCTTCTGGGAAAGCCAAGGTCACACAGAACTCTTCCTCATTGGCACCTGTGGCGGGGCAAGCACGCTCGCTGTCCCCTCTTTCTGACGCAGGGCTGTGGGTTTGCCCTGTCCTCCGACACACTGCTGTGGGGTTGGGACCCTGCTGATGTGGCTGAGTTACCTCGCTTTTGTGGACTCCGGTCTCCAGTAGGCAGCAGCGGTTTGTGCAGCGGGCGGCTTCTCGGCCGAGCCACCACAGGTCAGCTCATCACAGGAGACACTGGGTGGGGCATGGCTGACGATACACACTTCCTGGGCAGTGCTTGGCTTTGCGCTGGCTGGGGAGGAATGGAGAAGGTGGGACCTCATGAGCTTGGTTATTGTCCCACCTTGCAGGAGGTGGAAGCTGCAGGCTGCTGCCGGTGCTTTCGCACGTCACTCAATCTTGAACTTATCACGTCTGCCCCTGTGTTCACGTGGAGTTACACACCTTAGGTCACTTCTGGGAATATTAAATCTTTTATGTGTCTCTGATGCCAAATTAGCTTTTTTGTGGGCTACAGATGACCTTATGTTCTCAAAGATCTTGTCTGCTGACTATGCCAGAAGTCCAAGAATGGAGATGTAGAATAGTAGAAGATTCTTGTTTATTTAGGTTTTTGGGTTTTGTTTTTTTGTTTTTGTTTTTTTTTTCGAGACAGGGTTTCTCTGTAGCTTTGGGGCCTGCCCTGCAACTAGCTCTTGTAGATCAGGCTGGCCTCGAACTCACAGAGATCTGCCTGCTTCTGCCTCCCGAGTGTTGGGATTAAAGGCTTGCGCCACCACTGCCCGGCTGAAAACCAAGTTTTGAATTAAAAAATATTTTTTATAGCCAGGTGGAGGTAGCACACACCTTTAATCCCAGCACTCAGGTGGCAGAGGAAGGCAAATCTCTGAGTTCAAGTCCAGCCCAGTCTACAGAGAGAGAGTTCTAAGACAGCCAGGGCAACACAGAGAAACCCTGTCTTGAAACAACAACAACAAAATCCTGAAATTATTAAGTAGACAAATATTTTTAATGTAACATAACCATTTCACAAAATATGATAGGAGCAATCAGTTTAGAGCCAGGGTTGCCTGCTTTGGTTAGGCTCCACAGTCCACAGTCCCCTCGCCCCAGCCCCGCGCTCCCTCCTCACCGGGCATCCTGTGTTTGGCTCCTAAGCTCTGAGCTCTCTCTCCAGCCCTCAGGTTCCTCATCTTCTATCATCAATTGTGGGCAAATCACCCCTTTCCTGCTGTGTAGTAGCCCCTTACACATACATGCGAGTATTGCTGCTGGGCTTAGGGACCATTTCTAGTTCCTGGCTTTTGATCAAGGCTGATTTGTTTCCTGGAGTCCACACAGTTTTTAAAGAATACTTGTATTTGTGAGTAATATGTGTGTGTCTGTGGGCATGTGGGCTCTATGGCCCTCACGTGGAGGTCAGAACACAATGGACAGGGAGTTGCTCTCTTCCCCCATCATGTGGGTCACTGCTATCACTGAGCTTGCTGGGCGCCACTCTGTCAAGTGACTGACTTATCTGCCTGTCTTCTCATGGGGTGGAGTCAGTCTCTACTTTGATCTCCAGTGTCTACTGGGACTTCCAATTGCTTCACATCCTTGCTAGGTCTAGATGCTTCTGATTTGTGAGTCATCTAGTGTTAGTGTATGAGTATGTATGTCAGAATTTCCCACAGGTATAAGGAGTGTTTCCTAGATCACTGAGGGCATTGAACACCTTTTCCAGTATGTCCAGTTAAACCAAAGCCAACAGGAAACTAGGCAATAGGGAGTGAATTTAGAGCCTTGGGCATAATTGACAGGAGCTCTACCACTGAGCCACACCCCCAGCCCCTTACTGGGGGGTTCTAGGCAGGAGCTCTACCACTGAGCCACACCCCAGTCCCTCACTGGGGGATTCTAGGCAGGGGCTCTACCACTGAGCCACACCCCAGTCCCTCACTGGGGGGTTCTAAGCAGGGGCTCTACCACTGAGCCAAGCTCCCAGCCCTCACTGGGGGATTTTAAGCAGGGGCTCTACCACTGAGCCAAGCTCCCAGCCTCTCCTCAATGGGGGATTCTAAGCAGGGCTTCTACCACTGAGCCAAGTTCCCAGCCCTCACTGGGGGATTCTAGGCAGGGGCTCTACCACTGAGCCACACCCCAGCCCCTCACTGGGGGATTCTAGGCAGGGGATTCTCTTCATTGATTCTAATTTAGAGTAGGATGTTACTCTGTAGCCCAGGAAGGCCTTGATCTTTTTGATACTCCTGTCTCAGCCTTTGGAGTCACCGGGATAACAGGCCTGTACCACTGTACCTGGCCAGGCCTAATATTTTTTTTTTAAATAAGATTCATGTCTTAGTATGTGTTCCTGTATCTGTATCTCTGTGTATGGCTTGTGGCATGTGTGGGTGTCAACAGAGGCCAGAAGAGGGCATTGGACCCCTGGAACTAGAGCTAGAGATAGCTGTGAGCTGCCTGAAGTGGGTGCTGGATATCCAACTCTGGTTCTATGTAAGAGCATCCTCATTCTCAACCAATGAGCCATCTCTCCCGCCCTGCATAAGACATTCTTAAGACAAAGAATTCTAGCATCCCAAACATCCTGGGTCTCTGCTTTCTTTCTGGTGTTAAGGGATAGCCTTAGATACTTAGATAGAACTAACCTCAGATTGATACTTACATAGGGACCACGAGTAGGAGTGCTGGTGTGGAGACCCCTCTACACCATAGTTCCCTTGAGTGCTAAGGGTTTGCTCTCCACATCATTTGCTCCTTAGAATGAAACAGGATGAAGATGAATGAATAAATTCCTGAATGC
Organism: Alexandromys fortis; assembly: GCF_014885135.2. Classification (NCBI taxonomy): domain Eukaryota; kingdom Metazoa; phylum Chordata; class Mammalia; order Rodentia; family Cricetidae; genus Alexandromys; species Alexandromys fortis. Next base: position 918,205 of record NW_026068133.1, on the reverse strand, counting down.
AGGGCTCATAGAAAGTTGTTATTGCACAGGGGGATAGTGCAGATGGGAAGATGGGAGGTATGGCTCAGTGGTGGAGCCCCTGCCTAGAATCCCCCAGTAAGGGGCTAGGGTGTGGCTCTAGGTAAAGCCCTGCTTAGAATCCCCCAGTGAGAAGCTGGGGTCTGGCTTCTTGCTTAGTGTAATAGAGTGCCTGAGTTTCTTCCCTGTCACTGAAAGATTGGGGGGAGGACTTCTAAAAGGAAGGAATGACCCAGGTGTCTTATGTGTGAGCATCAGACTCATCATGATTTTGAACCTGAGAAACAAGGAAATATGAAGGTCTGGCCTCCTGGGTGGACATGGAGACCGAGAAGTGAGGAGACAGACTAGACTTCCCGTCCATGTTCCTCTTGTGCCTGGAGCAACTCTTGCTTCCACTCCCCCCCCCCCCCCCCCCCCCCCCCCCCCCCCCCCCCCCCCCCCCCCCCCCCCCCCCCCCCCCCGCCTTCCATTCACACCCAGTCATCCTTAGCTTCAAAGCACAGGCATGTGGCTCAGCGGGTAGAGGGTTTGCCTAGCAGGCACAAACCCCTGGAATCCACCCCTTAGCACCCCATGAACGGGTGTGGCAGTGCTAGCCTGTAATGCCAGCTCTCAGGTGGCTGGAGGATCAGGAGTTCAAGGTACTTTGAAATCAGTCTTGTTTATATTAGACCCTATGTCAAACAAAGCCAAACAATGCTAGGTTGTGGTGGTGCACGCCTTTAATCTCAGCAGTTGGGAGCCAGAGGCAGGAGGATCTCTTGAGTTCGAGGCCAGCCTGGTCTATGCAGAGAGTTCCAGGATAACCAGACTACACAGAAAAACCCTGTCTTGAGACACCCCCCCCCAATCAAAACACAAACAGAAAACAAAACAAAACATAAGAGATGTAGACTATGGTGTTTGTAGTAAGGGGCGGCTGGCTGCTTCCCGCCGCCCATCTCCTGCACCAGCTAGCTTTGCCCAAAATAATTACACAGAAACTGTATTCTTTTAAACACTGCCTGGCCCATTAGTTATAACCTCTTATTGGCTAGCTCTTACATATTGATCTAACCCTTGAGTGTGGCTTACTGGGACGAGTCTGACGGGCATCTATCTCGGAGAGGAGAATGTTGTGGCCCGTGAGGATCCAACATAAATTTTCTAATTCCCTAACCCGGCTGGAACGGAGTCGCGAGGAAAAGAACTGACACAGCTCACACCGTCATCATGGAAAAGGCCAGAGACCCCGTTTATTGTCCAAACATTTTATATACCCACACCAAATTGAGCGGGGAAAACACATTACGCCATCACCTAGGCAACCAGGTGCCTGGGCTTAAGTCATGTCTGCATCTAGCAGTCAGGTAGGCCCTGAATTAGCATCTCTATAAGACAACCTCCAAATTGCAAAAGGAAATAAGCACCAAACATCCTGACCAGTTTCAGTCAACACCTCTTCTCAGGTAATCCACACTTTAACAAAAGAAGCTAGGAGCAGACATCCTGGCTTTTGTTAAGGGCACAGACAGCTTGTCTGCAGAGCTATGTAATCAGCTCAAACCGGGGTAATGGCTTTTGTGGCATATCGGAATATGCGCCCACAATCCACTCTCTCTTATTAATTTTAATAAACCCTGTGCTTCTGCAACAGGACAGATACGTTGCGCCTGCCTTGGGCAAAGTCCTCTTTATTTACCCAAATTTTCCCGTCATTGGAACAGGCATCCTTTATGCAAGCCCCTGTCTTAGGCATCTGGGGAGAAGAAGCTTCAAACCCGTCATTGACTGCCGACCTCTGTAAAGAGAAGAGATTAGTGGAGAGAAATATACTTTTTAGGCCCTGTGTATCAGCCATATCTTGTCAGGATGCATCACAAAGCTTTATGTATAATTATGCTCCCAAAGACTATATTCTCCTATCTTAAAGGAGAGTAGAATCACCTGAGTTGAAGATGTTTCTTCTTCTGGTACAGAACATCATTTGGAGTTTACATTTTTAGCATGTGTATCAACTCTTAACATTCATTGTCATAACCTCTCTTTTAGCCAACTGTTAATCGTAGCAACTCACAATCATGATTTTTCCACATTATTGCTCAATACCGATCTTTAAATTTTTAACACCGTAATTTTATATTTAGCCAGTCAAAACCAGCTCTCCCAATTTTTATAATTTTATATTTAGCTGGTCAAAACTAGTTCTCCAATTATTCATAATTTTATATTTAGCCGGTCAAAGCCAGCTCTCTGATTATTCATTTTACGTTTAGCCAGTCAATACCAGCTCTCCGATTATTTATTACTTCACACTTAGTTGGTCAGTACCAACTCTTTAATTATTTATAATTTCATATTTAGCTGGTCAGTACCAGCTCTCCAAATTCTTCATAATTTCATATTTAGCCGGTCAGTACCAGCTCTCCAAATTATTTATAATTTCATATTTTTCTTTACCATAACTTTATATTTTTTTTGGTCATTACCAATGTATTTAGCACCATTGGTCATTACCAAATTTTTCCCATCACCTTATATGCAGCTGTAAATATCAGGTCATTACTGTTAAGAGCATAATACCATTTGCTGATTATTAAATCTCATTTTCAGTCTCTGTGTAGCTGTTAAACCCTTAGTCTGTCCCTTTGTTAAGTGAAGGGGGGTTTTAGACATACTTTATTTTGCATCTTTCTTTCCCTCAGGGGAAAGCTTAGGTCTTAGTTCTTAGGTTTAATATTTTATTCAAAATGAGTCCTGTCCCATAAACTGAGAACACTCAAATGTATCTTAGTTCTGAAGCAACAGGTTTCACACCACAGCCAGCAGCAGACACTGCAGTCAGCTCGTCTCAGCAGGATCTCTTTGTCCGAAGTCTCTTTGCAGTGCTGTGAGTTGCAGGTCCGGATCAGGCATCTCTCTGTGGGCTGGGTTACTGGATTCCTTCTGGAGCCGTTTTATTTCTGTTCCTTTTGCAGCACGGTTGTCAGCTACGCTGTCTCCAGGTCTGTTGTCCTTCTGCTGAAAGCATTGAATTAGATGTTCTGGAAGCCATCTGGCTTGGTTTTTATCCTGTGAGAAAACACAGACATGCCCTCGACCCCATATTAAAATGGGGTCGGGTCCCTTCCAAGTCCCATTGCTAGGATCTTTCCATTTGGCTTTAGCAAATGTGGTTTTTGTACCGTTATGTCACAATCTGTCCGCAGCTGATCGCTCATGGACATCTGTATTTAGAAAGTTTAGCGTATCCAAATCAGGAGCAGAAGGAGAGAGAGCACAAGCAAGGAACTCAGGACCGCGAGGGGGGCACCCACACACTGAGAGAATGGGGATGTTCTATCGGGAACTCACCAAGGCCAGCTGGCCTGGGTTTGAAAAAGCCTGGGTTAAAACCAGACTCGCTGAACATAGCGGACAATGAGGACTACTGAGACCTCAAGAATGGTGGCAATAGGTTTTTGATCCTACTGCACCTATTGGTTTTGTGGGAGCCTAGGCAGTTTGGATGCTCACCTTACTAGACCTGGATGGAGGTGGGTGGTCCTCGGACTTCCCACAGGGCAGGGAACCCTGACTGCTCTTTGGGCTGACGAGGGAGGGGGACTTGATTGGGGGAGGGGGAGGGAAAGGGGAGGCGGCTGGGGGGAAGAGACAGAAATCTTTAATAAATAAATAAATAAATAAATAAATAAATAAATAAATAAATAAAAAGTTGTCAGTGTGAAAAAATAAAATTCATTAAGCCAGAAAAAAAAGAAAGTTTAGCGTAAACAATGCATGATTTAAGGCATTGTGTGGCGTCTGAGGATACAACTCCCCTGTCTTTATTTTTTGGCATGGCAACTGCCTGACTCGGCTTCTTTCTCCTAGCATTCTGTTCTGTCTACTCCACCTACCTAATTTTCTGTCCTATTAAAGGGCCAAGGCAGTCTCTTTTTTTAACCAATGAAATTAACACAAAACAGAAGACTCTCCCCTATCAGGTGTTGGACTATTAAACCTTCCTAAGTGCTCTGAACTAGGCCGGTGAGATTGTTCGGTAGGTAAAGAAGCTGACTGCCAAGGCTAAGGATCTGAGTTCGATTCCTGGACCTGGTACAATAGGAGAGCATGAACTCCCTCAAACTATCTCTTCCACCCATTAAGTAAATGTTTAAAAAATTCCCAAGCAAAAATACACAATGATCCTTTTTTTTTCTGTTTGTTTTTTACAGACAAGGTTTCTCTGTGTGGTACCATCTGTCCTGGGCCTCACTCTGCAGACCAGGCTGACCTTGAACTCACAGAGATCCACCTGTCCCTTGGCAGGTGCTAGGATTAAAGAGGTGAGACACCATGCTTGGTTTACAAACTAAAACTCTTAAATGTGAGCTGATGATACCCTGTGTAACCCAGTGATGGCTCTGCTGAATTTCCCAGGCCACCAAAGGATCGGCTTGAAAGGAAGTAGCTGGGGCCTGGCAGTGCCGGGCGTAGGCCCCACCCCTCGCAACACAGACATGTTGGCAGCTACTTTGGGCTTTGTGGCCAGTTCCACCCTAAAAACTCATAAGGCTCTCCTGTTTGGTTTGGACATATGTCCTGGGCAGATCTACGGGGACACTTGAGGTGTCAGCTTTACCCTATGTCCTTGGTCAAGGTTCAGAGAGGCGAAAGATGTATTGAAAGATCACACAGTCCTGATGGGAGAGGCGGATATTTGACATATCCACTCTGGGGCTGTGGCTCAGGGTAGCATGTTTGTGTGATGCTCCAGACTCCAGACCCTGTGAATGAAAAAATAATAAAAATTGATAAGTAAAAATAAATTTAGGCAAACTTGAGCTGGGCATGGTAAGGCACGGCAGTGACCCCAGAAGTTGAGAGGTGTAGGCAGCTGGATTAAGAATCGAAGGCTAGCCTTGGCTACATAGTGAGTTTGAGTTCAGAAAGCCAGAAACAAGGCTGGGATGTAGTTCATTGGTAGAGCATTCACCTAGACAGGTAACACATGGAGTTCAGTCCCCAGTAACCCGAGAAATAGTGTGGTGGTGCACACTTCCAGTGCCGGCCCTGGAGAGGCAGGAAGGTCATAGGTTCAAAGCTAACCTTGAGGGTGCGGTGAGTTTGAGGCCAGCATGGACTACACAAGACTCTGTCTCAAAATAAAATAAAATAAAATAATAAAATAAAATAACAATAAACTGGAATGCAGTGGTGCACACCTTTAATCCCTGCACTTGGGAGGCAGAAGAAGGTGGATCTCTGTGAGTTTGAGGCCAGCCTGGTCTACAGAGTAAATTCTAAAACACCCAGAGCTATGCAGAGAAACCTGCCTCAAAACCTCCCTCCAAAAATAAAAAAGGGAAGGCTAAAGGGCCATGGGAAGAGAAAGAAAGAAGCCCCTCATGTCTCCTCATGTTCCCTCCTGCGTTTGAACTTGGTTCATATTTCTTCCTAGCTTCAACTGTGCTGGAACTTGCTACGTAGACCAGGCTGGCCTTGAACTCACAGAGATTCATCGACCTGCTCCTCCTGAGTGCTGGGATCCAAGGCTTCTGCCAACATTGCTGGTTTTCACCTTTTATTTTGAGACTCTTGCTAAACTTGGAGTCGTTTCTGCCAGACTGGCTGGCCAGTTCACTCCGGGGATTCATCCTGCCTCTGTGGCATGTGTATACCACAGTGCCCTGCCTTTCTGTAGACGCTGGGGGTCCGATCTCGGGTCTGAATGTTTGTCCGGAATGCCCTTTACACACTGAGTCACCTCCGCAGTGTTCGCTGTTTATTTTGTGGCAGGCTCTCCAAGCTTACCCACTGACCTGGGTTTTGCTCCTCCTCCTGCCTCAGTTTCCTAAATATCTCGGATACTGTAGTGTAGTTTGGTGGTATCAGGCTTTTCCAGAATCTACCAATGAGGGGCTGGGTATTAGATCCCTCCCGGAGTGAGCCAGAGGACCTGGACTCAAGTCCCAGTACTGCAACAGAACCTACTCAGGAAGCAGAGGCAGGGGGATCTCTGTGAGTTCTGGGCCAGTCAGGGTACATAGTGAGACACTCTCACAGAATGGTAAAAACAAAAACAAAACAAACCCAAACAAATAAACAAAACAAAAGAACAACGGCTAGCTGGTTCCGGGTCTCACACAGCAGTTTTCGGGACCCCACATCCAAGCTGAAATCTCACTCTACTGTGCCCTGGAGCTCACTGTGAGAGGAAACTGAGGCTGGGGGAGGGGGGGCGGAGCTCCAAGATTAGGCTACAGAATCAGTAACGGGAGAATACTTTTCTTGAGGAGCTGCCTCCCAAGGATGGGTGTGAGACCTCTGGTAGCAGGGGAGTCCCCGCAGGAAGTGGGGCCTCATCTCCCTTCCGATTAGCCAGGAGCCCAGGGCAGGGCTCTGGACTTTAACCCCAAGCTGTGGCTGGCGCCGGGAAGGGCAGGCGAGTGGCCCAGAGGCCGGCGGGGCAGAAATTCCCCTGGTCCTCGTGCCAGGGAAGTTACCCAGGGCGCAGGGTTGGGGGTCAGGTGCAGACAGGGGTCCAAGTGGGCGCAGAGGTGTCTGCGGCTTCATCTGAAGCACGGCGGAGTGCCAGGGCTTCGCTGTCCCGTGCGTACCTCAGTTTCCCTCTCTTTAACAAAACAGGTGTGCCTCCTTCCCTTGGTTTGAGACGTGACAGCCCACTCCAAACCCCACCCTATCCCACACCTACAACCCCAGCCCTGGACAGTTTCACAGGAGTGTGGGGCGGTCTGGTGGTGGCACCGTGGACTTCCTATAGTCTGATGGGGAGAAAGGTGCCCCAGGCAGAAGGGAACGATCAGGAATCTACTTTGGGGTCCTCTAACTAGGGTCAGGGAGCATGGGCTGGCGACAGGGGGACCTCAGTGTTTTGCTCAGGGCCCACCCACCTTTGATGCTGGAGAAGCTCGGCGGGCGGCTCACTGGCGCCACCTGGAGGCTGCTACGAGCCAACGTCTCACCCAGGGCCAGGGAACCGAGAAAGGTCTCTGCAGGCTTTCCCAGGCACCGGGTGCAAATTCTGACCACCCCTGCCGCTGTGGTTCTGTGGCTTCTCTGCGTTCATCCCCCGGGGGCATTGAGGAGGCTTATTTCCGAAACACAAGCCCACTCTTTCCTTCTGTGTTCGCTATTCTGTGGCTCCCAGTGCCTTAGGGACGAGTTGCCAATGGGCCAGAGTTATCAGGCCTCTCTGAGCACCCCCAGGCTTCAGAGGAACCGCGAGCCATTGGTAAAACGTCGCCCTGAGAAACGACCTCCTTTCATAGGCTGTCCCCACTGCCTGGAACATCCTTTCTGCTTTTTCCCTCTCCTTCCTTCTGCTTGGCTCCTTGACTCCTAGGTCAAGGTTGCAATCCAAGTGGGACCGTGGTAGTCGCCGCGGTGTCTCCACGTCCCTCCGAACTCCGGGAAGTGTTTATTCAATGAACGAGTGAATATTTGTTGTGCCTAACTGTTTGCTGAGGCATACTGTTTACCCGGAGAGGGCAATGGGCATATTCCCAAGGCCTCGCGCTTCCCGTTGGTGCTGTTCTGTCTCTAGGGTACAGGCAGCTGTTCCCCTCCTCCAGGAAGTCCTCGCTGGTTCTTCTTAGCTCCTACAGTCTCCTGAACTCTTCTGTCTGCTGGGCCATGCCTGTCTGTCTGGGGATACGTCTTTCTTTCTCCCCAACAGAAGTGAGAAGACAGGGCCAGGTCCTGTCTCCTTCGCCTCTAAGCTTACAGCAAAGTCATTCTTCAGAGACCTGGGTGTGAATCCAGACCCCCTCTCCTGTAGAACCTCCTCTACAAACTTGTTCCTCATATCAAAGATATGTCTTTTGGGGTGTTGGGAGGACAGTAGGGCGATGAAGTCCCAGTGTCCCAAGCTGACCACATGCTGGGTGACTGCGGGTGACCTCCTTCCTCTTTTGGAGAGCCCTCTGGCTGGATGAATGGGTAACAGAAGGTACCAGCAGTTTCATCCTTCTGGGACATTCTGGGAGGCCGCGCGGGGCTTCCCGAGGTGGGAGGGTCGGGCTAGGCAGAGGGAAGAGGAGTCTGCTGGGTTAGGGGAAATCCAGCCTTTCCCATCATAGACAATGACGGGGGAACAAACAAGGCAGCCTGTGGGGCGGGAGGGGAAGTCGGGGAGAGGACGAGGCTTCTTTGCAGATGGGTGAAAAACCACAGCCCGCACTTATCACCCACTTCCCTCCAGAGCCCCTGTGTCTCAGGGTCCGGGCAGGGCTGGCCAGAACAACGTATTCTCTCACTGTATTCTCTGCACCCCCCCCCCCCCCCCCCCCCCCCCCCCCCCCCCCCCCCCGGCCACCTGTCTTCTTGCTTTGTCTAGCAGCTTCTGGGCCCCATCACTTGGCTGTCCCTGCCTCTTTTCTTCCCTTATGGTGAGGCCTGTTTTTCAGAGGTAGCCGAAGGGGTGCTGGTGGCATCCAGCTTCAGAGCCTGTGCGTCCTCTGCCGCAGTCCCCACCTTCCAGGCGATTAGCCAAATGTTCTGACTCCCACAGCTATTCCACCTCCTTGATGTTCCACTTGCTTTCTCCTCCTGGGCGCCTCCTAGCCTTTGCTCGTGCTGTTCCCTTCTGTCGGGAATGCCCTTCCTTCTCTCTCACCTCTGATCTTAGAGGCCCAGGTCTGAGATCACTGGCAGCCTGCAGGAGTGGGATGAGAGGAGGGATGGATTCTTCTCTGGAGCCTCGGAACAGCTTCATTTTAGCTTTAGGAGACTTATTTTAAGCCACCATGCTTGTGGCTGTATGTTACAGCAGAAATCCGTGCACACCTCATTTTATTTATGTGGGGTGTGTGTATGTGTGTGTTGCTTTGTATGCCAAAACACCCCTGTGGGAGGTCAGAGGAAAACTTTCAGGATTTGGTTGTCTCATTCTACCATGTAGGCTCCAGGGATTGAACTCCAGTCCTCTGGCTTTTGCTGCAATCACCTTTACCAGCTGCGCCAACTTGCCATTCCTATTTTTTAATTTATTCATTTTACTTCAGTGCTGGAGATTGAACCCAGGGTCTCATGAATACTAGACAGGGGCTCTACCACTGAGCCACACCCCAGCCCCTCACTGGGGGATTCTAAGCAGGGGCTCTACCACGGAGCCACTCCCCGACCCTCTAATGAACAGTTTGAATGTCTGCCTCTGTGAGGCTGCTTCTCATTTTCAGTCTAAACTCCATAGCCTTGTGTTTCCTTGTTTCCAGCCTTGAGGCCATCACTTTAATGATATGTCTACAGACTTTCCTGGTCTCTGCTTCCTATTTGGGCTGTTGAGAGAGACGCTGTTGCTCTCTTCAATACGCACCCCTAAAATTGACCTGGCTCCTGTACAGACCCCATGACCAGCAGAGCAGGGTCTGAGGTGCTCACCTACTCGTCCACTGGCTCTTTACCAAGCGTCCGTTGAGGACCAGCTATTTGCCTGTCATTGTCCTTGAAGCTGAGAGACCAGTGGGGACAATCCACTCCTCACTCCCTTGTGCCAAAGATCTAAGTCCTTAAAGAAACTGGACTGAGAGACAGAGCCCAAAAGGGCATCGTTGAGGTCAAGGGGGGTCATAAACCCCATAAAAGTGGGGTTCTGCCTTCATTGTGGCACATGCCTTTAATCCCAGCCCTCGGAAGGCAGAGGCAGGCGGATCTCTAAGTTCTAGGTCAACCCAGTCTACAGAGTGAGTTCCAGGACAGCCAGGGCTACACAGAGAAACCCTGTCTTGAAAACCAAAAATGAATTAATTAATAAATAAATAATAAAGCTCAATAAAGATGGGACCCTGGTTTGATAGGATTAGTACCTTTATTAGGGAGCTTGGACTCTCACCCATCTTCTTCTGCCTCTCTGTCCTTCTCAGGAAAGAGGCCCTGGGAGGCCAAAACAAGATGTCCCCCTACCAGCCCAGATAGGGGTCCTCACAGAGTGAGCTCCCTTACCAGCCCTTGGCCTTGGACTTCTGGCATCCTAGACCCCGTCATGCAATTCAGAGCCTTGAAATGCCCAAGCCAGCCATCTTTGGCAATGGGCATTCAAGTGGTCCTCTCAGCCACGCTGTTGATTCTCGCTTTCCGGAGACAGGGTCTTTGGTAGCCCAGACTGGCCTCAAACTGGCTTTGTTGTCTAGGACGGACTTTGAATTAATGGTTCTACTACTTCACCTCTGGAGTGCTGTGGTTACAGGTGTGCACCATGACAACCAGTCAAGGAGACTGGTTCTTTTGTTTCAGGGTGTCACTCTGTAGCCCAGGTTGGCCTGGAAGGTACGTACTTGGATCCTCCTGCTTCTGCCTCCCCTGGGGGATGACAGTTGTACACAACCCTGCGTGGTTTATGTGGGGCTGGCTTTGTGCAGAGGCAGGCGCTCTACAAGCTGAGCTGCACCTCAGCTCAGTTCTTGAACTTTGTGTGTGTGTGTGTGTACGCATGTGTGCTTATGACAGGGCATGTATGTGGAAGTCAGAGACAACTTTGTGAGTCAGTTCTCCTCCTACCATGTGGACCCTGGAGATGGAAGTCAGGACATCGGGTTTGACAGCAAATGCATTTACCCATGAGTCATCTGGCCACCCACCCCGCCTCCACCAGCCCAATTCTCGTATGTATGTATGTATGTATGTATGTATGTATGTATGTATGTATTCTACTCCTCTGGGTTTCTGGAACATAGAGAAGGCCGTGGGATGAGAGGAAATGGAATATGAAGAGTGGGGAGCCATTTATGCTTTGGGAAGAATTCTGTAGCTGGGTGTAGCTGGGTGCGGCTGGGTGCCCCTGCCCTGCCAGCATTCAGGAGACTGAGGAAGGAGGCACTTGGCTTCCAGGTCAGCCTGGGCTTTGTAGCAAAACCCTGCCTCTAAGCACAAAACAAACCATTAGAAACCCAAAGAAAGCCTGAGGCTGTCAATCCAAGAGAGAAGAAATCACAGGTCTAGGGGCTTTGATCTCCTGCCTCTAAAACACGCTATAGTAGTGGTGGGGGCACTGAGGGCTCCAACCAGTGACTGGCAGCGGCTGCTGTGACTCCCTCTGGGGGCACTGTGTGCCAGAATGAGATGCTTCCCTTGGTTTTAAAGGTGGACAGCGGCAGTCGTCTGACGCCTGGCACCCTCTGCCTCTGCATCCCATTTCCTCCCCACATTGTCATTCCAGTCCATAGAGGAAAAATGGGGTCAGGCTTCCTCCCTTTTCTTTGCTGGGTTCCACAGGCAACTGGGTTACTGTGTGTGTGGCCGCGAGGTCATTCCCTGTCCGACCCATCTCTGGCAGTTACTTCAGAAAAAGGCATCTGGGGATGGGGTTGAAGGAGGTAGAGGTGTCTTGGAGGTGATTTCCACCTCTCCTCCTGGGATGGTGGAATCCAAGGGCTCCAAGGGACCTCTAGGCTTAGTAGCTTTGGTGGTGGTGATGAACCAGTGAGCTCTCTGGTCAGAGGCCTCTGCCTGTGTCTGCTGTGTGATCATACTCCTTTCTGAGCTAAAATCTGGACAGTTAGCCCCTCTCCCCCCATCTCTATCTCTCTCTTGTCTTGGTTTAGACAGACCCTCACTGTGTAGTCCTGGCTGGCCTAGAACCCACCTAAGTATAGCAGGCTGGCCTGGAACTCACAGAGATCCTCCTGCCTCTACCTCCCAGGTTCTAGGAATAAAAGCGTGTGCCATGGAACCCAGCCAATCACAGGGTCTTCTGCACCTCAAGTTGGCTTGGATGGCGATGGATATAGAGCTGAGAGTGACCTTGAACTTCTGACCCTCCAGCCTCCACCTCCAGGGTATGTGTTACCTCACTGGGTTTCTGCAGTGCTGGGGATCGAACCCAGGGCTTCAGGCATGGTAGGCAAGCATTCCACTAACATAATACATCTCCAGCCCCTCTTTTTGTTTCTCTGATACAGGTTCTTGTGTTCAGTCCTGGCTGGCTTCAAACTTAGAGCAAACCCCCTGCCTCAGCATTTTGAGAGTTGGGATTATCTATCACACCCAGCTGTGATGCATTTTTTAATTATTTATTTGTTTATTTTTATTCTATGTGTACTGGTGTTTTGCCTGCATGTACATCTATGTGATAGTGTCAGATCTTTGAGTTACAGACAGTTGTAAGCTACCATGTGGGTGCTGGGAATTGAACTCTGGTCCTCTGGAAGAGCAACCCAGTACTCTTAACCACTGAGCCACCTCTCTAGCCCTGATGACTGTATTTTTTAAATACATTTTTAGGAGCTTTGGGAAGTGGAGCCCCTTTCAAATTGAAGCTTGGGTGGTGGAGTCAGAATCTTCATTGAGATCACAGGCCCCAGAAGTTGCTGGGAGTAATAGTGTAGTTCCAAGACTTAGACTAGCTTAGGGTTATTATTGTCTTGAAGGCAGAATAAGTGATTTTCATGACAAGTCTACTAAGCACTACACAAAATGAGGCAGACCTATGTATGTGGGAAGATGCATGGAAGAAACACATACTATTTTTCTCCCTCTACTGGGGATGGAACCTAGGATTCACCCTGGGTAGGAGCCACACCCCAGCCCCTCACTGGGGGATTCTAGGCAGGGGCTCTACCACTGAGCCACACCCCAGTCCCTCACTGGGGGATTCTAGGCAGGGGCTCTACCACTGAGCCACACCCCAGTCCCTCACTGGGGGATTCTAGGTCAGAGCTCTATCACTGGGCTACATCTCATGACCCTTCATTGGGGGATGTAAGTAGGGGCTCTAACACTGGAAGCTACACCCTCAGCCTTAGACAAATGTGTTTGTTTTCTATCTGCCTGAGGGTTGTGAACATTACTGGCAATACTCAAGTGTTTCTTTTTGTACATTTATATCATCCTCAGTCTTACGAGGGAAGAGCTATGATGATGTCTATTTTACGGATGAAGAAATACAAAGAGTCGATTTCCCCAGCAGAGAGGAGTTTCTGTGTTTGTCTGTCTGTCCGCTGCCTCGGGAGGAACTGGTAACACTGACCGCGCTCCCTTCCGGCGGCTGTGGGAACTACAAAAGTTGGAGCAAGGTTTACAGTACTACAGACCCTTGTTTTCCTCTCTTGTGACATACAGAGTTGACAGCAGCAATACATAAGAGATGTCATAGGAACTGGTGAGCTAAAAGGTCAAAAGTAACCTGGCCAGGTGGCATAAGAGACCCAGACTCTCAAAACTTGGGAGATTAAAGTGGCAGGGTCAAAAGTTCTATGTCATTTTGGTCTAGATGGTAAGAACCTGTCTCAAGGAAAACAAATAAAATGGTGGACTGTGTTGGGGGTGTGGCTCAGTGGCAGAGCCCCTGCCTGGAATCCCCCAGTGAGGGGTTAGGGGTGTGGCTCAGTGGTAGAGCCCCTGCCTAGAATCCCCAGTGAGGGGCTGGGGGTGTGGCCCAGTGGTAGAACCCCTGCCTAGAAACCCCAGTGAGGGGCTGGGGGTGTGGCCCAGTGGTAGAGCCCCTGCCTAGAATCCCCCAGTGAGGGGTTGGGGTGTGGCTCAGTAGTAGAGCTTGTGTCTAGTCTTCACAAGGTCTTAGATTCATTCCTCAGCAATGAAAAACAAAACTAGCCACATTATTCTCATTATAATTATTCTTTTGCAGGTTTGGAACCCAGAACTAAATGCCCTTCACCACAAAGCCTATCTCATGGTGGTTGTTGTTTTTGTTCGTGGACTGTAAATGGAGGACACTGTACCGGCTTGAGATGGTGCCTAGAGATGCCCAGAGGGAGGTATGACTCGGTCATGGGGACACCTGAGCCTTCCTGTACCAGGGATACAGAACCTAGCTTGACCTAGAAACTTTAGAGGCCTCCCTTTCCTTCTCCCTCTCTGCCTCCCCCTCCTGCTGGCCTAATTAAGCATTCACCCCTCACACAATGCCCAGTCCACACAGCCTCAGCTGGCATCCGTGGTTCCCCAAGCTTTGGGACCTGGTAATTGGCTGTGCCTCTTACCTTCTTGGGTGTAGGTAAAATAGGTCATCTTGTGCAGCGTGAGATGCAGAATTTTCAACCCAGCATAGCTGAGGCTGCCTGCTTCCCATCTGGGAACCATTCTCTTTGACCAGTGATGACATCATTTGGGGGCGTCAACACTCCCAAGGGTAAGACTACATTTCCCAGAGTCCCCTGCAACTAGGAAGCCTACAGCCAGTAAGGCCCTTTGAGTTGACTGAGAAACTGGAAGCCCTAAGCTAAAGAAGAAGCAGGAAGACAGAAGGTTCTGTTACTGAAGACTGTGTGGGGATTCCATCCAACAATGTACTTCCTAGAATTTTTTTTAAAAATGTGTGAGAGAAGTAATTCTATGTCCATACAATCTACTCCTAAAGTATCAACCCTCTTTTATCTCTCTGTCCCTTAAAAAATGTTTTTTTTTGAGATAAGTTCTCATGTAAACCAAGCTGGTCTTTAACCTCGTTGCATAAACTGCCCTGTGCTTTGAACCCCTGATCCTCCTGCCTCCAGCTCTGCTGGCATTATGAGCATGCACCACCATGATTGTTGAGTTCTTGATGTAATGGCTGAGATCTAGAAGGTGCTGGACAGCCCCTTGAGAAATACCGTTCTTTGAGGGGAAGTAGCCCTGCCTTAGGGCAAGGATGAGGGCAGGAGCTACCCAGCAAACAGGGTCCTCCCCTACTCCATCCACTCTTTCTGTTTGTACCCATAGAGGTCTGGTCTTTATCCCTCTGGGGAGCAGGGCACCCCTCCATGTGAGCTGCAGACCTGTGCGAAAGCCCCAGGTCCTACCCTGGATAAGAAGGGGGCGTGGGTCAAACATCCCTAGGTGCACATGCGCCCATGCTTTGAGGTGACAACCAAAAGCAGGGGGGCCTAGCTGCACTTGACCCAACTGGCGGCGGTGGAAGGAGAGGCTGACAACCACGTGCATTCATCCTGACGTTTATGGACTGGGTAGCTCTCCCACAGCTCGGCGCTAAATCTAGATGGAGGCAGGATGGCGGGACCGTGGTCTGCATGCCTTCTACAGGTGAGCGGTCCTGGGCTCAGGGGTGGATGCGGGTAGATGCTGTGAGAGCGCGTTTCTCTCCAGGTCTCAGTGGCCTGCGGTGTGGGTGCTGCTGCTGCTGCGGCTGCGTCGGCTACTCCAGGGCTGTGTAAGAGGACCGGGGGCGGGGACGAGGAGGTTGTCAGTCAGCAGGAGGATCCTCCCGCAGCCCCGCCCACCGCGCCTCCCGCGGACCCCTCCGCCCCGCTCAGCCTGTGCCAGGATCTGGGGTCTGGTGGTGCTGCAGGGTAGACTGGTCCTCCATCTGGAATGTGACAAAGGAGGCTGCAAAGGAATTCCCGGGCTCGGGAGTGCGCCTGCGCGAACCCAGACAGCCAGTGGCTGGGTCCTGACTGGTCCTGGCTCAGGATCTTGACATCTGGGTGTCTAGGTTTGGGACAGGCAAGACTACAGATTGTTATTCTCTGTCAGGGGCACCTGTCCAGCGCACCTGCCCTAGTAACATGGCCTTGAAGATCCCTGGGAATTCTTAGTCTGATGGAGGAGACATGGTCTTTAATTGTGAGAGCATGGTTCTTGACTGGCAGCTTCTAGTCTGATGGAAGAGACAAGGTCCCTGTCTCTGATGGAGGAGACATGCCCCTGACTCTGGAAGCTCCCAATCTGATGGAGAAGACATGGTTCCTGACTCTGGTGGAGGAAATATGGCCCTTGATTCTGGGAGCTCCCAGTCTGATGGAGGAGATGCTGTCCATGACTCTGGGAGCTCCTAGTCTGATTTCCTGACTCGAGTTTCCCAATCTGATGGAGGAGACAGTTCCTGACTCTGGGAGTTCCCAGTCTGATGGAGGAGATGCTGTCCCTGACTCTGGGAACTCCCTGTCTGATGGAGAAGACAGGTTTGAGTCTGATGGAAGAGACATGGTTCTCCACTGTGGGAGAGGTCATTCCCAACGAGAACCCTGTCTGACGGAGGAGACACACCTAGCAGCCTGCATCCTAATGCACATCATGCATTTCAGGTTGGGGGAGCTCTTGTGTCAGAAGGTGGAAACGGCTTTGCCCTTGTGGCACGTCTCATGGGGGAGGAAAATACCTGCATTCACCCCAACTCCCCAGTGTGATGAAAGAAGCTGCATCCCTGTGGTTTAGTTTCCACTCACCTGAGGAGGAAAGATGCCCACCCTCACACGACACCCCTATTTATAGCCTTCCATCTGACATATACCTTACATGGGCGAGGAGACCTCAGTCTGATGGAGGCCCCTCCACCCTTGGTGCTCGTCGTCATTTGAGAGGCAAGGCAAGTGCCATGTATGGGAGCACTCAGGTCAGATGGGAGAGGCACACGCCCGTGTCCCTCAGGCTTGTGAGGGAGGAGAAGGCCACCTGTGGGACTGTGCCCCCCCCCCACGCTGCTCACTCACGGGCCACCTGTAGCTCCACCTCCAGCGTATCAGTCTTGCCCTGCAGTGTGACGGTCTTGAGTGTGTAGCGCCCGGCGTCCGTGAGGTTCAGCTTTTGCACCAGCAGTGAGCAATTGGCAAAGCCCACCTCCCGGCCCGTGTGTGCAGGGCCGGCGATCCAGTTCCCCGACGGCAGCTGGCTGAGCAATCGGTTGGGCTCTGAAGCAGGTCCACGGTACCAAGCGTAGACTAGCAGGTCCTTGGGGTAGCCCTGGACGGTCAGGGTCACGTCCTGGCCCTCCGTTGGTTTAGTCGGTACAGGCACAATCATCATGGCCACGGCTGCGGCTGGAGAGAGAGCCACCACCACTGTCAGCCAGGTATGCTTTGGGTGTGGGGTGGAGTCCTCCCCCTCCCTTGGCCAACTCCTCCGGGGAAAGTGCTCCTCATGAGGTGCTGGGGAGACCAAGGATGGAGGTGACTTCATGACTCTCTTGGTGGTGCTTGCCAGGGACACATCTCCCCTCTCTAGATTTTAGCCATGGGTGACGGTGCAGGTTGTCCCTCCTAAAAAATCAGGACACCCTAGAGAATCTGGCCATGTCTCCTCCATCAGGGTGGAAGCTTCCAAACACTCCTATCAGGTTGAGAATCCCAGAAAACGTGACTGTGTCTCCCCCATAGGATGTCTGGAACTTCTCTTCCCATAGCATGTCTTTTCTGTGAAAGTAGCAGACCTGAGAATATGGGCTGACAATTCCTCCATCAGATCAGAAGCCTCTAGAAGGAAGAAGCCATGCATCCTGTATTGCATTAAAAACCCTCACGAGGTGTGGATTGTGTCTCCTCCATTAGATTGGGAAAGTCTAGATTGTTTTTCTAATCAAGTTTGGGACCCTAGAAGCTGGGGAAACTACCCCATTGGTTTGAGATTCTCTCCAAGGTGGGAGCCCCCGGCTCCTCCATCAGACTGAGAAATTGGGGATTATCAAAGTGGAACACTCTGATCAAGTTAGAGACCCCCCCCCAAGAGCTGGGAGCAATTATCTCAATTGTATCAGAAAATTTCTATGACAATTATAGTGGGACCTGTGTCTCCCCCATCAGACTATGAATTTTAAAGTAAAGTAGTATCTCCTAATGACCCGGAAATTCTTTCAGGCCGTGCCTCCTCTCTTTGACTGGCAGTTCCCCTCCCCGATTTCCCTGAGATCAGAGAAAGACCGTGCCTCCTCCATCAGATCAGCTTGTTTCCCAGGCAGGGTAACAGTCATGTCTCTCTGTCCTCTATCTCACTCCCAGCATCTGCCACACGATTTCTGGCAGCTTGGGAGGAGGCAAACTTGGGGGTGTTGTATTAGGTACACCCTACACATACCTGCAGACCCTGGACACCCCCCATGCTGTCCCCGAAGTCCTCTGGTCCACCTTGTCTCCAGCCAAGGGCCCTCACAGGTAAGACAGGAGGCTCACTTACCTTTGGGACTTCCATCTTTGTTCTGCGTGAAAGAGGGGTCCATCCCCACCCTTTTCATGAGACCCAGCCTGTTAGTGGAGGAAGAAGGGAGGGAGGAGGGGGAGGACGATTCCCACTGTCCCTAGGGGACAATGGCCGCTTGAGAAGAAACCCAGGTAGAATTATTGATCCTATTTTTTTTTTCTTTTGAGACAAGGTCTCATGTAGTCCAAGCTGACTCCGAACGGTCTGTGTCCAGCAAACTCCTGATCCTCCTGCCTTCACCTTTCAAACACTGTGATTTTAGATGAGAACTTGATGTTCAAAGCCACCGTCCTTGGGGCATGGGCAGTGTTCTCTGAGGTTTCTCAATGCCCAACACCCCCCCCCCCACTCCCCACACTTAAGTAGAACAGAGATGTGAAGACAGGGCCTCTGGCTGGATTTCTCCAGGAGCCGGAAGCTGCCTCTGGTTTTCCAGCTGTGGTGTGTGAGAGTGTGCGGTTCAGGCCTGCGTGTCCTGGGCTGGGCAGGGCTCTTAGATATTGATGGTTTTTCTACCAACAGGGATAATTACACAGAAGGACATGGACCCCAGTGTCCCACTCTGCCACCCCCGAAGGGAACACGGGGCTCACATGTCACTCACTCTAACCTCAAGGCAGAGGATATGAGTCACCATTTATTTTCTGATGTGACGGATTTTGCCTGACTCTTTTTGCACCTAGACAAGAGGGGGACAATCCAATATGCCTGCCACCTTGTCCCAGTCGCTCAGTGCATGTGCTGGGAATCTAATTCTCTTCTGGGAAAATGGTGGTCCAGTCATCAAAGGCCTGCTGGGCCTCTGTGGAGAGCATCTGGTCATCAGGCTGGGGCTGACTCACCAGACAGCTTGACCACCACAGAGGCAGAGCCGGACAGTAGAGTCTTGGAGTTCTTAGCAATGCATGTGTACGTGCCCTCGTGGGCCGCCGTCATGCTGCTGATGTTCAGGTGATCTAGGCCATTCTTCAAGGCCTTCCCATTGAAGGCCCACACATACTCTGGCTCAGGACAGGACCGGGACACACACCACAGGGTGAGGGATGTGTTGAAGTCCACTTTAATGGTGCAGCCCGTACGGGTGGTGGAGTCTTGGAGGATAGCCACTCGTTCAGGGCCAACTGTAGGGCAGGAGGGAGAGACACAGGAGGGGCGGGGTGGTGGGCTGGGAGGGGACAGAAGCGTGCACCCCTTCTTGTCTACTAGATTGGGTCCCTGGGGCTGGCAGGCCTGAGTACAGGGAGAAAGGGCTTGCGCCTCTCTTGGTGGCGTCTTGATCTCTAATCCACTGTATAATCTTGAGACTCACTTCCCCTCCCACAAGAACTCAGAACTCCTGTTTTTTTTCTCATCTGTAAAAAAGAATGCGCGGAGCTGGGCAGTGGTGGTGAACCCCTTTGATCTCAGAGGGAAGAGTCAGAGGCAAGTGGATCTCTGTGAGTTCAATCCCAGCCTGGTCTACAGAGCGAGTTCCATCATAGCCAGGGCCACACAGAGAAACCCTGTCTCAAAAAACAAAATGAATCAAATCTACATTCTATGTCAGACCCTAGAAATCTGTGTGTCTAAGATTCTAGAGCTGTGGCTCTCAGCCTTCCTAACATTGCGACCCTTTAATACATTTCCTCATGCTGTGGTGACCCCCCAACCATGAAATTATTTTTGTTGCTATTTCATAACTGCAATTTTGCTACTGTTATAAATTATAATGTAAATAAGTGTGTTTTCTAATGATCTTAGGTGGTCCCTGTGAAAGGTCGTTCAACCCTAATGAGGTCACGACTCACAAGTTGAGACCCGCTGGTCTAGACGCTTTGGTATCATGATTTGGTTCTAGGATGCCGCTTCAGCTGGCGGTGTTTCTAGGCTTTGCCGTCTAGACTCCGCAGCCTTATCTCTGCTGCTAGGGTGCTGGCATTTGTTATCCTCTGGTTAGGGCTCCAGGACTTCAGGTTTTATACACCAGCCTTTTTTTTTTCCTTTTTTTTAACAGAGCCTCATCAGCTGGGTCTTGAACTCACAGTGATTCTCCTGCCTCTGCCTCCTGGATTAAAGGACTGCTCCGCCAAGGCTGGGCACAGTAGTGATTCATTTTCTCAGGATTCCACTCCACCAAGCTGCAGCCCCAGGTACTACTATGTGCTTCTGTGATGAGCCTTTGTGTTGTCCCCTCTGAGCCCTAAGTCCTGGTGATGTTATCCTCCACCCCGTCAAATCCAAACATCCCTGTTGGACATCTTATTTAGGGATGTTTTTCTTTTCTGACAGGGCCTCCTGTAGCCCAGGCTGGCCTTGAACAATACACAGCTGACAAGGCTGAAGTTCAGGATCCTGCCCCCACTTCCCTGTGTTAGGATTGTAGATCTATACTAACATGAACACTTTAGAGTTCTTCAGATGGAACCCAGGGCTTTGGCACAAGCCAGACAATGTCTTGCCAGCTCAGCTATATCCTAGCTTCCCCAGCCACATATCCCCCCACTTTTTTCCAAGACAGGGTTTCTCTGTGTAACATTCCTGGCTGTCCTGGAACTCACGGTGTAGACCAGGCCTTGAACTCACAGAGATCCGCCTGCCTCTTCTCTAGTGCTGGGATTAAAGGCGTGCGCCACTACTGCCCAGCTCTTTTTTTATTTTTTATTTTTGAGACAAATCTTTCTAACCGAGCTGGCCTTAATGGTGAGCCTTCTTCCTCTACCTCTGGACACCCTGATAAGGAACACCTGTTCCGTCACTCATCTACATCGACCTGACATTGTTAGCTACAATCTGTGTACTTCACAGAGTAGCCAACAAGTCAAGTGTGTTTTAAAAGGGACCATGCTCCTTCCCAACTTGCTTTCTGTGTGACTGTGGACTCCTTCTTTTGGTCTCTGTTTCCATCTATGAGATGTGGGAACCCGGTGCTTCGGAAGACTCACAATATACGGTCAAGTTCAGGGGCTCGCTGCGGCTGACGCTGACAGGGTTCCACACCTCGCACTGGTAGGCGCCAGCTTCCTCCCTGCGGACGCCATGCCGGGTCAACATTCTGCCGTCGGGAGACAGGCCCAAGCGGACAGCAACAGGTAGAGCGTCGCCATTGAAGAACCAGCGGACCTCAGCGGGGCTGGGGCTGCTGCACACTAGACGAAGGGTGTCCCTACGCTCCACCAGCGCCGTGTCGTTGGCCATGACCGTGGGAGGGGCCAGGATCTCTATGAGGGGGAGCAAGAGACAGAGGGGGAGGGGAGGGGCACCTCCTGTCCCCGGGGCAAGAAGCACCGCCAAGCTGTGCTTCTGTACCCCCAGCCACAGTGACAAAGAAGACAGACATTATCCTGGAAGCCAGAATGGAGAAGGTGAGCATTTTGGTGTTATTTTAGGCACCCCAGACCCTGTTTTAAGAGGCTGGCAAGATGGTACAGTGGGTAAAAGCACTTGCCACCAAACCTGAGTTCGATCCCTGGGTTCCACATTGTAGAAGGAAGGAACTGACTCTTGAAAGTTGTCCTCTGACCTCCACGTGTTTATTTAAAATACATGAACGTTCAGGTGCATACACACACACACACGCACACACACACACACACATGCACACACGCACATGTGTAAACAAATTCAATAAATGCAATTATAAAGAATATTTTTTCTTCGCTTCTCTTTTCAAGGGAGGGGTGAAGGAAGAGGGTGGAAAGTCCTGGATTGTTGCAAGGGATTGCTCACCATAGACCTGCATGTGTCCGTAGCCCACCTCCGTCTGAAACTGCCTGTTAAGGGTCTGTAGGATATAGGTGCCCGTGTGCCCAGGCAGGGCACCATGGATAGTAAGACTGCCATCGGGGCGCACAGCTTCCCGCCCTGTGTGGGCTGGTCCGGGAGTCTCATCACCAGTGCTGACAATGTAGCTGGCCACCAGGAAGGTCAGGCTGAGCGTAGGCCCTGCATACCAATTGTAGGCAAGCAGTTCCCCGGAAAGCCCATGAACCACCAAGGTGATATTGTCTCCCTCTGCAGGTTGGGCGGGCTCAGGGGTGATGGAGATCTCAGCCCTAGTGTTCAGCATCCAGGCTGAGGAAAAACAGAAGGGACAGGTGGGATGGGATAGGATTGACTTGCCACCTTATTTGACAGGAGTTGACAAGTTCAGAGGTGACATCCCCAGTGTCTGCAAGATCAGACACAAGCAAGATGTGTGCATCCCACAACCACATTTCCTCCAGGAATAAAACCCAGGACCTCATCCATGCTCTTCACTGGGGAATTCAAGGCAGGTGCTCTACCACTGAGCCACACCTCAGCCCCTCACTGGGGGATTCTAGGCAGGAGCTCTACCACTGAGCCACACCCCAGCCCCTCACTGGGGGATTCTAGGCAAACACTCTGCTACTGACACACAGATCCAACCTCTGGCCCTCAACATCTTAGCCACCTAATTTTGAGCAGCGAGTGGAGAAGGCTTCTCTGGAAGTTCTGATCTCCTGTCTTGGTCTCCTCAGGGCTAGGGTTTGCAGGCATGTTCCAACAAGTCAGGCTCTAACACTTGAGCATTCATAGAGTCTGCACAGCGTGCATGGCCATGCCTCTTTCTGCAGACACCTCCATCTTCTCAAGGTTGATGATACAAAGGGAATTCTGCGTCCTGGGCCACCTGACCTGACACTGTGCATACACAGCCTGTGTCTCTGCAGAGCAACGTGGGGCGCAGGACGTTTCCCATGAGAGGCATTGGGCTGAGACTCAGTCAGGACCCTAGGCTCATATAGCCAAGTGAGTCTGTGACCTCGTACTAATGCCAGGAACTGCCCAATTCTGTCGCCCGATCCAGGGGCACTGGCTCTGTGTGCACGAGGGCCCCACATGGAGAGCAGGATGTGTGGAGTCTCTCCCTCCCTTTCTCTCTCCTTTCTTTAGTTTCTCCTCCATCCAGGACTCAGGGATTCCGTACTGGTCTCAACTGACACTTAGCTGAGGATGACCTTGAACTTCTGATCTCCCTGCCTTCACCTCCTGAGTGCTGGGACTCTGGGCACGTATCACCACACCCAGTTACACTGTGCCGGGAGCAAACCTAGTACCTCACAGTGTTAGGCAAGCACTCTACCCTCTGAGCCACACCCCAGCCTCCTCCACCCCATCCTGGGCAAACAGACAAGTCCCAACCAGTAGGGCCGGTCCCTGCTGCTTCCTTCTCCTCTGTGCGTGGCTCACAAGGTGTCCCTGGCACTTCTCATATGACACACACTTGCAGGCCTGGCTTGGTCTGCAGCCCCTTCCTGGTTGGAAGGAAGTGCGTGGTAGTGACAGGTTCTGGGGTTAGGGCAAAGCTCTGCCACTTTGTGTGGTGAGACCCTGGCCAGCAAGTCATCTCTTTAAGGCCTGGTTTTCCTCCCTAGGAAGTCGGGGCCACAGGTGAATATCCCTCTCAGAGTGGATGCTAGCAAGCAAAAAGGATTCCAAGTTGGTAAACAGCAGACGTTAATCAGTCCTGCTTCTAAGGACCTGAGAGTGATCCTGCCAGCTAGGCCTATTCACGGCTGAGTAACTGAGGCTGAGGGAAGAGCAACACAAACCAGGCACAGTGGTCACACTCTGGAAGCTGAGGCACGAGGGCTGTCTCAAGTCTGAGGCCAGCCTGGGCTATATAGTGAGACCCTGTCTCAACAACAGCAACAAAGACTTCACTAGTGCTGGGCTTGGTGACACATAACTTTATCCCAGCACTTAGGAGGCAGAGCAGGTGGATCTCTGTGAGTTCAAGGCCAGCCTGGTCAACATTGCCAGTTTAGCCCAGGTTAGCCAGGGAAACAGTGAGACCCTATCTCAAAAACAAAAGACAACATAAATTAGCTGGGCATGTAACTCAGTTTGTAGAGTGTTTGCTTAGCAAGCATGAAGCCCTGAGTTCAATCCCCAGTGTATAAACTTGGCATGATGGCACATACCTGTAATCCCAACGCTAGGGAGTTGAAGGTAGGAGGATCAGAAGTTCAAAGTCATCCTCAACTACAAAGTAAGTTTCAGGCCAACCTGGGCTGGACTTTACCTCAAAAACACCTAAACCAAGCCCAAACAAGAGTCTGGAAACCCTGCCACTAGTCCCCTTGCTTTGCTCTGGCTCCGGGACTCTCTAAGCCCCCTCCTCCCACGGCTGACATCTCTCAGGGGCCATCTCCAGTCTACCCTACAGGCCTCCCTCTCAAGACTAAAACAAAGCTGCTCCCACACAGTGCAAGCTGGGCTTCTGGCTCACAGGTTCCCTCCCCTGGGCAGGGGTTCCTCTGTCTTTAGGCCTTAATGGTCCAGGGAGTGGGCTGAGGACCTGGGGGGTGGGGTGGGAAACCCTCTTGCTCACCACTGAGGAAAAACCAGCTGCACCAGGCCAGTGCCATCTTTCACCCCAGACTGATGCCGGAGGTGGTTGGTGGTGATGGAGTCCCAGTCTCAGAGGCCCTTTCCTGGTTGAGGCTTGGCTCCGTCTGCCACTGGACCTGGGATCGTTCGGCAATTTGGAATCGGGGCGGATCGCCGGAATTTGGAGGGATCGAGTCACAGAAGATCTGGGGCCCTGTTTGGGCATTGGGCTGGGTGTGGCAAGCACCGGCCAAGGGCCATGACCCGGCCAGGTCTCCTGGGGCAGCTGCCTAATCCAGTTTGTGCCAAAGGCCCAGATTTGGTACCGAAAAGGAGAACCAGGTCACCGGGGAGGAGGAAAGAGAGGCACAAGAAGATTCTCGGGCTGTTCTTGACCACCATGCCTACGGCCTCACTGCTGCTCAGTGGGTCACCAAGGGGCACAGGAGAGAAAGTTCTGCCCCTCCAGCCTCAGTACTTCAGGGAGTGACCAGTGTCATCACAGTGGATGTCACCACTCTGTGGGGTGGCATCTCTAGGACTCCCATTTGCTTGGGAGGTAGAGGCAGGAGGAAAATCCCGAGTTCAAAGTCATCCTCAGTCATGCAGTGATTAAAAGACCAGCCTGGGAACCATAAGCCCCTCTCCCAAAAAAAATCAGGAGGGGAAAAATGCCTTTTTTTTTTTGAGACAGGGTTCCATGTAGCCCAAGCTATATTTGAATTTATTAGGTAACAAAGGATGGCTTTGAATACCTGGTTTTCCCACAGCCACCTCCTGAGTGCTGGCATTATAGGTGTTCACCACCAAACCTGGTATATGGGGTGCTGGCAGTGGACCCCAGGGCCATGTGAATACTCCGGGAGTCCTCTACCACCTGAGCCAAGCACCGCCCTTCCCTGTTAGTCTTTTCTTTCCTCTTACTTTGTGTCTCCGTCCTTCCCTCTTCGTTTTTGTTAAGTGAAGTGAGTGGCATGTGCCACCACATTGGTGTGGACACCAGAGGATGACTTGGTGGTCTTGAGCCACCTTGCTGG
>NW_026068133.1:828765-892680 GCF_014885135.2 Alexandromys fortis | reverse complement strand
GCTGTCCTGGAACTCATTCTGTAGACCAGGGTGGCCTTGAATTCACAGACATCCTCCTGTCTCTGCCTCCCAAGTGCTGGGATTAGAGTTGTGCACCACCACGCCCAGCTCATTTTCTTGTCTTTATCACATTCTATTTATTTACTGCTGAGGGAAGGGCTTGAGACGCTCCTGCCACAGCCAGCGTGCGAGGCCAGAGCTCAGCTTGCAGGAGTCAGTTCTCCCCTTCCATCCTCTGGGCTTTGGGAACTGAGCTCAGACCATTCATCAGGCTGTGTGGCAGGGGTCCGTACCACCGGGCCATCTCCTCAGACCTTTTACTGTTCTTCTCTCTTTTTTAAAAATTAAAACTTTCCTTTATGTGCACGGATAGCTCTTTTGTCTGCATGTATGTCTGTTCAGTGCCTGTGGAGGCCAGAAGAGGGCAGCAGATCCCCTGGGACAGGAGTTACAGACATGTCAGCTGCCATGTGGGTGCTGGGAATTGAACTTGGGTCCTTTGGAAGAGCAACCTGTGTTCCTAACCAGTGATCCATTGCTCCAATCCATTCATTTGTATGACAGTCATCGAGAGGCACTTCTGGCTGACGCTGTTTTAAACTTTCTGCCATTTGTAAGAAAGCCTGGAGCAGCTGTGAGTTCCAGTGTCTCTAGGAGCTTTTGGAGCCAGCATCCCCTCCAAATAATGAGGGGCAGCTGTCCTGACCCCACGTGGGCCTGTAACACAAGCATGCAAACATATGGCGCTTAGAGTCATGCCTGACATGCAGTAAGTACTCCGTAAAACATGAGCTTCCCCCTTCCACAAACACTGAATGAGTGCCTACTGTGTGCCCACATTTTCCTAGCAGCTGGGAGAGTCTAGGGACAAAGGTTTAGTTTAGGTAAATCCCCAGGCGTGGCGAGGATCAGTGAGACAAATGTAGTACCAGCTGGGGAACTCGGCCCAGTTTGTAAGCATGAAGTCTTGGGTTCAATCCTAGCACTGATTACACCAGGAGTGGCTGCACTTGCCTGTCATCCTGGCGCTCAGGAGACGGAGGCAGGAGAGTCGGAAGTTTGAGGTCATCCTCACCTGCCCAGTGAGCTCTGGGCTGGCCTGAGCGACTCGAGACCCTGTCTCAGAACAACAGAAAAGCTTAGAGTTTGATGGTCTACTCCAGTTACCTCAGTTCTTGAGAGTCTGATGCAGGAGGATCACTGTGAGTTCCAGGCCAGCCTAAGGTACATAGTGAGACCCTATCTAAAAATCAAGACAAACAGACAAATAAAAACAAAACCAAAAAACTTCTCACTCCTCTGGAAAGCAAAGCCAGAAAGAGGGTTTGCCCTTTGCAGGGAGGTGGAGGGAGGATGTTCAGGACTCGCAGGTTTGGACAGCATGTTACAAACATGTTACAAACACGCTACACTCTGAGGCCCCCAGCCTGATTTTAGGTGGAAGCCGTACCTGCCGCTCTCTTGTGCTTGTTGCCTCCTGAGTATTACTTTGTCCTGGATTGCCCTCAACAAGGCGGGGCTGTGCAGAGGGGAAGGAGGCCTGAGGAGGGGAGAGGGTGGGGACGGGGCAGCTGCCTCCTGCCCCACTTCAACTGTGACCTTATCTCACCCACTCTCTCTGTCTGGCCCGCTTCTACCCTGTCGCCTGAGTACTGGAACTGGCCCAAATTGTTATCCAGAATGCTTCCCCAAGGTCCCAGATGGCTCTCAATCGCCTTGTCCCAAACTGACATTAGTCTCTTCCCAGACCTGCCCCTGCTCTTGTCAAAGAGGATGCCACTGCCCTCTGAGGCTGTAAGAAGGACGTGGGGCTTGGTCCTCATGCCTCCCCTGCTCCATCTGCACAGAGGCCGCCATGGCTCCCCATGCCCTCGGCAGAATAGAGAATCGTCACGGTGGTGGCCCGTGAGAGCCTGTGTGCCCACTGAGCCAACCACCATGGAAAACTCCCCCCTCACCTATCATTGCCCCCCTCCCCTGTGCTTTCCCCCACTCCCTGTCCGTCACAGTTCTGCTCCCAGCCCTGTCTGTAACCGGTCTGTCCCGCCCCGCCTTTCCTTTCTTCCTTGAACCCTCTGCCCCAGTTTTTCTCTCTTCCTTGCAGTCTACAGAGAGCATTGGAGCTGCCCCCCTCCTCCTGTCTGTACCGCTCTGCAGGTCCTCCCTGCATGACCCCGGCTTGTCCTCATCTCAGTCGTCAGACCTGCGTCTCTCTCCTCCCTGCTCTGTCTCCACAGTGTCCCCAGGGCTGTGTAGGGGTCACAGTGCTTCTGGAAGTTGACACCAGGTGTGGACGATAAGGAGCTAGGAGTCCCCAGGGAGGCCCAGGTTTCTGGGCAGAGCTACCTGTTGCCCCTAACTGGTGTCATGGCTTCTAATCCCCAAAATATCACATGACTGTCTCTGCTGTCCTTCCTGCTCCCTCCTCCGTCCCTGGTGTTCCTCTAATAAGAATCTTTTCTGTTTTTGATTTTTTTAAAGATTTATTTATTTATAAAGTATGCAGTGTTCTGTCTGCATGTTTGACTGACTGCACACCAGGTGAGGGCACCAGATCTCATCATAGGTGGTTGCGAGCCACCATGTGGTTGCTGGGAATCGGGCTCCAGACATCTGCAAGAGCAGCCAGTGCTTTTAACTGCTGAGCCATCTCTCCAGCCTATTTTTGTTTTTCAGGATTTTGTCTGCGTAGCCCAGAGTGGCCTCGAACTCACTGTACAGCTGAGGACGACCTTGAATTTGCCTTCCTGCAGTCACCTCTTGAGTGCTGGAATTATAGGTGGTTTACACAGGGTTTCCCACAAACTGGCCAAGGACTCTACCAGCAGAGTGACTCCAAGCCCCCGTGGCAGCCTTTGAACCTAAGCAAAAGCTGCTGTTGCTGTATACTTGCTTGGCCCAGGGCTATGCTTAGGCCTCAGGCTGCTCTGTGACCAGAGCTGTGGGTGACCAAGACCTCCATTCCCTCTGAGGCTTCTGAGATTAGAGCTGGCCAACCTGGGCCACTTCAGGCTGAGCGGTCAGGTGCAGGGCGTAGAGGGGCTCGTTGGTCAGTCTCCATTCGACACATCGGAGCACGGACTTGGTGCAGGCATTGTCCAGGACACTGGGGTCCCAGTCTCAAACAGAACAGATGACGTGAGGTTCAACTTCTGTCTGAGGAGTTGACGCAAACAGATGGACTAGAATACTACATTAGAAGATCTTTTTATTATTTTCTTTTCTTTTTTATTTTTGGTTAATTACATTTTTGTTTTTGAAATAAAGCCTCCTGGAAGCCAGGTGGCCTGGAACCCACTGTGTACTGTAGGTTGACTTTGAACCGCCTCTAGCTTCCACCTCTCCAATGCTGGAATTTCGGGCACACACCTAGTTTCTCTGGCGCTGAGGTTCAGACACGGGGCTCTGGGTTAGGCAACCGTTGTATCAAACTGATTGAAGTTCCTGGCCCTTATTTTTTTGTTTCAATTTTCTCTTCTTTAGATAGGATCTCCCTGTGTAGCCAGGCTCTGTAGACCAGGCAAGCCTGAAACCCACAGAGACCTACCTGCCTCTGGGATCAAAGGCAAAAGATTTGTACCACCACGCCCAGCCCATTTTCTTTTTGAGACAGAATTTTGCTACATAGCCCAGGCTAGCCTTGAATATGAGGCAATCTTCCTGCCTTAGTTTCCAAAAGAGCTGGATCTATAGATGCAGTGGGGCCAATGATGGTGACACTTTCCAGTCCTCCAGCTCCACCCCCCAAATCCATGATGCTCGGGACAACTTTCCATAGCATGCTGAAGTAGTCTGGGACAGAAGCACACACCTGTAATCTCAGTGCTAGGGAGGGTGAAGCAGGAGGATTGCTGCCAGTTCGATGCCAGCCTGAGCTACCCTGCAAGCCTCCGTTTCAAAAACAAAACAAAACAAAACAAAAAAAACAACTAAACCAAAAACCAACCAAAATAAAAACAAAAACCCAGAAACAGGGTCAGTGCTGGGTAAAGGCACTGGCGGCAGACCAGGATGACCTCAGCTCTGTCACTGGCCCCACACAGAGAAAGTAGAGGATTGGCTATGAGCTGTCCTTTGATCTCCACACCTGTGCCAAAACAGGGGCACTCGCCCTCCCCCAAGAGATAGAATGTAACAAAAGTTTAAAAACAAAATTATCAACAACAAAACTAACAGAGAAGGATTCCTCAAACCCAAATAAAAACAATCACATACAAACAGAGTAATCCTTTGTCTGTGGGGCCGCTTGAGGATACAGTCCTGTGACCTTGTTTTGTGGGGCTCCCCTTCCCCAGTCCCCTTATCTGCCACCTCACCAGCTCCCTAGGGAGCACAAGGCTGGAAGGGGCCCAGCCATCTCCCTCCTAGTCAAGACTGACTTGTTAATACTTCTGGAAGCCTGGAGTGTGTTAGGAGACTCTAGTGGGGACCCTTACTCCACTGAAGCAGGCAAGGAGTCCCTTATCCCCTTCCCTTGCCAGCCAAGGAAGCTGAGGACAGGGCAAGGCAGAATTTGGTAAACCTGAACTGGGGGCGTGTCTTCCTAAGAAGGGCTGGAGGGCAAGATCCCTCAAGTCCTAAATGGACCAGGGAGGCTGTTAGCTCAAAGGTCCCCAAGTCCCCTTCATTCTTCACCCGCAAACAGCATCCAGCAGTCGGTCCTGGTGGCACAGGCCTGTCATCCCAGTTACTTGGGAGACTGGGGTAGAAAGATTGTATATTCCAGGCCAGTCTGGAGAATTGAATGAAACCCTTCTTTAAAATAAACAGCAAAAAGAAGCATGGGAAAATAATTCAATGGTAGAATCCCCCAGTGAGGGACTGGGGTGTGGTTCAGTGGTAGAGCCCCTGCCTAGAATCCCCCAGTGAGGGGCTGGGGGCATGAATCAGTGGCAGAGCACTTGGTTAGCACATACAAAACCTTCAATTTGATCCACATTGAAACACATACACACTGGGCAGTGGTGGCACACCCCTTTAATCTCAGCATTTGGGAGGCAGAGGCAGGCAGATCTCTGTGAGTTCGAGGTCAGCCTGGTCTACAAAGCAAGTTCCAGGACAGCTAGGACTGTTACACAGAGAAACCCTATCTCAGAAAAACAAAACAAAACAAAAACGACATACACATAGGTACACGCAGCATACACATTTGCACACAGGCGCACACACACACACACACACACACACACACACACACCCTGCTCTCAGCTAGACAGGCAGGTGGATTGGAGAAACGGGCCTCTCATTCCCACCCCTTTGGCACCTCCCCACTCCTCTCCTTGCTCGGGGGTTTCCAAGTCATTCAATCGCCTAGCAAATATTTACTGAGTGCTGACTCCACACCAAAGTGCTGGGGACAGACGACAGATAGAGCTTGTCTCTTATGTGGCTAAATCTTATTTGAGGGACACGGGCAATAATCTTTTTAAATCCCCTATATTATCAGAGAAAGATTAGTGTCGTGGTTCTGTAAGACAGAAGATAAAATGGGTCAAGAGGATAGGGAGTACACAGGTCATTCTTACAGCTAGGGAGGTCAGCAGACACCCGAGGAAGTAAACTGAGACCAGACTGAGGTGACAGGGATCTTGAGGGTATAAGGGGAGGCGTGTTTTCCAATGCGCAGTACAATATATTCAAGCATCCCGAGGCAGGCTAGTGTATGTAGGGTTTTTTGTTGTTGTTGTTGTTTTTTCCGGAGTCTTTCTGTACAGTCCAGGCTAGTTTCAAATTCACACTCCTTTTTCCTCGGCCCCACTTCCTCCATTGTTGGGGTTACAGCTGTGCGTCACCACCCGAACTTAAAAAGACTTCATTACGGGGCTGGAGAGAGATGGCTCAGCAGTGAAGCGCGCTTGCTGCTCTTCCAGAGGGTTCCCAGCACCGACATCACAGCCATCTGTAACTCCAGCTCCAGGGGACCTGATGGCCTCTTTGGCCTCCGAGAGCATCCAAACACATGTGGCATACATGCACACAGATAAAATCAACCTTATAAACTCCTTTATTATGGAAATGGAATGCATTTATCCAAAGCAGAAGGTGGTGTCATCCCTCCCACTCCTGTGCCCATCACAGCTCACAGCCAAGCACATTGCCTGCCCACCAGCAGAGGGTCCTGGGTGCCCTCAGCTGTCTGTCAACTCTGCGTACCGAAGACTGCCATGTGGGTGTCACTGGTGCTCTAGGGAAAACACGGCAGGAAGAAACCTGCACATATTCATCAGAGACACTGTGTTGTGTGTGTGTCTGTGCGCTCGTGTGCACGCGTGTATGCGTGTTTGCATGCATGTGCAAGTGTGTGCGTGCACGCTCGCATTTGTACATGTGTTCATGTGTGTGCCCACATGTGTGCATGCATGTGCATGTGTGTATGTGTGTGTGTGTGTCTGCACAGGAGTACACCTACACCTGCAGCCAGAGGTGGCTCTCAGGTATCCTCCACAATTGATCAACACACTGTTATAACTAATTTTCATTGCTATTGTATGTGTATGGTGGTTAGCTGCACGTACTTGTGTGCACCACACATGTGTAGTGCTTGAAAGAGGCAGTCCTTGATCCCCCTAGGACTGTAGTTACAGACTGCTGTGAGGCGCCATGTGGGTGCTGGAAATGGAACCTGAGCCATCTCCCCAGCCCCACATGGCTGTCGTTAACCTTGTGGCACTAGAGGTTGAAGCAGAGGCTCCTGTACACTAGGTAAAGCACCGCCCAGCTCCTTCTTCACATTTTCCTTTTCTTGTCTTCCTTTTCTTTTAAATTTTTATTTATTTATTTATTTATTTATTTTTTTTATGAGGCAGGGTCTCACTCTGCAGTCCTGGTGGCCCTGGAACCTGGAACTCTCTATGGAGATGAGGGTGGCCCATCAGCCTGCCTCTGCTTCGGGAGGGCTGGGGTCAAAGGTGTGTGTGTGTGTGTGTGTGTGTGTGTGTGTGGGGGGGAGAGAGAGAGAGAGAGAGAGAGAGAGAGAGAGAGAGAGAGAGAGGAGAGACAGACAGAGAGGAGACAGAGACAGAGAGGAGACAGACAGAGACAGAGAGAGGAGACAGAGAGAGACACACAGAGAGAGAACAGTGAGATGCTGTGTGTGTGTGTGTGTGTGTGTGTGTGTGTGTGTGGGGGAGAGAGAGAGAGAGAGAGAGAGAGAGAGAGAGAGAGAGAGAGAGAGAGAAGCCCCTGAGCACTGACCAGTGTTTGTTTCTCTCTTCCTGCTGAGACGAGAGCTGTCAGCTGTTTTCTGTTCCTGTCTTTACTTCCCTGCCACAGCAGCCTGTACTCTGGTCTTTGGAGCCGTGAGCCGATAAGCACTTTCTCCCCTAACTTGCTTTTTTCTCAGGGTAATTTCTCAAAACAACTGGAAAGGAAACTATAACATCCCAGTAAAAGGGCTAGAGAGGTAGCTTCTGGGCGGGCACTCTGTGGCGGAGCCGCTCTCTCCAGACCAGGGCCACCTCCACCTCCCACAGGGAGGAGGCCGCCCCCTAGGTGCCCATTAAAGCCTGTGCACAGACCCTGGCTCCCTCGGGAGTTCATGGAGGTCTGCTGAGTCGAGGTGTCAAGACTTCTGCTCACGAGTCTACAGTGGGTGATCCTGTGACCCCGCCGAGCGGGCACTGACCCCTTCGCCCACAGACGAGGTGGCTTTGGAACAGGTTTTCCCCATGAATCATATAGACTCTGGGTCAGAGCCCAGCCCACTTCCTTCCCCAGGGCCACTTCCTCATTTGTCCAAGAAGGAGCCACTATCTCTCAGAAGCTGGGGCTGTCCCGGGAGCGGCACGGCAGGCAACAGGGACCCCTGGTGGGAAGATCCTGGTGCTTAGTTCCAGCCGGAGCTACCCGGCTCCATCTAACTGGGCTGAGCTTGGCTGCCTGCAGTCCCATCCTCACTGACACTTGCTTTGGGCCAATAACTCGCATTCTGTGCCCTTTTCCTTTGTAGTCGTTTACATTCTTCCGGGGACAGGGAGAGGAGAGCCCCAGTTCGAATTTTGGCGTGCAGGAGGAAATTTCGTCCTGTGGATCACAAAGTGGGGGTAAGAGGGGAAGAACACTAAGAGGGTAGCAACCAACCCCCCCCCCCCCAGGATTCAAACTTGCGGGCTGTGGGAAGTTTATAGCCATTTATTTGTACTTCTATTTTTGGATTTTCTTTTTTGTTTGTTTGCTTTCTTTTTGTCCTTTGCTTATTTGTTTTGGGACAGGGTCTCTCTGTGTAATTCTCCTGGAACTCACTCTGCAGACCAGGCTGGCCTCGGACTCATACAGATCCACCTGCTTCTGCCTCCCGAGTGCTGGGATGAAAGGAATGAAAAGGATGTCCTCTGATACCTGGCCTGAGAAGTTTGTATTTAAAGGCACCGGGGCTATGGCTGGTCCTGGAAGGGTGGGGGAGAAACGACAGGACACAGAGTCTGAGGCGGAGAGGAGGGGACCTGCCTGGTTCAGGCTGAACTGTTGGGACACGGGAGGCTTAAATTTAGGAGGTGACAGGCACGCCTGCTGCAGGCAGAGGCCGATCAAAGTTGGGTGTTTCGGCCCGAGGCAGCAGAGAGGGCAGAAGGGGACAAAAGCAGGGGTGGGTGGGGAGTGGATGGGCTTGCGCCTGGCGGCCTGTTTGTTGGCCTCTGCTGCCTCCTACTGGCTCATCGTGGAACTGTGGGGGAGCTGCGAGGTTCCCGGATCCAAGATTGGCTGTTTTTCACACTCCTCCTTCCTCACCTCTTCTTTCCTTGTAGTGTTTTTAAAAAACTACACATATTTAATATTGTGTGCGTGCCAAAGCTCAGAGGGTGGTTTGTGGGAGTCAGTTCCCGCCTTCCAATGTGTGGGTGCTGGGGATCGAAACTCAGGCCATCAGTCTTGCAGCAAGCCCCTTTACCCGCAGAGCCATCTTGCTGGCCTGTTTTTAGTTCGTGAATATTTAAGCACAAATATCTTAGTGGGAAGACCGTTTGTTTCACTGTTTCCCCTCCCAACATTGTCACCCCTGTGGTATTGTCCCCACCTCATCGATTGTCCCCGAGTCTCCGGGAGGTCACTAGGGATAGGTCTCTGTTTTGATTATAGATATCTCCTGGAACCCAAAACAGTGATGTATGCAGGAGACGCTTCATAAATACTTGTGGAATTCATGAATGGATGCTTCACCCCTCTTGCTCTCCAACCCTTCCTATTCAATCAACAACCAGCCCTTGCTAGGACTCTGCTCCGCGTGACTTTCTTCAGCCAAGGCAAAACGAGTGGAAACTGCTTCCAGCTCGGAGTTTATAAATAAAGTCACTTTCGTGCACGTCGCGGTCCTTGCTTTTCCCGGCTATCAAGTCTAACCCTGAGCCGGGTGGTGTTGGCACACGCCTTTAATCCCAACTCTCGGGAGGCAGAGGCAGACGATCTCTATGAGTTTGAGGCCAGCTTGGTCTACAAGAGCTAGTTCCAGAACAGGCTTCAAAGCTTCAGAGAAACTCTGTCTCGAAAAACAAAAAACAAACAAAAGTCTAACCATATCACCTGGTTTCTGAAGATCTGAAGATGTCCATACATGAAGCAAAGTTTTCCTGATCCTTGCTGCACCTGCCTGCCTACCTGACGCAAACTTGTGGGGAGGGGAAAACAATAAATAAATAAATAAATAAATAAATGGAAGGAAGAAAGAAAGAAAGAAAAAAGAAAAGAAGGAAGGAAGGAAGGGAGAGCAAGTTGGAAATGATGGACTTCTCAAAGAAATGGCTTACTCAAGGGAGTCTTTCTCATCCAGATTACTATGTAGCTGGCATGGTGATGCTGCCTACAGCAGTACACACACCCAACTCCCTCACGTGTTCTGCTTCTTGCCAAGCAAGAAGACCTCTTCGTGAACTGTTGATAAAACTTCTCTCCATATTTGATTGTACTTGAACTTAACCATATGCTGAGATCCAGTTGCAAGGACATCTGGGAAATGTAGTTTTACGTTGAGGAGGCTGGGTCTCCTCATCTGAGGTCAGGGTGAGCTGGGTTATGCTGCAGTAATAAGCAGCCCCATTTCACCCACAGCATGGCTCATTAAGGGCACACTCCTGTCTCAGGTAGACAGGTGTGACAAGGGTCAGGAGGATTATGTGGGCTTACCCAGGAACCACGATAGGACCAGTCACTGTTACAGGAATAGGGAGGAAAAGCGATGACACACCTGGATGTGCTGCTACCACCCACATTTCATCAATCAAAGCAAGTGACATTGTTGCACCCTAATTAGGAGCTGAGGACGTGCAATTCCACCTGTGGCCAGAAGAGGGAGCAAGAGCACGATTTGAACGTCATTTGGTCAAACAGGAA
The DNA here is from genome assembly GCF_014885135.2 of Alexandromys fortis. Classification (NCBI taxonomy): domain Eukaryota; kingdom Metazoa; phylum Chordata; class Mammalia; order Rodentia; family Cricetidae; genus Alexandromys; species Alexandromys fortis. The sequence continues at coordinate 882,357 of NW_026068133.1, read as the reverse complement.
AACCACCCACCCTCACACAAATCTTTTTAATTACAGATTTGCCCGGGTGTGGTGGCATACGCCTTTAGCTCAGCACTCAAGAAGCAGAGGCAGGTGGACTTTTGTGAGCTCTAGGCAAGTCAGGGCTATACAGAGAGGTATTGTTTCAAAAAAACCAAGGTTTTTTTTTTTTTTTTTTTTTTTTTGAACTAAGGAAGCCCAGCTTCATTTATTCATTCGCTGACTCCTCTAGACCTGAGGCCTCATGATTGTCTGGGTGGCTAACTTAGCCAGGCACAGGTTGTGTGTGATCTAGGCCTGGGGAAGTTCCTCGAGGAGCTCATTTGCATAGTGCCAATCAGCTGGGGCTATAACGTCCCTTGGCTCATTTGCATAGTGTCAATCAGATGGGGTTATAACGCCCCCTGGCTCATTTACATAGTGCCAATCAGCTGGGGCTGAACTTCCCCACCCTGGGATCCTTCAGCGTCCTCTTGTTTGCTGGAACAAACTGCTACCAAATGAGTGGCTTAAAACAACACAAGTTTATTATCTTTAAAAAAAAAAAAAGGAGTCCAAAGTGGTTGTCACTGTTTTTTGGTCCCAGAGGCCACAGGGCTGGGTGCCTCTGGAGGCTGGGGCGCAAGGTGGGTGGAGTGTGATTTCTTGAGCTTTCAAGCTTCTAGAGTCTTCCTTCTCCCATTCCCTAGCGCAGGGCTCGCCATCTCTCCCAATGGCTATTGATTTCTGATTTTGTTTTAAGACTTATTTAATTATGTATACCGTGTTCTGCCTGTATGTGTCCCTGCAGGCCAGAAGAGGGCACCAGGTTCCATTATAGGTGGTTGTGAGCCACCATGTGGTTGCTGGGAATTGAACTCAGGTCCTCCGGAAGAACAGTCAGTGCTCTTAACCTCTAATCCATCTCTCCAGCCCCGATTTTGATTTTTTTTTAATCCTGTGGTTTGGAGGATTGAGCCCAGGTCTTTCACGCATGATTGACAAGCACTCTACCTGCCGAGCCACGCCCCCAGCCCCTCACTGGCGGGTTCTAGGCAGGTGTCCCAGTCTTCTGGGTGGCTGATTTTGAGGTCTGGCAACTTGCCAGGGCTATCTTCTTAGGTCAGCTGCTTTTGCTCTGGTGACTCCCTGTGAAAGGGTGCCCCCCTCATCCCACCATGGGTTGCCACCCACAGGTCCAGCGTCTTCCTGGTAGTGTTTTCTCCCCAAGAAAAGGACTTCAGGTAACTGGTTGAGCCACCATGGGATTTTGAAGCCTTCTTCCATGAATGTGGACCCTGGCCCTGGCGAAGCAGGAGCCTGCTTTCTCGGGCAGGTGGCCGCAGGATGGCAAGAGGCACAACCTCTTGGGACTCCGGGGAGCTGGGGCTGTCAGTCTCCCACGCCGTGGGGCACGTGCCCCTTGCAATACTGGGTCTCTGGCGAGCTTATCTTACCAGCTCCCACAGCTTTGGCCTGTGGGTGTCACGCGTGTCTTTTCCTCAGGTGTGAGGCCCTGAGGGCTGCGGTCAGGGAAAGGCAGAGTTCTGTCTTCTGGGCAGGCCTGGCCCCGAGCCCGTCAGGATGTTGGCACCAGCTGGCAGTATGGGGCTGGGTCGGGGTTCAGCAGGTCCTAAGAGGAGGAGGGAGATGGGGTGGGCGTGGGGGCCGGTCAGAACATGACAGACGGAGAATGGAACCAAGAGACTGAGATGGGATAGAGTGAGAGAACTGAGGACATGGAGAAGGACGTGGTGGGAGGTGAGGAGGAGGAGGAGGACATGGGGAGGCTGAAGAGATGGGAGACATAGACGAGGAGGGAGGAGCACAGGGGAATCCCAGAAGAGCAGAGAAACACCCGTGGAGACAGACAGAGTTCAGGGACACCCAGGAGGGAACTGGAGAAACTTGAGAGTCACTCCAGAAGTGAGTCCCATCATGCAGTGGGGCTCCATGGAGGCATGACCTGTTCTGCTGTGTGACCCCGAGCAATCTCCTTTTCCACTCTGGGCTCTCCCCCCTCCTCGGACAGATTTGAAGCCTTGGATCATTTTTACAGAGGAGGAGGCCCGGGGAACAGGAAGGTAAGGAAGGACCTTGTTCAGGGGGTCAGTCTCAAGGAACCCGAAACAGGTGTCCCTGGGGGGAAGGAGGAGCCCCTATCCCTGGCCATCTGAACCCCCTGCTCCCCAGTCCATACCTGGTAGTACTGGTTCTCAGGCTGCGGTTGCTGGGAAGGGAGTGGAGGCCGGCTCTGCAAGGGAGGGGTAAAGTGAGGGGTGCCTCCTGCCCCCCAACCTTTGACGCCGATGTTATGATGTACATGCCTGGTCTTAGAGTCCCCACTGGCCCTTGGATTATGAAGCCCTGAGTGCAGGGAACCCATGCCTTGCAGGTCAACGCATCTTAGGTGGTTGGCCTGACATGAGGACTTTTGGGGTACCCAGGGCTGGACAGTTTCATCATTAATGTTTAGCTTCCTCCCCACACTGGGGTTTAGACAATTAGCCTTTGCATTTTACAGTCTCTCTGTCTAAATTTTTTTTTTTTTTTGATTTTCGAGACAGGGTTTCTCCGTAGCTTTTGGTTCCTGTCCTGGAACTAGCTCTTGTAGACCAGGCTGGCCTCGAACTCACAGAGATCCGCCTGCTTCTGCCTCCCGAGTGCTGGGATTAAAGGCATGCGCCACCACCACCCGGCTAAAAATATTATTATTGCTGGATAGTGGTATCGTACGCCTTTAATCCCAGTGATCAGGAGGCAGAGGCAGGCAGGGATCTCTGAATTTGAAGTCAGCCTGGTCTACAGAGTGAGTTCCAGTACAGCCAGGATTTACATACACAGAGAAACCCTGTCTTGGAAAAATAAAAAAAATATATATTATTGTATGTAGGGGTGTGTATCTCGGCACGGCAATGATTTTATAGAATCATATTCTCTGGCATTTATGTGGTTTCCAGGGAGGGAGCTCATGTTTTCAGGTTAGTGGAGCAAGAGTCTTTGCCTGCACAGCCATTTCCTGACTCCGCGTTTTCCTGATTTATTTTAGAGATTTCTTTTAATTCATATTGGTGTGTTTGTCTGTGTATGTGTATGTGTGCATGTGTGTGTGTCATGTGTCTGTGTCTCTGTGTATATATGTCTGTGTTTCCATGTGTCTGTGTATGTATGTGTACATTTGCGTGTCTGTGTGTCTATTTGTGTGAGCCTCTGTGTGTGTGTGTTTCTGTGTATGTGTCTCTGTGTATATGTCTGTGTTTCTGTGTGTTTGTGTGTATTGTGTGTGCGTGTGCATGTGCGTGTGTGTGTCATGTGCATGCGCTGAGGGCCATACAGGGCATTAGGTCTGTGAAGCTGGAGTTAAATTTGGTTGTGAGCTACCTGATGTGGTTGCTGGGAACTGAACTTGGGTCCTCAGGAGTAGCAAGCAAGTGCTGAGCCAGCTCTCCCCTACTTTGCTGTTCTTTGAGACAGGATCTCAGTCTAGCACAGGCTGACCTCAAGCTTGGAGGCTGACTTTGAATTCTCGGGTGCTGGGATGAAGGTCGCTAGGGAAGCATGGTTCTTTGGTGCCTCTGCCTGCAAATTGTTTGGCTTTCTTGAGTTGTCACCTGCCGTGTGTGACTTCCAGAATCACCCACATCCTGGAAGTAAATTCAGAAAGCTCACTGCTCCACTAGCTGGACTTGGATGGAATCCTTGCCTTGGCTGTTATTGGACCCTATCTGGGTTGAAGAGATACACAAGAATTGGGGAGAGGGGCTGGGAAGACAGCTCTGTGGGGCGAGGTGCTTGTCACTCATCCTGATGATCTGAGTTTGATTCCCGGCACCCACTGGCTCCCACGAGCTGTCCTTGGACCTCTGTGTGCACGCCGTGCCATGGCACGTGTCCCTCCCCTTCCCCTCCACACACACAGGAAGGAAGAAAAGGAAGAAAGGAAGGATGAGTGGATTGGAGATCTCTCTCCATGGAGAGTCGTGCCCAACCACCATGGCTAACTCTGGGATGGGGTCTTGTGAGAAGCAAGCTCTAAGGGGACAGACTCACCATGGCTGCGTTCACTGGCCCTTTGTCTCTGATGGGGGACACCAGGAAGACTGGAGATGGCATCACTTCATAGACGTTGCTGTCACCTGAAGTAGAGGAGGAAGGGGACCCCAATGACAGAAGGCTCCTGTGGGCCCATTCTGCCTGCCTGTCCATTTCACTCATTCAGTCCTTCTACCAACATTTTATGCAGACCCCTCCTCCTGCCAACTGTGTGCTGGGGACATAGTGGTGGCCCAGATAATCCAGGCAGTGCCCTCCCTAGTCCTCTGGGGCAAGAAAGACCTATCCCCAAAGAGTGACAGCCCAGAGGGTCTAAGGCTGGGAGTGGGACAGGGATGGGGCAGCTGTAGGAACATAGAAGCAGGTGCCTGACCACCCTGGACATCAGGTAGAACTCCCCGGAGGAGGGGTCATCTGAGACAGTGAGAAGTGAAAACTGGGCTGATGCCGGAGGGATGCTTGCCGGAGGCTGGCAAGAGGGCCCGCTGTCGAGAGAGTGAGGAACCGGGGAGGCACGCTAGGGAAAAGGAAGTTTGTCCCTGGCACTGGGGAGCTATGGAAGGCTTATGAACAGGGGACCTGTCAGGAGCAGGAACCCTGGAGGTTTAGGAGGGGTCTCTGGTCCCCTCAGTGAGTCCAAGGGTCCCAGTGGGCTCTGATTACATGTGGGACTGGAGGCCTTCAAGGGGGTGGTACAGAAAGACACGTGTTCCTGGCTTACCAGACTCAGGAATAGTGTTCAGTTCCGGCTGCTCTGTAGCTGCAACCCTGGGGGTACATAGAAGAACCCTGAGATACTGGGGTGGGGGAAGGGAACCCCGAGAACCTGGAGACTACCTGACCCTCACCCTGCCTGGGGAAGACAGGGCACCTCGAGGAGGAGAGGGAATGGAGGACGTGGAGGGAGATCTGGGACCTGTACCTGGGGCTCCTGCCCTTCCGTCTTCGAGTGACCAGGATGTAGGCAATGCCACTTACAAGCAGTGAGCCCACAGCAAGACTCCCAATGATGGTAGCAGCCATGATCCCAGCATTGACAGGCAGGTGGGATGTGAGTGAGTATTCGCGTGTGTCTGGGAGAGAGGGTTGTATCAGTGATGGCTTCTGTCTGTCCTCACCTAATTATTTACTATATAGTGCCATGCTATGCATGCTAGAAAACGTGCTCTACCACTGAGCACACCCCAGCCCCTCAGTGGTAGAGCCCCTGCCTAGAATCCCCCAGTGAGGGGCTGGGGCGTGGCTCAGTGGTAGAGCCCCTGCCTAGAATCCCCCAGTGAGGGGCTGGGTGTGGCTCAGTGGGTAGAGCCCCTGCCTAGAATCCCCCAGTGAGGGGCTGGGGTGTGGCTCAGTGGTAGAGCCCCTGCCTAGTGCACCAAGATCATAGTCCTTCTGTGAACCATCAAACCCAAGCATGCCTATCTTTCCTTTTTTCATTAGTTTATTTATCTATTCATGTGTCTGCATGCACTTGCGGGCGGAGGTTAAAGGGGAACTTCAGGAGCTGGCTCTCTCCATGGGGTCCTGGGGATCAGAATCAGTCTGTCGGGCTTGGCACCGATTGCCTTTACCACTTGAGCCATCTTGTTGACCCTGTTGACATGTTTGAGACAAGGTCCTGCTAGGTTGCTCTGTAGCCCAGGCTGGCGCGAATCTCCCCTACCCCCACAGCCTCAGCCTCCCCAGAGTTGGGTGGCACCTAACTGAGGGTCATCTTAGAGACTGCTCTAATGATCCTGTTTCCTGTGTCATGTCAGCCTGTTTAATTTTCTGAGGAGGCAAATCATAGCCTCACTGTGCCTCGGTTCCTCCTTCTGTAAAATGAATACAACAACGGTGACGCCCCAGGAAGCTTCTTTAAGAGGGAAAGTTACTGTATTGTAGTGGTTTCCTCGCACGGGTGGCTCTGGTTCTGCCACCGTCTGGGGTCCTAAGAGTGGCGAGCAGTAGTGATGTGTAGTGAGACCAGAGCAGCTGTCTAACTTCTCTGAGACGCCCAGTCTTCGACCCTAAGCTTTTAGCCAGACCTAATAGTCAGCCCAATTTACGGAAAATATTTACTATCATACTTGGTCCGGTAAGGTTCCCTAGAAGTGTTAGATGCCACTATTGTCCCCTAGCCCTTCACTTGGAGCAACAACATCAACAAACACTTGGCTTGAAAATTGAGCCAGGTTTTTTTTTAAGGTGCTCAATAAATATGGGGATAATTAATATATGGTAAGGACTAATGAAATGGGGTGTTCCTTAGGGCTGGGGATATCCGTGGTCTGGTACACAGTAGGCCCTCAATCAATGTGCATTGTGCATATTAGTGAGAAAGTCAAGTGAAATAGTGTTTGCACATGGCTTTCCTCCCACCACAGCCAAGCACTCACCAGCCACCTGGACCTCAGTCTTGGCCTTCAATGTCCAGGCAGGGTTGACGGTGACAGCCACTTGGTAGGTGCCATTGTCTGAAGGCTGGGCACCTCGGAGCAACATGGAACCATTGGGGAAGCCAACAATGTCTCGCTGTCCCATGGCGTAGCCATCCCTCTGGGGCCGCTGTAGTCCAGGGATGTAAGAGAACAGCCTTGTGCCTCCATTAGTCTCCTCCCCCAGGTACCAGATAAAGTCCTGGATGGTACCAGGGACACCATGAATGGACAGGAGAAGGTCCTGGTTCTTTTGGGGCGTCTCTGGGGTCTTTAGGATGTGGAGGGCTGCCTGGGAGCCTTGGGGCAGCCAGAGAGACAGGATCAAGGCTGTGGGAAGGTATGGAGGAGGCCTGAGTTCAGGCACAGATAACAAAACCCTCCCCTCACTATAGACTCTCAACTGGAAGCAAGGATTCAGAGGGCTTCCCACTGGACTCAATGATGAGACTGATTAGTGATGTCTGCCCTGGGTGTAAGAATAGAAATATAGGCACAGATGCCACAGATCTACCACCCCACTGGCAGAAGAGGTTTTTTTTTTTTTTGCTTTTTTGTTTTTTCCCCCTGAGATGCTATGTGGTCTGTCTTTAAAAACTTGGACCCTCTGAATTCACTCAGTCAGCCAATATTTAAAGGCATATCTATTATATTAGTTATCATGCCGATTACATCATAAAATTTCATGCCTAAAATTCCTTAGATTTTAGTTTGTTTTGTTTTGTTTTCTTTTTTTGAGTCAAGTTGGCACTATATAGTCTAGATTAGGATGGAACTCACTCTGTAGTCCAGCTCCAAGTTTTGACCCTTATGTCTCAGGCTCCAAAGTGCTGCCATTACATATATACGCCACCATGCCTGGCTCTTCCCTAGATTTTGATTTGGGACAAGGTCTCCAAGTATACCAGGCTAGCCTTGAACTGGCTGTGTAGTTCAGGATGGTCTACCTTCCAAACACAGGGATCCTAGGTGAGACCGACTCACCACCAATCCGGCTTGTCTCTAGTCCCCCACCTCTCTCCCTAGAACCCAGAAGGGAAGCAAACACAAGTCCATAGATGAAATCCAGGTGGAGATGGGATTCTACTATCCTGTTCGTTCTTGTCCCTCGGTTCTCTGAGGTTTTTCCCTCCTTACCTGAGAACAGGAAGCCCTTTGAGAAGCTGCCTGGGGTCCGGGTACCAATTTCCATCTTGCTTCCTGTAGAGAGGTCAAAGTCACTGAGAGCCACAGGCTGGCTCTCTGGAGCTTGAAGTTCAGTTGGGCATCCGGAGGCAGCCTCAGGACACAGTCAGGCTGCGAGGTCCCAGAGCCCCAGCATCTCCTTCCACAGTTTCCCAGGCTCCGAGTCTCCACCCATGTCCCGAGAAGAAGCGCTCACACTGGTTGGACCTGTCTTCCAGGGTGACAGAGGACTTCCCAGGCCTAGCCCCTCCATTTTCAGCATGGCTGGCTCCCTGAAACTGCAAAGTTGCCTCTGGTTGAGCAATCCCTCCTCCCACGACCTCCCCTCCCGCAGAAGCCAGGACCGGGAAATTGAAGTTCAGGGAGCCGGGGCGTCAGTGAGCAGCCGATATGTTTTGTCTGTGGTGTCTTGTTTCAGTCTATTTACCTTTTTTTTTTTTTTTAACATTTGGTGCGGGGTGGAGTTCGCCCCTCCACCATGTGGGTTTCAGGGATCGAATTCTGGTCGTCAGGCTGGCGGCAAGTACCTTCATCCTCTGAGCCACCTTGTTAGCCCATGCTTTTCTTGTTTCGCTTTTTTCAAAAGTATTCATCCACTCAGTCCAGCGTCCACTCCCATGCTCAGCCTGAGACCTAATGTGGACTAGGATGGGTCCTCCCCGCCTTCGGTCCTCTGTGTGTAGCACCGTCCTCCCCCTCCCCCTCCCGGGCAGGAAAGATGAAAACCAAGGTGGGGGGGGGGGTGATGCCTCCGCCTAGTCTAAGGGATACGGAGGGCTCCGGAAGGGGGCGATCTGGAATCAGGAGAGAAATGATGGAGGAGCCGGGCGACCCAGGCTGCTCAGCAAGGGACTGAGGCTGAGCTGGCCGCCCAGGTGCGCCTTGGGAACTGTGAAATCGGGGTAGGCGAGGCCCCGGGAAGGGCTGCATGAGGGAGTGAGGCCAGTAGGTGGGTGAGGCAGGCTCTCCAGTTCTGCCAGGTTTTGAGCTCTGCCTGGACTGAGTTTGGGGTGGAAGCTTCGGGACTGGCTGGATTCTGAAATAGTAAGCCGCATTGACTGAAAAAGAAAAAAGAAAAAAGAAATCACCTAAATTGTTTAAATGATGGGAGGCGGAGGACAGGAGGGCATGGAGGTTCAATGAGACCGAAACGTGTGTCAGGCCAATGAGGTGGCTCAGCAGCTAAAGGCGCTTGCTGCCATGCCTGACGGACCTGAGCTATGTCCTCAGGACACACATGGTGGAAGACGAGAACCAGGTCACACAAGTTGTCCCCTGATCTCCGTATACATGCTGTGGGTGGAGGCAGAGGCAGGGGGATCTCTGTGAGTTCCAGGCCAGCCTAGTCTACAGAGTGAGTTCCCCAACAGCCAGCGCTCCATAGAGAGACCCTGTCTCAAACAAAGAAAAATTAGATTTAGTTCCTCAGCCAGCCGCTTCAAGCACTCGCTAGCCACACACATTTAATGGCAATCACATTGGACAACATAAACGTAATATTTCCAGAAAGTTCTATTGAAAGGAGGTGATCTAGAGACAGGAGGAAGGCCTTAGTGAGATTTCTGGTCCTCCAGGAAGAGAGCACTTTCAGACGGGGGCAGTGGGTTTGTGTGTCTCCCGGACGCCTATCTTGAGGTGGCGGGAGATGATGGCCAGCATCATTCAGTCCCTAGGTGGCGCAGTCAGGAATTGTGCCTTTCTATGCTGGGTTACAGGCGAGAGTCACCACACCCCACTGGGCCAGGTGGGCAACTGTACCAGGAGCCCTCAGCACCTCTGCTTACCCACCTGGCTGCTGGCACTTGGCGCAAGCGGCCCCGTCCCCACTCCTCTGAGAAACGTGATTGCACATCGCCCCCTCCTGTTCATGCCTGGAGTAGCGCCAGAGCCGTAGCTGAACAGCCAGTGACCTGCAGTCACTGGTTTTAATTTTGTCATTGGACTCATTTGGACCCTCCTGCTGCCCAAGCCCAGCCCTGCGAAAGAGCTGCAGACCCCCCATCTTCTCTATATGGAGGGCTTGGAGATGGTCCTTAGGATGCCCCCCTGCAATCCTTCTTGCAGCAGGTCCTTTCTGTTTCTGTCCGCCGTGGAGTGGCTGTAGACAGAGAGACAATGTTGTTGTCAATCTAGAGCAGTGGTTCTCAGCCTTCCTAGTACAGTTCCTCCTGTGATGGTGACTTCCAACCATAAAGTGATTTTCCTTGCTACTTCATAACTGTAATTTTGCTAATGTTATGAACCATAATGTAGATATCCAATATGCAGGGTATCAACACACAACCACTGTGAAAGGGTCACGCGACTCTCAAAAGGGGTCGCAACCTCCGGATTGAGAACCGCCATCTAGAGGCTGTTTCTAGAGGAGCTGGAAAGATGGCTCAGCTCCTAAGACCCCTGGCTGCTCTTTAAGAGGGCCCGGGTCTAGTACAGAAGACTCTGCTATGGTTCTGAGCAGCCATAGTTGTTACTAACGCCATTTCCAGGGGATCTGGCGCCATCTTGAGGCTTCCATGGGAACTGCATTCACCTGCATGGGCTTGCACACACATTGCACACACAGTCAGGCTGGGGAGAGGTAAAGTGCTTCTTTTGCAAGCTGCAGGACCTGAGTTCAAGACCCAGCACCCACATAAAAAGTCATGTGCTATAATGTGCTCTTGTAGTTCCTGCACGGGGGAGGTGGGGGCAGGAGGATCCCTGGGATTGGATGGCTAGTCAGCCTAGCTGCATTGCAAGCTACAGGCCAGTAAGCGGCCCTGTAAAGCAACACAAATAATAAAGGCAGATAGCCAGGTGCGGTGATGCACACCTTTAATCCTGCACTCTGGCTTAAGAGACTCTTTCTTAAGAGACAGGCCCATCTCTGAGTTACAGGACAGCCATGGCTAAGTAAGGAGACCCTGCCTCAAAAATAAATAAGTAAATAAATGAAAGGAGGCGCCAATGTTCATTATAAACATTTAGATCATGAAAACAGAATAGGAGGCAAACCAATGAGATCAGAGGGTGGATGCTGCTGGAGGCTGATGGGAGAAGGGGTTGGCTTCTTCACCGGGTCTGAATCTTGATGGCTGGGACACAGCAACTATCTTGGTGTCAATCTGAGGTGGACACCAGTGTGTGGAGGGGAGATGGAGAGCAGACAGGTTGAGCCACGTGTGGTGCAGCAGCTGAACCAGATAGCCCAGATCCTTTCAGCCCCAGGCTGCGGGTCACTGGCTTTCAGTTCCGGGTGGTTTAGGAACCTAAGAACTACATTCCTTTCCTTCCTTCCTTCCTTCCTTCCTTCCTTCCTTCCTTCCTTCCTTCCTTCCTTTCTTCCTTCTCTTCTTTATAACATTTATTTATTTTGTGTGTACCCATATTTGCTGTACCTTGTATGTGGAGTCAGAGAACAACTTGGGAACATCATTTGGGTCCCAGGAACTGAACTCGGGTCCTCATGTTTTGTGGCAACTATCTTTACCTGCTGGGCCATCTTGCTGGATCCTAACAGGATATAGCAGTCTTTCGAGGTGGGCTGTGGTGGTGCATGTCTTTAATCCTAGCACTATGGAGGCAGAGGAAGGCAGATCTCTGAGCTGGAGGCCAGCCTGGTCTACAGAGCGAGTTCCAGGACAGCCAGGGACACACAGAAACCCTGTCTTGAAAAACAAAACCAAGTCTTTCACTTTCCAGTTTGAACCATTTCTGAATCTTGTGCCAGTAGCAAACAACAGGGAAGATAATTTTTCTGTCAAGGCTTTTCTCTTTTAAAGCCACAATTCCATTTTAATTTTGACACTTCTTTTTGAGACAGGTGTAAAGACTGGAACCTACCTCCAGGTGGAGATTTAACCTGAACTCTGTCTACCCCTAAGGATTAATCCAGTGTGGCAGGTAGGGACCTGGCTAGGGGACTGCCCCTGCCGCGGTGGCTTCTGCCCCTGCCATGGCAGCTTCTGCCCCTCCATGATGGCTTCACTTTAAAATTATAAGCTTTTCTTCCCAGAATCCTCCACCCCCACCGCAGACACAGACACTGAAGTCTCTATGAGGGGTCTGACAGGTTTGCTTGGTCTATCGGCATGCAGGAATCTCGAGGTCATAACTTTCTCTGCTCCTCCATTTCTTTTCTTTTCTCCTTTCTTTCTTTCTTCCTTTCTTCTTTCTTTCTTTCTTTCGTTCTTTCTTTCTTTTGTTTTTTTGGTTTTTTTGCTTTCATTTTTCGAGACAAGGTCCTCTGTATAGGTCTGGCTGTCCTGGAACTAGCTCTGTAGACCAGGCTGGCCTCAAACTTAGATCCTCCTGCCTCTGCCTCCGGAGTGCTGGGATTAAAGGCGTGTGCCACCACCATTCAGCTTGCATAGAAAGTTGTAGCAGTTGATCATGTGCTGGGAGCCACTCACCCACCAGAGCTACCGATGTCCCTTCTCCCACACTGCGGGGTCCCCCCCAGCTTCCTTACCCTCCTCTTCCCTCCCCACTTGCTGTTTTGTAGTCTCAGCTCCCTCTGGGTAGCGAGAGCCTGATGGATCTGTGATCACAAGCCTTTTACGATGTTTCATGGAGGGGCTAGAGACGATGGCTCAGCTGCTCTTCTGGAGGAGTCTGGTTCCCAGCATGCACATGGCAGCTCACGACCATATTTAATCCCAGTTTTGGAGGCTCCAGTGCCCTCTCCTGACCACCATGGGCACCAGCACACACACAGTGCACACACATTCATGCAGGCCAAACATATAAAATTAAGTAAATCTTACACGAGGTTTTGTGGTGTTGGCAGTAGAACCCAGTCCTCCACACAGCAAGCGCTCTACTCCTGAGCAGCTGCCTAGTCTCCCAAAGGCCTTGTGTTTGTGAGCCTGTGGGAAGTGGGAAGGCCCTTGGGCTCACAGATAAGCACTAGGGAAAGCAGGAATGTTAAATGTGCAGGGTTGTCTCTTCAACAGCAGAAGCGTGTAAACTGTTTTCTGCCCAGAAGGCTGGGAATGGAGGTGGCTCATAGCCTAGGTGACTCTTGCACTATCTGAATGGCCAGTGGCTCCAAGCAGAACTGGAGGTGGCTAGTAGTGTAGATAACCCCGCACTATCTGTAAGACAAGAAGACACAGAGAATCCTTGCCTTAGGCCCTTAAGATAACACTTGTAGCCTTTACAACAGGTCCCCAGGCCTTAATGGTCATAGAGTCCCTGGAGCTCCTGGCTCCTCCGCCCAGGTGAGCTACACCTATTTCCAAGGGTGGGCTGGTGGAGTCACCAATTCAAAAGGAGCTAGGGCTCCCCAGCAGTAGGGCTTGGCTTTTTGTTAGCTTGTTTCCCCTCCCCCTGCTCTGAAGAGGAACTGTAGTAGAATCATTGTATCGAGGTTGAACAGCAGAATGAAACAGGTGTTTCCACTGAGTCTATGGTAACAGCTGCAGGGGCCCCGTGATTTATTATTAACTATGAAAGCTTAGGGGACAGTTTAGGCCTGTTTCTAACTAGCTCTTATAATTATTTTGTTGTTGTTGTTGTTGTGTTTTTTTTTTCGAGATAGGGTTTCTCTGTGGTTTTGGAGTCCGTCCTGGAACTAGCTCTTGTAGACCAGGCTGGTCTCGAACTCACAGAGATCCGCCTGCCTCTGCCTCCCAAGTGCTGGGATTAAAGGCGTGCGCCACCACTGCCTGGCTCTTATAATTCTTTAAATCAATCATTTCTTTAATTTATGTGCTGCTGAATGGCTTGTGCCTGTTACATCTCCTCCTCAGGTCTTCCTTGTTCTCTTATCAGGCTGGTGACTCTGCCTTTCTTCTTCCCAGCATCCTCTGTGCCTAGAAATCCTGCCAAGCTATTGGCTGTTGGCTTTTTATCAAACCAATCAGAGAGAGACACATCTTCACAGTGTACAAAAAGATCATTCCACAACAGATTGGAATGACTAGTCGTTTCTATGGTGTTCCTATATGAAGGAGAGACACAGCCTTTGCATGATGCTCCTGGCACACCTGGATATCGGGAATTACTGGGTGCTGCAAACAGTACACAATTAGGTCTCGGTAACCTATAGATTAAATCAGGGGCTTTGGAATGAAGAATTCGTTTCTCGCAAAAAGAAAGCTTGGTGTCACAGCCAACAAATACGCCTTTGCACGGCTGTTGGAACCGTTCCTCTCTGCTGCCTCCGAGCCTGAATGACACCTTGGAGTGACCCTCTTTGTTTTTCTTAGATCATCCCGAGGAACACGGAACACCTTACACCCAGTATAGATTGTTCAATGGTCCCTTCATGGGGAAAAATTAAAGGCTGGGATTAAAGGCATGTGCCACCTCCCCTGGCCCTTCAATATACTTTTAACCTGCATTTTCCTGGGAGCTAATGAGGTCAGACACGGTGGTAGTTTGAATGAAAATGGCCCCTGCAGGCTCATAGGGTGTGGTGCTGTTAGGAAATGTGAACCTGTTGGTGTTGTGGAATATTATTTTAAGATGTGTTACGTTTGTTTATGCTGTGGAGAATTTCTTTAATGATGCGAAGATGTGTTGCGTTCTTTTATGTTGCATTTGTTTAACTCTGTGAAACTGTGTTACTGTGCCTGTCTAAAACACCTGCTGGTCTAATAAAAATCTGAACAGCCAATAGCAAGGCAGGAGCAAGGATAGGCGGGGCTGGCAGGCAGAGAGAATAAATAGGAGGAGAGATCTGGGGAGAGAGAATCGAGAAGCAAGAAGAAGGTGAGAGGCTACCCAGCCAGCCACGGAGTAAGAGTGAAAGAACGGTATGCAGAAGGAGGAAAAGGAAAAAGCCCAGAGGCAAAAGGAAGATGGGATAATTGAAGTTAAGCAAAGCTGACTGGAAATATGCCAAGCTAAGGCCGGGCATTTATAAGTAATAAGTCTCCATGTGTATTTATTTGGGAGTTGGATGGTGGGCCCCAAAAGACCAAAGTAAAGAGTAATAAACAACCAACAACAGCTGGAGTGGGTACGTCCCTGTCATCGCAGGTGGGCTCTGAGGTTCAAATGCTCAAGGTCAACCTAGCGTCACTCTGTTGATTCAGACGTAGAACCCTTGACTCCTTCTCCGGCACCATGTCTGCCTGCACGCCACCATGCTTCCTGCCATGATGATAATGGACCAAACCTCTGAAACAGTAAGCCAGCCCCAGTGTTTCCTTATAAGAGCTGTCTTGGTCATGGTGTCTCTTGACAGCAGTAGACACCCTAAACTAAGACAGACATTTTTTTCGCATCTATATCATCATTTGTTTTCCATCTTTGGAGAACTGTGTGTTCGTTTTGTGAGACCATTTATTGACTGGGTTGTTGTTTTTCTTTAGTTTTTTTTTTCTTTGAAACAGCATCTCGGTGTAGGTCTGGTGTCCAGAACTCACAGAAATCCTCCTGCCTCTGTCTCCTGAGTCCACCGCACACTGTGCCTAGATCTTACAATGTTTTCCGTACAGTCTCCTCAGCAGTCCCCGATCCCACACTTACATTAAGGTCCATGGTGTATTTGGATTTTGTTTCTGCTCAGGGTGAGATAAAGGGATTGAGTTTAGTTCTTCTCCGCGGTGGACAGCGTTTCCCCAGCACCATTTGTCTTTTTCCCAATGTTTATTTTTTAACATCTTTATTTAAAACACGCACACACAAGAAATCATTAGCCAGTCCTGGTGGCACACACCTTTAGTCCTAGCTCTCTTGTGAGGCAGAGGCAGGCAGACCTCTGTGAGTTCAAGGCCAGCCTGGTCTACAGGGTGAGTTCTAGGACAGCCAGAACTATGCAGAAAATCTCTTTCACAGAAAGGAAAGAAAGAAGGAAGGAAGGAGGAAAAGAACAGAAAACCAGCTGACTATAGTTGCATGAATTGTAGCCCAGGCTGTTCTTGAAGTCACCGTATAGCTGAGGCTAGTCCTGAACCCTAGTCCCACCTCCACTTTCCAAGCGCCAGATTTACAGATGGACAAAACAGTGGAGGACTGTCATCTCTGGCAACCTTTCACCAAACCCTGTGTCCTGAGAGGGGTCCTGCTGGGGTAGCTGGGACCGGCAAGTTTTTAACTCACCTGTGAATGATGCTGGGGCCCCTGCAGCCATGCAGCACCAGGAGGCACAATAGCTCCAATGTGGCTGCAAGTGACACTTTCATTCAAACTACCACCGTGTCTGATCTCATTAGCTCCCAGGAAAATGCAGGTTAAAAGTATATTGAAGGGCCAGGGGAGGTGGCACATGCCTTTAATCCCAGCCTTTAACACACACACACACACACACACACACACACACACACACACACACACACACAGATTCTATCCCATCCCAGTCAGAATGGCAGCCATCAAGAAGACAACAAACACTGTCAAGGATGCAGACAAAGGAACCTTTACACATCCCTGTGTGGATGCAGACTAGACCCTACACAGTGGGAGTCAGCCCACAACTTCCTCCAAAGCTGGATTCCATAACCCACATGACCTGGCTATGCCATTCCTGCGGATTTGTCTGCAAAATTCCAGGTCGCTAGATCACAGAGACACTTGCATGCTGGTGTTTACTGTAGCCTGTGCACAATAACTCAGACACAGAACCGTCCTGGGTGTGCGCCCACATAGGAGTGGGTAAAGAAAAGGTGGTACACACACTGGGGATTTTTCAGCCACAAGGGAAAACAAGGTTCCATCATTTGCAGGAAAATGGATACAAGTGGAAAGAATCATATTAAATAGTTAGCCTCAGAAAGACAAATACATTTTCTTTGATTTGTTGTTCACAGATTTTTATATGGTTAAATAAAACAATATCTGCAATTAAAACATAAATCAGAATGATGTCCCGGGAGAATCAAGGAGACTATCGGATTGAGAGGAGAGGGGAGGGGGGGTATGCTTACGCTTGAAAACAAATAAGTTAGAATAAATTAGTAAGATCATTCTTGCTTACATAGTAAGCTTGAGGCTAGCCTGGGCTATATAAAACTCTGTCTCAAAAATACATACAAAACCATATAGCTTTTAAAAATAAATATATCTTCTTCACTTTATCAAAAGGGAGACTGAGAAGGGTGTGGTGCCTCACGCCTTTAACCCCAGCATTTGTGAGGTAGAGGCAGACGGATCTCTGTGAGTTTGAGCCTAGCCTTGGCTACATAGTGAGACCTTGTCAAGAGAGTGGAGAGCCCTAAATGACTCAATCGCTAAAGAGATCCTGACATTGAATCTCAGTGGCCGAAGTCCTTCAGCTCCTTGACCATTCTACACGGTCCAACATGAGGTAGAGGATTTATCTTACCCACGGAAAGACTTCGGCTTTTGTGCCATTTTCTCAATCCCTCAAGCCTGTTTGCTTTCTGTGTATACACAGGCTTCGCTTTGTAGCCCAGGCTAGACTCAAGCTTGCATTTGTCCTCCTGCTGGAGTGACGGTGTGGGCCACCACTCTGGGCTCCACGAGTGTTTTCTGACAATGTGGAATTTACTAGGGTCCTGGGAGACCCCCGAACATTTGGCGATCACCACACTGGGCAGTCAGTCTCTCTGGAGGCTTCTTCATCTGTCTGTGGGGTTCCAGTTGTTGAAGCTTCAAGTTCTTTGGTCATGGGAATTAATGCTGTTCATCTCTATGTCCTGGGTAGAGTTGATGTTGTTGTTCACTGGTGAATACTGGAAGGGGACATCAAACATCAGTCGGGGCCTCTCTCAGATAAACAATTTTCCCAGTGAAGTGGTCAAAGAGCACTTTGGCCCCTAAGCAGTGGCCACAGGCAGGGCTTAGGAGATAGGCATGTCTCATGACCTCAGCACTCTGGAGTCTGAGGCAGGAGGATCATGAGTTAGAGGCTATCCTAGGTTACACAGTGAGATGTCTCAAAAAATTAAGTGAGCTGGATGTAAGGGCACATGCCTGTAATCCCACCATTGGAGAGATAGAGACGGGTAGGCTGAGAGGCTAAGGCCAGCCTTGACCAGAGAGTGAGTTCAAAGGATGGCCTGATCTCAAAACCCTAAAAAGCAGGGGCTGGAGAGATGGCTCAGTGGTTAAGAGCACTGGCTGATCTTCTAGAGGTCCTGAGTTAAATTCCCAGCAACCACATGGTTGCTCACAACCATCTGTAATGAGATATGGTGTCCTCTTCTGGGCTGCAGGCATATGTGCAGACGTAATGCTGTGTACATAATAAATAAATAAATCTCCCCCAAAGAATCCCAGCACTCAGGAGGCAGAGGCAGGCAGATCTCTGTGAATTCGAGGCCAGCCCAGTTTACAGAGCAAGTCACAGGACAGCCAAGAGAACATGAGAAACTGTCTCAACCCCACCCCCAAGCCTACAAAGTGCAGCATGGTCCCAATATCCCCTCCAGAGACACACTCAGCACAACCCAGGCCCCTCCCACCAGAACCCATTCCCCGAAGTCTCCACTGCCTCCCAGTGGTGCATAAGCTGGGCACCTGGAAAGCCCCGGCTTCCCGATACCTTGAGAGAGTCCCAGAAAACAAACAGGTCCGTGGTCCACCCAGACCCCTGTATTCCTCCCTTGTGCCTCTGTACTCACCGCCGCCTCTGCTGAGGGCCTGGAATTGGACCTGGAATTGGACCTGGACCGCCGAGATCGAACTGGAGAAACGAGAGAACTTGTCAGAGAGAAAGAGATTCTGGGAATCGTGGGAAGGGGGCATCTAGACTGGGAATCCTGAAAAGAGGGTATCTAGGCTGGGAATCATGGAAGAGGCGTCTAGGACTCTGGGAATCGTGGGAAGAGGGTGTCGTCTAGACTAGGAATCGTGGAAGAGGATCTGAGAATGGTCAGTCCTCTTCCGCCTCTGCACTGATGCAGGACAGTGAGGAGCCAGGGAGGTAGCACACACTTTAGAGGTAGACCAGTAATTCAGGGTCATCTCAGGTTACATAAAGAATTTGAGGTCAACCTAGATTTACATGAGAGCCAGTCTCAACAAAACAAATCAAAAGAGGCCAACAAGATGGCTCAGTGATTAAGCACACTGGCTCCTCTGGGACCTGGATTCAACTCCCAGCACCCACAGCACCCACATGTCAGCTCCATGGGACCCGAGCCTTCTTCTGGCTGTGGGAACTGCATGAATGAGCCGCGCAGACAGACACACAGACAGAAAACACCCATGCAAGCTGACAAAAGAAAACATAAAGCCAGGCACACCTTCAACCCCAGCACTTAGGACACAGAGGCAGGGGGATCTCTGTGAGTTCAGAGTACCCTGACCTATGTACTGGATTCCGGGTCAGCTGGGGCTACAGAGTAAGACCCTGTCTCAAAACCAAAATTATTTACTCTAGGGCCCAAATTCCATCTCTGTTCTTTAGGGCTGGCGTGACCTTGGGCCAAGTGACTTAACTTCTTGGTGTCTCAGTTCCCTCAGCTATAGCTTAAGGGGTTAAAAGGAAAAAACCTCTTTTGTGATAAGGGAATTGAAGACACCGGGGATTTAGCTGAGAAAAACGCAGACAAGCCGGCCTCTCTGGGGCGTTCATGATGATGATAATCATTGTAGCTAATGTGCCATTCCACCCTTTTTACAGATGAGGAAACTGAGTCAGAGAGATGAAGTCACCCCTTCTACCCCTGACATAATGAGGCCCCACCACCAAAAGCATGTGGTCAGCTTTTCATCAACACCATTTAAGTGTTCCGTGGCAGGACCTCTTAAAAGAGCTGCAAGGTTTTGCAGCTAAAACTGAGTCAGGAAGCCTCTCTTAAATGAGAGCAATGAGAGCGCTTGCCTCTAGCAAGCAGAGCCCACCTGAGAAAGTCCTGCTATCAATAAGCCATGCTTTATTCTTTTCTGTTTAGAATACTTCCCAAGCTCTCTCAGGCTTTAAGTAAACGCAGTTCCCAACGTTGGGCACCGTCTGTTGCACTAAAACAGGGGCTATAGTGCAGGTCTATCTTGGAGGAGTGGGCTCTGCCATGTAGCCCAGGCTGGCTTCGAATTCACAATCTTCCTGCCTCTACCTCCCAAGTGCTGGGATGACAGAGGTCTGTGTCACCACACCCATCTTAGAGTATGGCTTTTGAATGCCACCCAAAAAAGCCCATGTTTTAAAGGTCTAGATTCAAGGCGTCAGGAGGTGGTGAATTGTAGGGGCAGAGCCTACCATGAGGAAGGTAGGTCACTGGAGTGGGACCCTGAAGGAATTATTGGGACCCTGATATATTCATTCTCTTTCCTAGCCTCCCCTTGTTGTTTTGTTTATGTTTTGTTTTCTGTTCCCTGTCGCACAGGCTGACCTATGTACCTGAGGCTATCCTTGACCCTGACTGTCCCTGCCAAGCCCTCTGTGCTCACAGTCCACTAGAAGAGAGACTCACCCCACACAGTGATCACAAGGACTGAGGAAAGCTGGCCTGGGTGAGACTGAAGGCGGCAGGGTTGTTTCGTGACTGAGGGAGAAAGCCAGTCATGAAGCAGGGCCTTCTATGACTGATGAGCCACTCTGCAGCTCTGTGGCTGCAAAGGCCGGTCATTGTCAGCACGTCCCTTCCTGTACACAACACAGGCTCCTGTGCAGACTTTAGTGGCACCAGAGCTAGTGCTTAGAAAAGTGAGGGGTTGAGGGTGTGGCTCAGTGGTAGAGCCCCTGCCTAGAATCCCCCAGTGAGGGGTTGAAGGCGTGGCTCAGTGGTAGATCCCCCTCCTAGAACCCCCCAGTGAGGGGCTGGGGGCTGCACATAACCGGGGCTCCTTTGCAGTGGCCTTGAAGTGGGTGGGAGAATGTACCAAGGAAGAAGAGACTCACCACAACACCAGAGTCCTATAACTATGAAAATGAGAAGTGCAGAGATGCCGGTGCAGATGAATCCGATGATGGTGGCTGTGCTTAGGCTTGATGGCATAGGCTCTGGAAAATAAGTGGACGAGCAGGTGAGAAGTTACTCAGCTTTCAAGTTAACCCTGCATCTTTGAAACCTTCCATTTTCTGTGGGGAACTCCATCTATCTCAGTCTACAGTGTCCAGGTGTTGGCCACATTTTACGATTCCTACAGGGGGATGTTTGTTTGAGATGGGGGCTCCTGTAGCATAGGCTGGCCGCAAACTTGCTCTGTGGCCAAGGATAACCCCATGTGCCCATTTCTCCTCCCACTCGCTCTCCCATGCACTGTGATTACAGGTGTGCACCACAACCAGGTGTGAACCAGGTAGATGGGGTGCTGCAGCTTGAACCCAGGACCTCATGCATGCTATGCAAGCAACTGGGATTTCCTTTTTTTTTCACACTAGCCTGGTCGATCGGGACATCCCAGTCTCCCTGTCTAGCCTGGTCAATCGGAACATCGCATTCTCCCTGTCTAGCCTGGTCAATCGGAACATCGCATTCTCCCTGTCTAGCCTGGGAAGACCCTGCCTGATATTTAACCCAGCATAAAAAAGGCACAATTAGGTAATTAGCCCAGGCTGGCCCCAAACTGTCTTTCTCACTGCTTCAGCCTTCCGAGTACTGAGATTATTGATGTGCACTCCCACACCTGGCGTCAGAGATAAGAGATGTAATGAAGGGGCTGGAGAGATGGCTCAGAGCTTAAGAACATTGACTGCTCTTCCAGAGGTCATGAGTTCGATTCCCAGCACCCAAGTGGTAGCTCACAACCATCTGTAATGAGATCTGATCTTGTGCCATGCAGAACACAGTATTCATAATAAATAAAATAAATCCTAAAAAAAGAGAGATGTAAAGAGAATTCCTGGGTGATGTGGGTCTAGCACCTGGATCTAACCAGAACTGAAGCCTTGTTTTCAACCAATTATTTTTTTTCCAATTAAAAAATATGATTGTTTATGTGTGTGCGTTGCATATGTGTGCACACGTGTCGGCCATGGTGGGTATAAGTGCAGGGCAGAAAACTGTGGGAGTCAGGTCTCCTTCCACCAAGTGTGCCAAGGACTGAGCCCAGGTCAGACTTGGCAGCAGGCACCTTTGGCCCCTGAGTCATCCCTGTGCGACCCGACCGCCCTTTCAGTCTTTGTAGCCGGTAGTTATGTCCAGTACGCTTGGAGAGGGCTTTCTGAGTCCTCAGGTCAGAGGTATCCCACACCCGCCCTAGCCCGGGCTGGTGAAATCTGTGACCTATGACCTGCCGTCATTCAGCCACACGCACACACTCAGCTCCCATCCCTGGGGGCCATCCTGCTGCACCCTTCTCTCCTGGTCTGAGGACAGCTCACCTTTAACGTGGACGGTTACTTGGTTCTGACTGGAACCTAGGGCATTGGTGACATTGCAGACGAAGGTCACGTTATTGATAGTGGTCTTGCTCACTTTGTGGATTAGGAGCCGATTGCCCTGGACCTCAGTGTTGTTGGGCAGAGGACCCGTAGTCCTGGAGGAGACAAGATGGTGAGCAGGCAGCCTCTGCTGATGGGGCATCCACAGTGTGTCAGGGACACAGACCAGCTCTAGCCACATACAGGCCGACCGCACTGGTCGCATCTTCATGCTCCCAGGCTCTGGTTTCCTCTTCGCCTGTGTCTGTTCCCCTATATGGCCACAAGAGGGCGCGCACGAACCCAATTCCACTTCCCAGAGCCAGGCCTCGGGCAGCGCAAACCCCAGGTTCCACGTGATGCGCCCCTCTTTACCAGTGCCCTCAGCACTCTCTCCTTCGCCTCCCTGTGCACAGTCACATGGACCGCCTGCCCCACGCACCAACACCCCACTTAGGTCTTTCCAGAAGCAACAGCTGATGGACAGAAATGCATTTGTAAATGTCATTCTCTCTACCCACAATGCCTTCCTCCAGGTGCAGAGAGCTCTGCCTGATCCACCCCTGTGATCTCGCCCCACTGTTTCAACTGCGAAGGACCCCCCTTTCCCTAATCCCCACCCTTGTTTTTTTTTTAAAAATATTTATTTATTTACTATGTATACAATATTCTGTCTGTGTGTATATCTGCAGGCCAGAAGAGGGCACCAGACCTCATTACAGATGGTTGTGAGCCACCATGTGGTTGCTGGGAACTGAACTCAGGACCCCTGGAAGAGCAGGCAATGCTCCCAACCACTGAGCCATCTCTCCAGCCCCCACCCTTGTTTTATCTCTAGCAGACATTTCTCAGACTTTCTTTATAACTCTATCTTGCTTGGTGAGGCCAAGAGCTTAGACTTTGGCCAACATTAGGCACCGCATAGGGTTGAAGGACGGCCCAAGCCCAGAGAACACATCCCAGCAGGGAGGGGAGGGCGTGGGAGTGTGGAGTCCTGAACCCTCTACCGAAGCGAAACCCAACCACCCATCTGGTCTGACAGCCTCAGCTGTGGCGTTTGGGAAATCCTCCTGCCTCAGCCACTCAAGCACCGAGGCACCTCTATGCGCTGTGCCCCACCATCACCCTTTTTTCTTTTGTAGTGAGGCTAGAACCCATACTAAATAACCACTAATCAAAGAGCCAAACTCGCAGCCCCTCACTGGGGGATTCTAGGCAGGTGCTCTCCCCATCAATCAAGTTCCCAGTTCTAATGTTGCCAAATCTTTGATGTCAGTTCCTTCCTCTGGAAACTGGTACCCAGAGTCCGACTAATGTGGTCTGGTCACCAACCACCATGGCATGACCACATGGTTAACATATAAAAATGGCCACCTTATCCCACAATACGGACTGGTTTGTTTTATTTTTATAACGACTCCCACCATGTAGTTCTGGCTGGTCTAGAATTTGCTTTGTAGACTGGGCTAGCCTTGAACTCAGAGACCCACTTGCCTCTGCCTGTGGAGTGCCGTGTACCACCACACCTGGCCTCAAGGACTGCTTAAGTAATTGATGACACATACAGAAAAGACTCTAACGACATCAAACTATGGACAGGGTCTGGTGGTGACCCCAGGAATCCTAGCAAGCAGGAGGCTGAGGCAAAAGGGCCTTCAATTTCTGGGCCACACCCATAGCTCCAGACCTTGGGGACAGGGAGCAGGAGGGCTGCAGCAAGTTCAAGGCCAACCATGTTGTGGTCTGCATAGAAACTGTCTCAAAAAGCCAAAAATGGGGCCTGATGACCCGAGGTCAAGCCCCAGCACACACATGTTGGAAAGAGAGAACCGGCTCCTGCGAGTTGTCCTTAGATCTCCACATGTGCACTGTGGCACTGGGGACCTACTCCCAGTAAAATAAACGAATAAATGTAGTAATTTTCCAAAACATCAAATTAGGAGAAGTGAAATATTAGTGGGAGAATCCTTGAGGTTGGATTTTGGGTTTTTTGAGCGCTCATTTGGAAAATTCCTGTGACTGTATATTTGAAAATTTCTCTACCAAGATGTTGGAGGAAACAGGGTTGTGAAACTAAGTGCTTTAAAAAAAATATTTTTAAGATGGACGAAAATGTGTGGAAATTGCCCCCCTGGGGAAAAATTACAGCTGCTGGAAACCAGAGCAAAAGACAGGGGCAGAAGCAGGCAGGTGTGTTTGTTTTCTCTGTGTGTGTGTCTGTGTGTGTGTCTCTGTGTGTCTGTGTGTGTGACTAACCAAACACAGTAGAAGCTGTTTTGGGGCATGGGTGGCTGTACCTGAGTACACACACTGTTTTTGCTTCGAAAAGAACTGTTTGAAAGTTCTAGAATGGTTCAGCCGAATTATTTTTTTAAAAAAAGAAGTCTAATAAAAATATGTTATTTATACATTTGGGCAGGTGGCAGAGAGCTTGCTAGAATCCCCCAGTGAGGGGCTGCGGTGGGGTGTGGCTCAGTAGTTAAGTATTTTCCTAGAGTGTATGACCCTGGATTCCAGCCTCCACTGAAGAAAAGAAAGTCATCCTTTTCTTGCATGTATGTTCCTATGAGAGCAGCCTGCATGGATGTTCCTGTGAGCGCAGCCTGCATGGATGTTCATGTGAGCGCAGCCTGCATGGATGTTCCTGTGAGCGTGTTATAAACAGAGATGTGGGTGCTGGCCTCAGTCTCAGGTCCTCGTGCGTGTACAGCAAGCACTTTCTCGACCGACCGAGCCACCTCCAACACCCTCAGCCTCCAATCTGGAGCTTTCACAGCTCTGGGGCTAACTTCCTCCTCTGCGCATCGGGATGACTGGCAGGCTTCAGGGGTGGGGCAGTCAGGAACCCATGTCTGGGGGACGTCTTTGCTTCTGTCCCGTGAGGGCTTACCCAGGGACTTACCAGTATTAAGCCATTGTCCCAGCACTTTGTGACCTTCAACCTGCACAGAGATGGGGAATCCCTAGGGGTGTGGTATAAAAAAAATCCCAGGAGAGCTAGTGGCCATGGCCTGGATCAGCTCACCTCAGAAAATCCCAGTCACAAGAAGAAATTTTTACTGGGAATATAGAATGATTCTACCTGTTTTGATATTTTTAAAAATTTATTTATATTTTATGTTCATTGGTTTTTTTACCTGTCTGTATGTCTGTGTGAGGGTGTCAGATCCCCTGGAACTGGAGCTGTGAGCTGCCATGTGGGTGCTGGGAACTGAACCCGGAGAGCAGCCAATGCTCTTAACCTCTGAGCCATCTCTCCAACCACTGTTCATTTATTTTCGAGACAGGGTCTCACCTGGTAGTCCTGGCTGTCCTGGAACTCATTCCATAGACCAGGCCGGCCTCAAACTCGCCTCTGCCACCCGAGTGCTGGGATTGAAGGTGTGCGCCACCACCACGCCCAACTATATTTTTATTGCTCCTGTATTCTCCCCACTCTCAGACCTGTGGCTTCTGAGCGCAGCCCTCCTCCCGCACAGCCAGCCCCAGGTCCCCTCACTCAGAGCTTCATCTATAGCTGGTGGGCTCTGAGCGAGCCCAGCCCTCCTCCCGCACAGCCAGCCCCAGGTCCCCTCACTCACGTGCTCCATTCATAGGCAGTGGGCTCTGGTTTGCTTCGAGCGTCACAGGACAGGGCCGCACCAGTAAGACCCTCAGGCCATTCTTCGTCATAGCCAGAGATGGACACTTCAGGTGGATCTGGAGAGAACGGACATGAAGGCTGAGATCTGGACAGTGTCTGAGGGCTTTCCCCTGAGCAGGAACAGCTTGGCACTTTAAGCATTAGCCCAGGGCATCATTAGTCAGGGCGACACGAATGGGACTTCCCACAGATCCTTTCTTCAAGTGTGTTTCCCGCAACAGCCCCTGGCTCATCCTGGGTGTCCTGTGTGTAAAGACTTTTTTGGACACCCCAGACACCCAGGAGCACATTCAAGGCTCCGAGAAATCCTGGGAGAGAGAGCCCAGGGTAGGCAATGGCGGGAAGGAAGGTGTGTAGGATGTCTCAAGACCTTGTATAGGAGCCAGGTATTAATCGTAGCACTTGGGAGGCTGAGGCAGGAGATCATGAGTTCGAGGGCAGCCTGGCCTATATTGGGAGATCCTATCTCACTCATCTCATCCCCTGAAAAGTGATCTTGCATTAATACTGCTGATGGGCTTGGTAGAGACAGAATATGGGACGGTAAATTATTGAGTAGGGGCATAGCTCATAGCTGGTTTCTAGGAACCAAGGCCAAATATTAGCGGCAATATTAAGGTAAAGCTAGGAAGATGGGTACATAGATAGATAGATAGATAGATAGATAGATAGATAGATAGATAGATAGTGTGTGTATGCATGTGTGGGCATGTGTGTAGATAAATCTCCACAGTCCAATATGGTAACCACCAGATTCACAGACTCCCAGGGCTTCGTGCCTGGTCTAAGACACACAATTCTGAAGATTTAGGCTGGCAAGAAGAATGTAAAAAGTCTCACCAAGACTGTCTAAGAAATCATTCACACATTAAAGTGATGACCTTGGGCCAGCGAGATGGCTCAGGGGGTGCCTGTCACCAGACCTGATGTCAAGCCTCAATTCTTCCACAGTGGAAGGGGAGAAGTGAGGGGCTGATTTCCACACATGTGCAGTGTATCTCCCTTAGACATGTAAATACATACACACACACAAAAAATAAAAATATTAATCTCTTGGAAAAATCCATTACGAGCGTTAAGCGAGTTTGGGTTTGTTTGTGAGTGTATCATAGCCCAGGCTGGACTCAAATTTGAATGCTCTGAACTCAGCCTCCCGAGTGTTGGGATTCTACGTGTGCACCATCACACCAGACTTACAGGGTCTCATGTAGCCCAGGCTGGACTTGAATGTACTTCCATCAAGCCCTAGGATGACCTTGAACATCTGGTCTCTGCTTCCTGGGTGCACACTAGAGAAGCAGTCTACCAACTGAGCCAGATCCCCGAGCGTCTTCTAAGGTGCTGAACTAAGACTGTCATTAGAAAATCTGAAACAGTCAAGGTTTCCTGAGGCTACTTCTGTGTGGGTGATCCTGGCTGGACTCTCTGTGGGTAAGTCTGCAGGTGGCGATGTCGACAAGACTAGGCAAGGGAGGTGACCGTGGGCACAGATTGTGAGGCTCCATCCATCCATAAATCACAGCTACCTACATGTGGAGAGAACGCAGACGGCCCAGAGACGAGCCAGTGTAGACAGCGCCAGGCCGTGTAGACTACCCTGGAGAACCGTGTGAACACCGACCAGAAGCTCAGGGTCAAACTGTGGGCAGAATCAACATAGGCAGTCTACACGGTTGGGATAGTGGAATGTGAACGGGCAGATCGGCATAGACAATGGGGCAAGGGTAAGCAGTGTGTGTCTTAGAAAAGGTAAGCGAATCCATGTAGCACAGACAATGCCAGCTCTCCAAGCCGGTGGTCTAAGGCATGGGAGCAAATGGTGGATGAACTAGCGTAGAGAGCGGGGAGAAGAGCCGGGAGATGGAGGCGGCCTGGGGCTTGTGCGCATGCGCAGACATACTCACAAGGCACAGAAAGGTTCACAAGTAGCAGCTCCGGCTCCGGGGCGCTTTCATGCTTCACGCTGCAGGTGATGTTCTTGCCATCGGCATGTCTCGAGGGCATCGCGGAAAAGAAGCTGGTGACTGTGATGGTGCCTGGCTGGGGCCCTAGCTCCGTAGTTTCACGGGTTTCGCTTCCATTTAGGCTCGAGTGCCAGGAAATTTGCGGTGGAGGGCGACCGCCAGTGGAGATGCACTTAGCTAAGTCCTGCAGCTTCCAGGTAGGAGAAGGCGTCAGGGCCTCTGCAGTGTTTGTAGGTCGGGCTGCAAGAACCATTGAAGACACGTCATTTTACTGGCTGCTCAGTAGCAGGAGGAAGCAAGTGCCTTAACCTTGATTTTTTTTTTTTTGAGACAAGATCTCACTGTGTAGCCCTGGTTGGGCTCATGAGCCTTTAGCTTCAAACTCCTTGGTGGCAGGAATACAGGTTCCTGCCACTATGCTTGGTGTTGAAGGGATAATTTACAGGGTATGGGCTGGCCAATTTGAAATCCTAGCTCTGGGATGGCAAGATGGTTCTGTGGATAAGGGTGCTTGCCGCTAAGCTCGACAGCCCGAGTTCAATTCCCAGGACCCACGTGGTAGGACAACTCCTGCACCTTGTTCCCTGACAGCCTCAGGTACATCACCACACTTATGCATAGGCACACAAATAAATAAAATATAATGAAAAAAATAACCTCAACCCTGCTCCTGAAGAGCCAGATAGATGTAGACGCGTCTGTTTAAGGGAGATAAAATGAGCATACAGGTCATTGGCCTGGTGGCGCATACTTTAATCCCAGCACTGGGGAGGCAGGGGCAGGCGGATCTGTGAGTTCGAGGCCAGCCTGGTCTACAGAGCGAGGTGCAGGACAGCCAGGGCTCTTGTGGTTGGAAAGCACTCTCGGCTTCAGCACCACCTCTGCCTGCACGCTGCCATGCTCCCTGTCATGATGCTAATGGGCTGAACCTCTGAACCTGTGAGTGAGTCATCCCAATTAAATATTTCCTTATAAGGGTTGTTGTGGTCATGGTGTCTCACTAAGACAGCTTGTTACACAGAGAAACGCCCATCTCGAAAAGCCAACCAACCAAACGACAACAATAAAAAAAAAAATACACAGGTCAAGCTGTCAGAATGATCTCTGGGAGGGAGCAGGAGAGATGCCTCAACAGTTGAGAGCACGGGCTGCTCTTCCAGAGGATTGGGGTTCAATTCCCAGCACCAACATGGTACTCACAACTAACACCAAGGATTCAACACCCCCTTCTGGCCTCCTCCACATTAGGCACACGGGTGACGCAAAGATACATATGAAGGCAAACACTCATATAGATAGATAACACACACTGTATATATATCTACCTACATTGTATATATATGTTGTGAAATGTTTAACTATGTAAAGATGTTACATTGCTTATGCTGCACTTGGTTAACGATGCAAGGACGAGTGTTCACTCATGTGAAGATCTGGTGCTGTTGCACCTCGCCTGCCTACTGCACCTGATTGACTAATACAAAGCTGAGTGGCCAACAGCTAGGCAGGAGAAAGGATGGGGGGGGGCTGGTGGGCAGAGAATAAATAGGAGAATCCAGGCTGGAGAAAAGAAAGAAAAGAAGCAGAAAATGGGGGACGTACCTGGGGCAAGAAGCCAGGCAGTCGCCAAACAGACTGATGGGAGAAGCAAGAAAGTAAGATTAACAGAAGGAAAGAAAAGTAAAAAGCCCCGAGGCAAAACTTAGATAAGGAGAAACAGGCTAATTTAAATTAAAAGAGCTAGCCAGAAACTAGCCTGAGCCAGACTGAGCACTCAACACTAATAGGGTCCTGTGTCACGATTTGGGAGCTGGTTGGTGGCCCAAAAAGATGAAGCCTGGTACATTTAAATACATTAAAAAGAAATGCTCCCCTGGGTGGTGGTGGCCCCACCTTTAATCCCAGCAGAGACTGGAAGCAGAGACTGGAGCAGAGACTGGAGCAGAGACTGGAAGGTCAGGAGGTCAAGGTCATCCTTACCTACAGGCTAGCGTGGGCTACCTGGATCCTGCCTGGAGGATCTTTTGACTTAGAGGACACACCACGTCCCAAGGGTGTAACCCAAGCCTCCTTGCTGCTTTTTGCTAGCTCCCTGATCCTCTGGCCCCAGGGTTTCTTCTCCTCATCCTAACACTTACCAAGCACCCGCAGTTGGACACTGTTGCTCTTGCTGCCTGTGGGGAATGTGGCAAATTGACATTCATAGCTGCCTTCATCTTCGACTCGTACGTGGGAAATCGCCAGAGATGCATTCCAAGGATGCCCGTCCAGCTTGGGGGCACAGAACGTCACCCTTTCTGATTCTGGGATGCTGGGTCCCTTGGTGGGGTGGAAGACAGCCACGGTAGGGCGGGAGCCATCTGGGTTCTTCTTCCTCCAGGTTACTTGGGTGACTGTCACATTCTCAGTAGACATCAGATTACATACCAAGGTGGTAGACTCATTCAAGATGCCAGTCACATTAGTGAGCACCTGCACGGCTACACCGGAAGCTGTGAAACCAAGGCCTTATTAGTTCAATTCATTTAAAGGTTTATCTGTATGTTAATTTGCTAGCATGTATGCATGTGCACCACATGTGTGCAGTGCCCATGGAGGCCAGAAGGGGGCAGCAGACTTCCATCCCCAAACTTGTGTTACAGAGGGTTGTGTGTTTCCATGTGAGAGCTGAGAAAGGAACCCAGGTCCTCTGCAAGACCAGCTAGTGCTTTTAACAGCCGAGTCATCTCTCCAGCTACCTAGTTTACATTCTTATTTATAATAATAATTATTATTATTTGAGAGAGTGTCTCAGTATATAGACCAGGCTGGCCTGGAACTCAGAGAGCTGCTCACCTCTACCTCGGCCTCCTAAATGCTGGGATTAAAAGTGTACATCACTACCCTGGGCTAGAGGTGCCACTTATGAACGGGGAAATGGAGGCACAGAAGGTTTTGCTAGGGTACCACATAGGCATAAGATGACAAGGTGGCTTCATAGTCATTCCAGTAGGCTCTCTGAGACTCTATCGTTAGCGCAAAACACAGTTGGCTCTCAACATTAGTTGAAAACAGTATCGGGCACTCTGGGTGACAAGGATAATGACTTCAGAGTTAAATTCTGGGAATTCAAGCACTGCCATGACGAGCAGTGGGCTCCTCTGCACAGGGTTGCTCTTGTGGCATCAGTTTCTGCATCTGAAAATGGACTCTCTAATATAGATGTAAACGACCACCAACGGTCCACCCGTGCCAAGGTTTAAACCCTTAAGCAGTGCACCTTGACGGATGGTGGTAGCGAACACCTTTAATCCCAGCGCGCAGGAGGCAGAAGGAAATGGATCTCTGTGAATACGAGCCCAGCCTTGTCTACAGAGTGAGCTCCAGGACAGCTAGGGCTACAAAAAGAAACCTTGTCTCGAAAACACAAAAACAAAACAGAGGTGGACCTATATAGAAGTCTTTCTATTCTTCCTTCTCCTTTTCTTTCTCTTTTCCGCACATGGTTTCAAAGTAGCCCTGGCTATGCTGGGATTAAGCGCATGAACCACCGCCTCCTGACTAATATCTCCGAGTTGCTGCCCTCTGGGTGAGTTGCCTCACTCCGGGCAGTGGCGAACTGCCCGGTCACCCTCCACCCTCCGAAAGAATGGAGCAGTTCCAGAGCTGAGCTCCAGTTTGCTATGTGTGGGGACTAAGGTTCTAACCACAGCACCCGGACGTCTTGAGGGGTAGAGCCCTTCACAATTAAATTTAATCTTAGAGTGAGGGGCTGGTTTCAGTCTCCAACACAACTAAAAAATTGAATGAAAGTCGCGGGCTGCGGGGTGACTAAACTCCACACGTTCCTCAGGAATAGGGTGTGGCCGCAAGTGAAGGTTGTTCGGATGGGTGAGTCAGAGCTTGTGTTGGGGGTGGGAAGGGAGATCTGGGAGGGGGGCCTTATGCTGGACCTTAGGCTAGCTTGGAACTCTGGGCAATCCTCCTGCTTCATCCTCCCCGGTCCTAGGGTGGCCGGTGCCGGTGTAAGCCATCACGCCCAATCTTTCTGGAATCTGTGCCCTGGAATCCAGACCTTAAACTTTGGGCGGCGAAGAAGGGATCAGATGGCTTGGGGGGGGGCAGGTGCACACGGGACCGGGAGCGAGCAGGCCCGGGGTTACTCACCGGCTTTCGCGCAGTCCGGCAGGAGCAGCAGCAGCAGGCCCGGTAGCAGCAGCCGTGGCGACCAGGCGAGAGGGGTGTGTTGATTCATGGAGTTCGGGAGCCGATTCAGCTCCTCCTTGGTCTACACGGACGGCGAATGTCTAGACTCCGGGATCCCACCTAGCTGCGCTGAAGCAGAGTACGTCCGTCAGAAGTGGGTGCCGGCTGAAGAATGAAAGAATGAAAGGGAGTCTGGCTGGAAAAACTTCTGCGCAGGCGCAGTAAACCCGCCCCGCGTGGGCGTGCGGGGGCGGGCAGGTCTAAAATTCCAGCAGTCCGAAGAAAGCGGCTAGGATCGCTGTGAGTCTGAGGCCCAGCCCGGGCTACATTAGGTGGGTCCGAGCTAACGAGAGACCTTGTCTCAACCAACAATTAAATTAAAAAAAAGGGGGACAGTGGGGGGGGGTGTCCGGGCGGGGGAGCAAAAGGAAACCCGGGCCGGGAGCCTGCTGTGGAATAAACCTCAGGACCTGACTCAGACACCTAGTGTTCTTTGTAAACCCGTTATCTCAGCGCTTTGCGGCCGCCAGCAGGAGGATCAGAAATTCAAGTCATTTTAAACTACGTAGCGAGTTTGAGACCAAACTGGGCCATACGAGATCATCCTAATTTTTTTAATGAAATAGGGTCTCTCATGTCGGGCATGTTGGCCTCAAACTGAATTCTAGGCCAGTGATTCCCAACCTTCCTAATGCTGAGACCCCTTTAACACAGTTCCTCATGTTGTGGTGATCCCTAACCACAAAATTATTTTCGTTGGTACTTCATAACTGTAATTTTGCTACTGTTATGAACTGCAATGTAAATATCTGATATGCGACTCCCAAAGGGGTGGCAACCCTACAGCCCCCTCCCCGCAGTGCAGGAATGACGGAATGACGGGGGGGGGGGGATGCGCACAAAGCCTGCTCTGTGTTGATTTCTGAATGGAATCTGAGGGCAAGCCTCCTGGAAATCTCTGGATTTTTTTTGAGTCCTTCTGTGGTATTTCCACACTGAGATTCTGTGGCCCCTGTGTTCCTCCTTTGACCATGCTGTCATGACAATGGGGTTCCCCTTCCTCCGGGTCTCCCCATTGCTGTGGCAGAGACAGGCAGCCCAACCTGATCTACTTAGCTAGTTCCGGGACAGCCAGGGCTACACTAAGAAACCCGTCTCGGAAACTGTCCTCCCGGCCAAAGGGAAAAGTTCCCCCACTACCCCTCTCCTGTAAGCAAACATAAGTTTTTCTTCTAGTCCTTTCCCACACAAAGGCTGCTCTGTCACTGGGTCTCTGGCTCTTTGTCTTTCTTTCTGGCAAGCCGCACACAGTTTTTGAGCTCACTGAAGTGAAAGAAGAGACGGAAAAGTCAGTTTCTCGGGGGAGCTGACACCAACCTTTACATTTTTATTAATTTTTTTTGCTGTTCTTTAGCATCTGTTTCCAAATTTGATATATTCTACAACTGCTTTTCTTTTTTAATAATTTATTTTTATTTTATGTGCATTGGCATTTTGCCTTCATGTATATCTATATGAGGGTGTCAGGTCCCCTGGAACTGGATTTTCAGACAGTTGTGAGCTGCCCCGTGGGTGCTGGGAATTGGACCCTGGTCCTCTGGAAGAGCAGTCAGTGCTATTAACCACTGAANAATATAAATAAATTTAATTTAATAGGAGGGACAAAAAGCCTCTAAAATTCCAGAGCTCTGGAGGCAGAGGCTTGGTCCACATAGAGAATTCCAGGCCAGGCAGGACTACTTAGTGAAACCCTGTGTCTGAAAGAAATAGGGTCTCTCATGTCGGGCATGTTGGCCTCAAACTGAATTCTAGGCCAGTGATTCCCAACCTTCCTAATGCTGAGACCCCTTTAACACAGTTCCTCATGTTGTGGTGATCCCTAACCACAAAATTATTTTCGTTGGTACTTCATAACTGTAATTTTGCTACTGTTATGAACTGCAATGTAAATATCTGATATGCGACTCCCAAAGGGGTGGCAACCCTACAGCCCCCTCCCCGCAGTGCAGGAATGACGGAATGACGGGGGGGGGGGGATGCGCACAAAGCCTGCTCTGTGTTGATTTCTGAATGGAATCTGAGGGCAAGCCTCCTGGAAATCTCTGGATTTTTTTTGAGTCCTTCTGTGGTATTTCCACACTGAGATTCTGTGGCCCCTGTGTTCCTCCTTTGACCATGCTGTCATGACAATGGGGTTCCCCTTCCTCCGGGTCTCCCCATTGCTGTGGCAGAGACAGGCAGCCCAACCTGATCTACTTAGCTAGTTCCGGGACAGCCAGGGCTACACTAAGAAACCCGTCTCGGAAACTGTCCTCCCGGCCAAAGGGAAAAGTTCCCCCACTACCCCTCTCCTGTAAGCAAACATAAGTTTTTCTTCTAGTCCTTTCCCACACAAAGGCTGCTCTGTCACTGGGTCTCTGGCTCTTTGTCTTTCTTTCTGGCAAGCCGCACACAGTTTTTGAGCTCACTGAAGTGAAAGAAGAGACGGAAAAGTCAGTTTCTCGGGGGAGCTGACACCAACCTTTACATTTTTATTAATTTTTTTTGCTGTTCTTTAGCATCTGTTTCCAAATTTGATATATTCTACAACTGCTTTTCTTTTTTAATAATTTATTTTTATTTTATGTGCATTGGCATTTTGCCTTCATGTATATCTATATGAGGGTGTCAGGTCCCCTGGAACTGGATTTTCAGACAGTTGTGAGCTGCCCCGTGGGTGCTGGGAATTGGACCCTGGTCCTCTGGAAGAGCAGTCAGTGCTATTAACCACTGAATCATCTTTCCAGTCCCCTAAAACTTCTTTTCAATGTATGTATGCACTGTGTGTACTTGACTGTGTGTTTATAGTGTGTATGTCGTGTGTGTGTGTGGGGGGGGGATTTGTAATGTGTATGAATGAAGTGCTTGAGTGTTCCTGAGTGTGTATGACTTTATGTATGTATAAATAAAGTGTTTGTGTATAGTGTGTGTATATGGTGTGTTAGTATTCATGAATGTGTATGTCATGTGTGATTATAAGTATATGTAGTGTGTGTATTATAGTGTGCATGTGTATGTTCTTGTGTACATACTTTCATACGTGTGTGTGTGTGTGTGTGTGTGTGTGTACAGGCACCTACACCTATGCATGCCTTGGTACAACCCTCAGGCGTCTGTTCTCTCCCTCCACCTTGTGGGCTCTAGAAGCCCAGTCATGAAACTCTTGAGGGAAGTGCCTGAGACACCGCGATGCCCGCTTTTCCAGTTCCAATTGTTTTATTCTACATGAGCGATTTCCACCATTTCTTCCTTAGATGCCCTTTCACTGGTGATACCGCAGAGAGAGGCTGCCATTGCCTCTTCAGCTGATGCTTAGGTCTAGGTGGGCTTGGCCAAGCAGGAGCGGGAGCAATCAGAGGGTGGGTGCATACCCGTCAGCACACAAATGGAGAAATCAAACCAAGCTTGGCAATGCTGACTCTTTTCTGTGGAAGGAAACGGAAAGCCAGGGTTTTTTTTTTTTTTTGAATTTCTCTCAAATACATCTTAATTAAAATAACGTCACTATGAAGCCTAAAGCCGTCTGAGGTAACAAATGTCTTTTTTTCTCTCTCTCTCCCATTTCTTCTTATGAATCTCTGTCTCTTTTGACTCCTGAGCCGTGACAGACTTTCTCTCTAAGCTAGCAAGAGAGAGTTTGGGCTTGGTGAGGTGTCTGCCACTGATGGCAGCCTTTGTCCAGGCTCTCACTCAAAGCTCTGCTCTTCCCATTCTGTGAGAGGGGTCAGGAGACCGAGGGGTCAGTACTACCCTGTGTTTTTCTGGTTGAGCTAATCACAGGTCCATCCAACCCAATAAGGCCTTTTTTTGGGGGAGAGGCAGGGTTTGAGACAAGGTCTCTCCGTAACTTTGGTGCCTGTCCTGAAACTCGCTCTGTAGACCAGGCTGGCCTCGAACTCACAGAGATCAGCCTGCCTCTGTCTCCCAAGTGCTGGGATTAAAGGCGTGTGCCACCTCCTTGGGACTTCTTTATAAGTCTGTTGCCAGCCCTATGGGAATCCCCCTGAAGTGTCCATCCTGCTGGGGAGGGGGAAAGTGCTTCTTTGAAAAAAAAATCAATTAAATCTATGTTGCATTTTATTTATTATATGTGTGTGCGATTTGAGTGTGGATACGGTGAACAGCTGGAGGTCAGAAGACAATGAGTGTGAAGGGCACAGTAAAGTAACGGATACAGAAATACCTGCTTCCTGAGTGAAAAGGAAAAAATTTATTCCAAACT
Organism: Alexandromys fortis; assembly: GCF_014885135.2. NCBI lineage: Eukaryota > Metazoa > Chordata > Mammalia > Rodentia > Cricetidae > Alexandromys > Alexandromys fortis. The sequence goes on along the minus strand of NW_026068133.1, from coordinate 846,470 downwards.
GCCAAGGTCGTCTGCCCCAGGGGAAGTTGGGAGAAGTGAAAGGGGGGTTCTTCTGGGTTCTAAGGGAGTGAGAACCTGGGAGAAAGGGAGCCTATTAGTTGGGGTGGGGGACTTGGAGGCTAGCCTGGATCAGATGTGTTGATAGTCATGTGTCCCTTTTCCACAAGGCAGGGAGAATGATTCCTATTAGCAAGTGGGAATCAGCTTCCCAAGTCCCCAAGGGAGCGCTGGCTTTTGTCTGTCAGAATTTGGAAAAAAAATTTTCTTCTGATAGTTAATTTGCCAGAGTTGATCCTTCCCTTCCACCACATGGGGCCTGGGGATTGAACCCAGGTCATCAGGCTTGGTTGCAAGTGACACCCCCCCCCAAGCTGAGCCATGGCTCCAGCCAGAAAGTGCCCCTTAGCCCCGTAAGACTCCATGAGTGGATTGCTCAGAGTCTCAAAACTAGGGCGAGGCCACAGTAAACAGAGGAGGTGGAGGAGAAACAGATCCAGGAGGAAGAAAAGGCCAAATAGTAGCAAGAACCTAAGTATTTTTGAACAATCTAGGAAGCCAGGGACTGGAGAGATGGCGAGGGGGTAACGAGTGCCTCTCGCTCTTCCGGAGGACTCCGGTTCCCACATTCATGCTGGCCGGCTCAACTGCTATAACTAGAGGTGGCGCACGCCTTTAATCCCAGCACTCGGGAGGCAGAGACAGGTGGATCTCTGTGAGTCCCAGGCCAGCCTGGTCTATGCAGTGAATATCAGGCCAACCAGGGCTCCACGGTTGTGGAAACATCAAGTAGGCATGAGTGACAGCTAATCTTGCTTGTCAATATGATACGCCTTGCGAAAGGGAGCCTCACTTAAGGTATTGCCTTCCTTAGGTTGGCCTGTAGCCATGTCTAGGAGGCATTTTCTTGATTGCTAATGGATGTAGGGGAAATACAGTCTACTGTGGGTGGTGCTATCGCTTAGGCGTGAACAGTCCACTGTTGGTGACACTGTCCCTTAGGTGTGAACAGTCCACTGTGGGCAGCACTGTCCCTTAGGCGTGAGCAGTCCACTGTGGGCGGCACTGTCCCTTAGGTGTGAGCAGTCCACTGTGGGCAGCACTGTCCCTTAGGCGTGGCAGTCCACTGTGGGCGGCACTGTCCCTTAGGCGTGAGCATGAGCCAGAGAATAAGCCATTTCTCTATGGCTTCAGCTCCAAGCTCTTGTCTTGAGTTCCTGCCTTCCCAGGCTGCTTGCGATCGTGGTGTTTTACCACTGCAGCATGAAGCAGACCAAACAAGGGAGATGACCAAACAAGGGAGAGCCCTGAGACAGTTCTCCGATGCTATCTGGCGGCATCATTAGCTTCTTCGGAGTTGGTGTGAATGGGTCATTTGTAAAGATAGTCTGTACCCAGAGGTTCCCTGTGATGGCCAAAAGGAAACTAGAACAGACACAGATTTGGGCCAGGAATGGCTGCTGTTCAGGGGCTGCAGGCGGCTCGTGGTGATTAGGCACAGGATCTGTCACATTCTAACCCCTACAATATGAAGTAGTCATGGCCGTAGAATCTTCACGCAGGTGTGGCCTTTTGGCGTTGGGGAATGTCAGTCCCCAGTACAATTTTAGGAGAAAGATCTCTCTTGCCCTTAAAATTGTTTTAAGTGGGGGTGAAAACGCTAGGGAGAGAATAAAGTATTCCTGGGAGTTTGGCTATGGGCTCCCAAGAAGATCTGTGTTTGAACATTTCCACAGTAGTCATTTAGATGATTTGGTGACTGGCTCTCAGTGTCCATTTCAGAAGATCGGTAAGAATGTTTGCGTTGTGGAATATTATTGTAAGATGTGTTACATTCGTTCATGCGGTGGAATATTTGTTCAATGCTGCAAAGATGTGTTTCATTGTTTATGCTGCATCTGTTAACTCTGTGAGGCTGTGTTACCTTGCCTGTCTAAAACACCTGGTGGTCTAGTGACGCACTGAATGGCCAATAGCCAGGCAGGAGAGAGACAGGAAGGGCTTCCAGGCAGACAGAATAAATAGGAGAAATCTGAGCGGAGAAAATCAAGAAACGAGAAAAGGAGGAGAGGAGAACCTCAGGGGCCAACCTCCCAGCTAGAGAAAGAAAGGAAGATCTACAGAAATAGAGAAAGGTTTAGCCTGGAGGCCAAAGGTAAATGCTATCATTTAAGTTAAGGAAAGCTGGCTAGAAACAAGCCAAGCTAAGACTGAGCATGCATAGGAAGTAATACACCTCCGTGTGTGTGATTTATCTGGGTGCTGGGCTTCCAAAGACTAAAGAGTAAAAACAAAAAACAACCAACAACAGTTTTCAGTCCTATTCTTTTGTAGCCCAGGCTGGTCCCAGACTCCTTATGTAGCTGAGGAAACACCTTGAACCTTTGATACCTCTTTCCCAGTGCTGAGACAGCAGGCAGGCGTAGCCACTCTGCTGGGGGATGGAACCCAGCACTTCCTGCATGCTAAACAGCCTCTCCACCGACTCCCATTCCCAGCCCTATACTGTCCTATAGCATTCATTTGTGTGTGCGCCCTGTGGTTCACATGTGAGGTTCAGAGGACAGCGTGTGGGAATGAGTTCTTGCCTTTGACCATGTGGGCTCTAGGAATCCAACTCAGGTCCACAGGCTTAGAGGCAAGCCCTTGGGTCCACTGAGCCATTCTGACCTCCCCATCCGGGAGTTCTATACTTCCCTGGGGACTGTGGCTGGCTCTTCTGTGACACAAGCTCTTCCACACAGCGAGAGTTTCAGTCACATCGTGGCCCATCTGACACTCACCACTGGCCCAAGGGGATTCCCTCTGTCTTGAACTTGGCTTTGAAAAACCACTCCGAGGCTGGGTGTGGTTTCAATTCTAGCACTTAGGAGGCAGAGGCAGGATCTCTGGGAGTTTGAGGCCAGTCTGGTCTACAGAGTGATTCCAGGGCAGCCAGAGCTATATATAGAGATCCCGTCTCAAAAGAAAGAAAGAAAGAAAAAAAACCACTAACCTGAGCCACAGAAACCTCTTCTGTGTGTGATGGGCAGGCTAGCCACCTGGGTATTTTGTTATAGTCCCTTATGCTGACTCATACAGTACGTGTGCCTGCTTCTGTGTGCCTCTCTCAAGCCTGTGTTCAGGGCTAGGGAGACGATTCAGTCGGGAAAGTGTTTGCTCTGTGTGCAAACATGATGGCCTGGGTTTGCACTCCAGCACCCAGATAAAACCAAGGAAAGTGGTAAAATGTGCTGGCCTGAGAGACAGTACACCTACTTCCTACAGATGTGACGGTGTCCGTCCTGTGGCTTCCTGAATGGGTGAAAGGGCATGTGAGTTTGTGGCTTTAGATGTTGCCCCGTTGCTGACAAGAGCAGCCTGTGCTGGCAAAGTCAGGTGCTCAAAGCTGGTATGAAAGGGCTTTTCTTAAAAAGTTCAGAGGCGTGGGCCAGCGAGTTGGCTCCACAGGTAAAGAAAGATGCTTGCAGTCAGGCCTGACACCTGAGTTCGATTTCCAGGGACCCACATAGTGGAAAGAAAGGACAGATTCCTGCAAGTTGCCCTTTGACCCACACATGCATGCCATGGGACACACACACATATACATGCCATGGGACACACACATACATACACACCATAAAGTAACTAAATAAATGTCATTTTTTTTTTTATTTGTAAGGTTTCAGATACTGATCTTTCCCCAAAATGGTGCAGGGGTCTAGGGATAAAAAAAAGAGAAACAGAGGAAGGCATGGGGAGAAAAGGAGGGAGGGTGAAAGGGAGGGAAAGGCAGAAGGAAAAGAGGAGAGACTCTCTGAGTGGCAACTCACTGCTTGGATCCTAGCACTTGGGGCTGAGCCAGGTCCTGTGTTGTGGAATTCTGGAAGAGTCGTATCTCGGGTAAACATCAGAATAAAATAGGTGTTTTCTAGAAGTGCTCGGACCTTGGAGAGCATGGTGGAAAATGGCGATTGTTCTCTGTGATTTACCGAGCTGTTTCCTGAAGGCGCTGCACAGCCTTGGCATGGCTTTAGTCACCAGACGGTCCCGGCACACCTGGAACGTCTAGCGTTACTGGGTGCTGCAAACAATGCTCCCTGAGGACTGAGGTTGTGGGGTGGGGTTGTGCGGGACATTTTCCTTCAGGAAACAGATTAGATCAAGGCTTTGGTATGAGGAACTTGTTCCCAAAAGCAGCTTTTGTGCGACCATCAATAAATACACTTTGCACAGCTGTTTGAGTTCTCTGAGGCTGGACCCCAGCTGTCTCCGAGCCTGGAACACAACCTGGAGTGACCAGCTTTCTAGAACACTGGCTTTCCTGGGTTGCAGGGTGGCAAGAGGGAAGGAAAGAGGAAGGGAAGAAGGGAGGGAGGGAGAGAGAGAGAGAGAAGGAAAGAGGGAGAGAGAGAGACAGAGACAGAGATGGAGAGACAGAGACAGAGGAGAAGAAATACGGTGTACTTCTCTCTGTCAAATTCTGCCTCTACCCTTCAATAGTTTATGGTCCTGGGCACCTGGGATCGGTTTTCTTGCCACCCACCCCTGTTGTATCGGGTCTGGATTCACGTGGGTCTGTGGGAAGAAGACACAGGGGCGCTCTTGGCAGAATTTTTAGCCTTCCCAGCTGCAGGGGGTCAGCCTCCATTGAACCTACTCATCGCTGCTTTGCAAAGGGCTTTTTTTATTGTTATACAGTTCACACTTTTAGCAAGTCAATTTCTGCCTACTCACACCTCTTATCCAAGACAGTGCCAATGCAAATTCCCCAAATCACAGGACATTTCAGTGTGCTGAATCCTCCTGTAACCAGGTTTTGCAAAGGCTTTGAACCTTTAGGAAACACTCAGATTAGATTTACATACTTCAGACAGAAGTATGTACCAGAGACAAAAGATAGCAGTCAGAAAAGATGAAAGCTAGGTGCTAACACTCCGAAATCAAACCAGCCACACCCCTCCATCCATAAACTAGAGGGTGGTGATGCCCTGTGTTGAGGTTATTTAGAAAAAGCAGGCTGCCGTGGTGACTCAGTGGGTACAGTATTTCCTGGACACGGAGCGTGTGTCTGTGATCGCGGCGCTACTGAGGTCAGATGAGGGTGGACACAGGTGGGTCAGCAAGGCTGGCACAGAGAGGAAACGGAAGCAGGAGACTGCCTCAAAACCAGGAGGGAGGCAAGGACAGCAAAGGCTGTTTTCTGACCTACACATGTGCACACACATATACTCACACACAATACACATACACACATACAGACACCCACATACTTTAATGTGTAAAAAAAAAATTCCCTTACATAGCTGCTTACATAGTTGCTTATCAAGCAGTAATACTGGATACTCACAGAGTCTTGGGCAGGAAGGACGGAAGACCTGAAGGGCTGTGACTGGAAAGAAGCCCCTGACCCCAGAGTGTGGTTGGAGTCTGGACACCTGAGAGTGGAAATGTTTGACTAAAGTAGAACAAGAAGTGGTGCAGAATGCCTACACAGAGACAGGACTTGCCCACATTCCAAACAAGAATGCAAAATAGCAAGCTGAGAGCTGGGTGGTGGCATATTTAATCCCTGCGCTCAGGAGACAGAGGAGTGCATCTCTGGGTGTTGGAGGCCAGCCTGGCCTACAGAGCAAGTCCCAAGACAGCCAGGGCTACAGTGTAACAAGGAAAGAGTATGGTAACCCAAGTCCTGACCCAAGTCCTGGCCCCCTCTGTATTTCCCATCTTACATGGCTTTATTCTTTTATATTACTTTTACTGTCTCTTTACAGACTTTATTATTTTTTAAGTTATTTTTTTTCTATGGCTGTATACCTGTATTCTTTCCTTAAGCCTATGCACATTGTAAAACACACTAGAATCCACTTAGAGTTTTTTTCTGTCTGGTTCTCTTTAACTGTGCCTATTTTAGCCTTTTCGACTGTGTGAGCAAACTAAACCGTTAAGCTTCAGCTGGGTCCTCCTTGAGGCTCTGGTGCTGGCTCTGCCTGATTCTTGGGCCCTGATTCCCGAGCCTAAAGCTCTGAGGAGCATGACCAGGAACTGCATACACCCTTCCCAGCTATGGAAAGCCAGTATCTGAGCTGCCAGAGGCTGCTGGCTGAACAGCAGAGCCTCTTAAAGGAGCCCTGACCTCTCTCCCCGCCTCCCCCGCCACTTTCTCACGCCCTACACGGAAATACAGGGCAGTGCTGGAACACCAAAGTGTTGGTTGTTTTACTCTTTGGTAGTTTGCACTTAGCTCTTTGAGTGGCCCACCACCTAGTTCTCAAATAAACCACATCTAGGTTTATTTTTATAATGCCTGGCCTTAGCTTGCCTTGCTTCTAGCCTGCTTTTCTTAAATTACCCTGTCTACCTTTGCCTCTGGACTTTTATCTTTCTCTATTCTATATACCTTTCTTTACTTCTTACTCTGTGACTTGCTGTGTAGCTGAGTGGCTGGCCCGTGGATCCTCTCTCCTTTTCTCATTCCTTGATTCCCCTCTTTCCAGATCTCTCCTCCTGTTTACTCTCTCTGCCTGCCAGCCCCACCTAGTCTTTCTCCTGCCTTGCTATTATCAGACCGTTGTGATGGCCAGCCATGGTAATCCAAGTCTGGGCAGAAAGGAATTTCTTTGCTTCCTCCAACCATTATCACCTGGGACTCTGGCCATCGATAAATTTAAATGGAGTCTAAAGTCTCAGTAGTTTACCCTGAGACAATGCCTGGCAGGCTGAGATGATCTGACCCTCACCCAAGAGCAGACCATTCAAAGGGAATTCCTGCCAACACTTCACCAGGACACCCCTAGACAAATGTCAGCCAGTCTGGGATCCAGAACCTCATGGACCCCTCACCCCCACCTTTACTACTATAAAAACCCAATTCTAATTGAGCTTGGGGCTTTCCAGTTATTCCAATACGTTGGACATGCAGAGAGACTGAGTTTGCAAACTTGATTAAAATAAAGGCTCTTTGCTTACATATGGGACTCGGTCTCCTCTGTTGGCTTTTGCGGCCCCCCCCAACTCCTCTGTTGGGCATAACAACCATCAGGTGTTTTAGACAGGCAAAGTAACACAACTTCCCCGAGTCGAACATATGCAACACAAAAGAATGCATCATTGCATATTCTACACCATAAACAAAAGTAACACAACACCCAAGCATGTAAGACCCTTGCTTTAAGTTTTTCAAAAGTTTACTTATTCAAATATGTGTGTGCATGCTTGTGTGTGTGGGGGCATGCATTTGTGTGCAGTGGCCCAAAAAGGCCAAAAGAAGCCATCTGACCCCCTGTAGCTGGAGTACAGGTGACTAGGAGCCATCCAGTGTGAGTGCTGGGATCCAAGCCCAAGGTGTCTGCAAGCCTAGGACCTGCTCCTGATCTCTGAGCTGAACCATCTCTCCACCCTCCTCCCTTGAACCTGAAAGATCCCCGGAATCTCACAAACCAGATACGGAGCTTGGTTAATAACCCGGCTGATAAGTCAGGAAAACACAGCCTAGGCTGGGAACGATTATTTTCACCATTATGACTCAGGGTTGTTTTTCATGAGTCATCCTTCCTAACCCGCTCTACCAGAACAATCCTGTGATCTCACACACCAAAATAAACCAAAAAGACAAAAATATCAACCTCCAAATTTGGAGCCTGGCGGTGGAGGTTTATGACCCTGACACTCAGGGGAGGGATTCAAGGTATATGTCTTAGTTTGAGCAGAGACACCATGACAAGGCACAAGGTAGCTGGTACAAGAGAAAGCATTTAAGTAGGGGCTCGCTTGCACCTTTAGAGGCTGAGTCCATGATCATCATGGTGGGAGCAGACAGGCAAGGGACTTGGGCAGGAGCTGAGAGCTTTACATCCACAGGCAGCATACACAAGCACACACACACACACACACACACACACACACACACACACAGCCTCGCCTGGGCTTTTGAAACCTCAAAACCCACTCTCAGTAACACATCTCCTCCAACAAGATCACACCTCCTAATCCTTCCCTGCCAGGAGTCCAGCTCCAGAGGGGTTCAGATCCCGAAGAGGAGGTGTGGAGTCAGTGTCCAGGGAAGGAGACTAGGGTGGCTGCCTGTTTATTAAAAATAGGCTGCACCCTATATACTCTACAATTGCATCACAGTTGAACCACAAGCAATGTTGAAAGCAGACTTAATAATCCTGGGGTGAAAGCGGTCATCAAAGTCATTTCAGCATCTTTCTTGAAGCAAAAACTAGTAAGTTTAGCAAGATAAATGCCTCTTGTCCGCTAAGGGTCAGTAACCCCACCAGGTGCCCTCCTACACTCCCTGCTGCGCTGGCTCCGCCTCGGTGGCCAGGAGGCGGCAGGTGTGAGAGATAACCCAGTGGAGCAGCTTGTGTTCTTCGAGGGCATGGCGTGGTCTTTGTGCCGTGTAGCACAAGATGTTCCCGAACTGTATTCCTCTGTGCCTTAACCTTATAATATGGGCCTGTTCCCATCATTAGCTTGCCAAAGGGAAGGTCCTGAGAGCCTATTCTTTTTCTATACCACACCAATTTGATTTCCTCATTGTGTGCTCCTGTATTTGGAAGAGGGGGGATCAAGCCAGTCTGGTTTCTCAACACAATCTGTCCCCCGTGGGGCTGACCAGAATTTACCATCCATCCAGCAAGCCACTATTCCTCGGCAAGGCACTATTCTACACCCATTAACTAAATTCTTGCCCTAAGGGGCCTCAGGCTCTGGCTCTGTGTCCTTTGTTTCGTTCCTAGGACCAGGTATGCCCAGTTTGGAAAATTTCTCTATTACTGGTATAATTGGGGGGTACAGTGGGGAGTCCTGTATGGGGAGCAGGTAGAGTTATCATGCTCCATGGTGCCGGGTTTGTTTTTTCCAAAGAATTATTTCGTTTAAAGAGACTGCCACTGAATACATTTTCACCCTATACCAAACCCCGAACAAATTTCCCAAAGGAAGAGGCTTAAGGAAATTCCCATAACACACATGAGGATCATTAAAAATAAAAGTAAAAAGGTGGTGGGGGGTTGTCGTGGTATAATGTCTCCCTGGCCTTGTGCCAGAGGGATAGCAAGCAACCTCCACTAGCCATGAAACCCCGCTGGGCTATACCTGGCGTAGTTCTGGAGTTTTCATTCAGCTCCTAGTCCATCCTTTGTGTGTTGGTACCTTCTGTCGTCCTATGGGAATCTTGACTGAGAGTTTCCCATGGATACAAAGCCTATGCAAAACTTGGTTTAGAGGAAACCTGGAAAAACCAAACCGTGGTACCTCATTAATCAGGTACCTGGCATTGTATTGTTGGAAGCTTCTATCCGTTTCTTTTGAGATATGGATGTCTATTAGCTAAAGTGTAAATACAGGAAAAGAACAAAAAGGCCAAGAGTCAAGGGAAGGTCCTTCAGTTCACTGAGATGGAGCCCCCTGCAGCCTCAGAGGCTAAGTTCATTCTCATTGTGCCTCTGAGTCTTTATTTCACAGACCTGCGTGAACCCACACACCCGCGCCGAGTTACACGCGATAGGTCGTGATCCACAATGTCAGAATGCTGGAACCCTGCCAAGCAGCAATGTGGTCCACACCACTTCCCACACAGTCCCTCGACTGGGACCAAGCCCTCAGACCCAGGGGTCTGTCTACGGGAGGCATTCTCATCCAAACTCCACAGCCAGCCAGTGCTTTTCAGGCCGTTCTTGGCCAGCCTGAGCTACACGAGCCCTTGACCCGAAAGCCAAAACCAAAGCCAGTGGGATGACTAAGTGGGAAAAGGCACTTGTTGCCAAGCCTGATAATCTGAGTCCAATCCCGAGACCCACCCAGTGAAAGAAGAGAACTGAGCCTTGAAAGCTGTCCTCTGAACTCCACATGTGTGGGCACACACACACACACACACACACACACACACACACACTAAATTGTAATTTAAAAAACCTAAACCTAACCCAAACCAAAACGCCTGTGAAATCATGTAGTTTCAGAAGCCACCTTAACCATGTATATATAGGGGTTGGCGCCGTGGCCTGGCAGTTAAGAGCCTTCCACAGGACCCCCCCAGCTGGGCTCCTAACACCCAGGTCAGGTGACCCACAACTGCCTGTAACTCCAGCTCCAGAGGATCTGACACCTCTGGCCACTGCAAGACACCTGCACACATGTGCACAAACACATAGTAAATAATAAAATTGTTTTAGATGTCATACAAAGTTGAGCCCCTCACTCAACCCCTTCTCTTGTGCCTGCTCCTCTACCTTGGGCATGTAATATCTTTTTCCTGAGTCTCTCTCTCTCTCTCTCTGTCCATATTAAATATGTTAGAAATCTTTTCTAGACCAGCAAGATGGCACAGGGACTGGAGTTTGGAGCCCCAGAACCTACTGGTGGGAGCAGGCCTGTAATCCCAGCATTCAGAAGGCAGATCCCCAGAGCAAGCTGGCTACGGAGTCTAGTGGGGCTGCTGAGTTCAGAGTTAAAAGAGAGACCTTGCTTCAAAAACGAAGGTGGGGAGGGAACAAGGGAGACTCCAGGGTCAATGATGAGCTTCCACATGCATGCCAGGGACATGCACAGGGACATGTGTGCATGCACATGCAAACATGTATACACATATGAACGTACACATGCAAAGCACTCATGAGGCAGACACAGGAGTCTCTGAGTTCAAGGCCAGCCTGATCTACAGCGTGAGTTCCAGGACAGCCAGGGCTACACAGAGAGAAACCCCGTCTCAAAAAGCCAATTAATCAATCAATTAATTAAAATAAATAAATAAAAATCCAGCTTTATTACTTCACTTGGGTGTGGTGGTACAGGCTATGAAGGGAGTTCAAAACAAGCCTGGACTACATGAGACCTGTCTCAAAAAAATAAAACACACACACACACACACACACACACACAGAAGAAAGGAAACTCCTGGCTTCTCCTTAGTGGAGGTCTGAAGGAACTCGTCGGGCGGGGTTGGGTGTTAGGGTAAAACCCGTGTCCTGCTCCCACTGTCACTCACCCTGGGTCACCTTGCTGGACACTCCTCTTTAGGATCTGCTTCTGTAGGCTCTACAGAGAGTCCCACAGAGGCTGGGGTCGTGGCTCAGTCCTAGAGTGCTTGCCAAGTGTACACAAAGCCCTGGACGTCATCCGCAGCACCTCATGCTCTTGGTGAGAAAATCCAGCACTTGGGAAGTGGAGGCAGGAGGATCAGGAGTTCAAGGCTATCCTTAGCCTTGTCTACTTAATGGAACAAAGGAAGGAAGGAAGGAAGGAAAGAGAGAGCCGCTCAGTGCAAGGGACCTTCTTGCTGCCAGCTCTCATTTTTTCCAGTGTGGACACAGCTGTGACAATCCTGTCCCTCTCCTCAACACTGTCGGGAGGATGGGTGGAGGACGGGGGGGGGGGGCAGATTCAGGACAAAGCTTTCGTCTTCTTTTCTGCAGCTGAGGCGAAAGTTGTAGAACTGAGAGGGAGATAAACAGCCCTGTTGGCCGTCCTCCCCAAAGGTGGCCAGCTCCGAAGAACCCACTCCCTCCCTCCACATTCCTTCCCAGTGACAGTGACAGTTCCCCCACTTCCCTTCTTTTGAAAGCCCAGAGAAGGAAATGAAATACTCTCTTTAAGTACTACGCCCTTGGTGACTAACCAGGGCCTCCCAGCAGTTGTTTCCTCCCTAGAGACTGAGGCGTGGGTGATGCCCACGCCTGCCCTTCCCTGGTGCTCCTCTGTGGCTGCTGGGAATCTCCACTTCTGTTAGCTTGTAGTGGTCAGAGCTCTTCCTTTGGGAAGCCTTCCAAGAACCCTGGTGGGTTTCAACACCCGCCCTGTTCTAACTCTTCCTGAGGCAGGCTGGAAAGGCAGGCGAAGTTTGCCGGTCCAAGGACACCTGTGAAATTCTCGGGATCTCTCCAGAAACTCCATGTACAGGGGAAAGGTTTATGGTAAACCTTTTGAAGCCTGGGTGACTGTGTTTCCCTTAACAAACTGTAATTCCATCCAAGGCATCTTTGGAGCAGTAGGGAACAAGGCAGTTCCATGCCGAGGCTGCAGATGTGGCTCCTTTGTAGAGTGCTTGCCTAGCCGGCATCACTCACCCCCACCCCCAGCCCCACAGAGGTGGTGACTCCTGCTCACGATCACCCAGCACTTGCAAGGTGGAGGCAAAAGCATCAGGAGTTCAAGGTCACTCTTGGCTCTACAGCAATTTCAAGGCTGGTTGGGGGTACTCAAGAATTTGACTTAGAAAAAAAGGTCACAAGTTCAGTTCCCAGCACCCAGGTCAGGTGGCTCACAGTTCCCTGTAACTCCAACTTCAGGAGGCTATAACGCCCATGTCTGGCTTTCCTAGGCAAGGCACTCAAGTGCACACACCCATACACACACACACACATAATTTAAAATAGGATTTAAAATATTTTTTTAGAAGTCTAGAATTTAAAGAAAAATTTCTCATGATGAAGAGAGAGAGGGAATGAGGGAGGGGGAGAGAGAGAGAGGAAAATGAGAAAGAGGGAGGGAGGGAGGAAGGAAGGGAGAGAGAGAGACTTGAGAAGAGAGATTGGATGGTCAGAAAGAGAGGCTGAGAATGTAGACAGAGGAGGGGCTGGGAGAACCGGGAGACAAGGCTAGGGCTGGGCTCTGAGTCCTGTGTGCAAACTCCCCACATAGCCGCAGGTGTGGAGCGTGGATGGGGACCTAGGAACTCACTACTGGAATGAAATCCTTCTGTGTTTGGTCACTGCAGCAGACCATGAGCAGGCCCCTAACTTGCCAGAGAGTTCTGATCTCCCTGTGGGGACACGAGAGTGATGGCACCTGGCTGCAGATTAGGAAACAAAAGTAGAATTATAGAGCCCCCGCCTTTTAGTTTACACTTCCAGCAGACATCGTTAATCAATACAAGTGCTCTCTTTGGTGTTCACAGTGGCAGACATCACTAATCAATGATCAACGCAAACACTGCTTTTTGGCATTCACAGTGGCAGACATCACTCTACCTCATGCTAGCATAGGAAGTGTTATCCCCAGAAAGAACTCCATGGAACTGGATTCCGATGTAAAGCACAAGAGGGTTCTTAATATTTAAACTCGAGTCTGGACCACACCTCCAACACATCAACACAGAGGGTTAGGGACGTGCAGCCCCAGCCCAGGGAAGGATAGACTTTGAAATGCCTTAATCAGGGGAGGTCATGTCCTGTTGTCTTGGGATTGGGTAAGGAGAACAGAGGGTAAGGTAGTTTCTGAAACCATTGGTCAGTTTTTGGGCGAGAAAACCTTATCAAAGACCCATTAATAAGAGGCAAGGTATCATCAAGGACAGGATGCCTCCTAGGAACATTGGGATTTTGTTAAATTTTATGGCCCTGTTCCCTGTCTCCTTAATTGACCATTTTCAGGGTATTTGCTCAAATTCCACTATCACAGCGCATCTCTTGAGCTGAGATCCCCCCCCAGTCCATTATATGGCTTAAGATGAATCCCTGCTTCAAAATGGAGTTTGCAAAGTCAGAGCCTCACAGAGGCCGACCTCAGGGAGCACGGATGAGTTCCCAGAGATCTTAATAAACAGTGAGCACTGGTCTACTAGAAACAGTAGTGGGGATTGGAGGCAGCTTAGGGGTTGAGAGCTTGTGCTGCTTTTGCAGAGGACCCAAATTTGGTTTCCAGTTCCTCATCAGATGACTCACAACCGGTAACTAGAGCAGCATTGATCCAACATGTCTCTGACACATGCATAAACATGGTGTATACACATACACACACATAGACACACACATAGACACACACCACACATGTATACCATACACCTACACACCATACACACATACATACAAAAACATACACACACCACATACACATACACACACATACACACACCACACACACATACCACACATATAAACACATACACACCACACACATACATAAACACATATACATAATAATACTCATCATACACATACACACACACCACACAATACACACATATATAAACACATACACACACCGCACACACATACACACACCGCACACACATACACACACCACACACACATACACACACCACACACACATACACACAAAAATAAAATATATCTTTTTGAAAAGGTAGCCAAGAAGAAATATGTCTCCCCTAGCACAAAGTAGGTGTGAAAAATAAGACTGAAGAGAGAGATTGTGGCCTGGAGTTACAGCAGGACAGGCCTGGCAGACTTGGCTCTTTCATTCCCTCAGCTTCCCTAAGACCTCTCTTTTCTGAGGAGACATGAATAAATGTCTGTTGGGTCCAGGGGGGTTGTGCAAAGATGGGGACAGACCACCAAAGTCTAATAAACCAGAAGCAAACTTTATTCCAGAAACCAGAATCCAGGAAAAAATAAAAATAAAATAAAAAATCTCCACAGGGAACAAAAAGCTTATTAGCTAGCTGAGACCACAGCCAGAGATGGTTTGTATAAGGCTGTGACAAAGGCCAGTTTCTGAACCCACCTTTTTATAGTAGGGGCACCAAGCATTAGGTCTGAACAAAGGAATTTTTACAACCTCAAGGAAAAACTCAGATACAGATTGTCTTACTTTACAATCTCCATTACAGAGTCTTAGTTAAACTAGTGTTTGTACTTAGCATTGCCTTAGTACTTCCAGGTGGTGTTTACTGAAGCCCTGTGCTCTCCCCTTTGATGCTGCCAGTTTCATATAGCAGGGATAACGTGTAACCCAGAGATTATATCTATCTCTTAAAAGTTGACTCATCTTGTACTGGTAGGCTAGCTCTCAGTGTGCAGAGAGATGCTTTGGCCTTGTGAACAGAGCTGTGGGTTGTAAAGTGGAGCAACCCACTGTTAATAGTTAATCTGTAAGCTACCGAGAAAGCTGCTGACGTCTGTTCTCATTCTCCTAGGCTTACAACTTTATATTTCTTTTTTTATTTTCCTATATTCCTATTTCTGGAATCTACATTTTTATTTTCTTATTCTTGGACCCTTCAATGTCCACTCACCCTGGTTAGGAATCCAAAGACAGACTAAAGTAAGGATACCAGCTGTCTGTAAACGGAGGTGGCTTGTTCTTTCCCTACTGCCCAGACTTTAAATATTCACACAGAAGCTATATCAATTACAACATTGCTTGGGCAATAGCTTAGGCTTTTTATAAACCAATTCTTACATCTTAAATTAACCCATTTCTATTATTTTATATTTTACTACGGGGCTCGTGGTTTACTGGTAAGGTTCCGGCAGGTGTGTGTCTTTCTCCTTTGGTGGCTACATGGCGTCTCCCTCACTCCGCCTTCTTTCTCCTCTATGTCTGCTTGGAATTTCCACCTTGCTCTACTCTGTGCTGCCATAGGCCCAAAGCAGCTTTTTTATTAACCAAAAATGATAATGAAACATGTTCACAGCATACAGAGTGGAATCCCACACCACCTGTCTTAGTTACAGCTTTCATTGCTGTGAGGAGACACTATGACCATGGCGACCCTTATGTAGAAAACGTTTGATTGGTGCGGCTTGATTACAGTTTCAGAGGTTCAATCCACTATCATCATGAGAGGGAGCATAGTGGCATGCAGGCAGCCGTGGTGCTGGAGCTAAGTGATGCTGGAGCTGAGTGATGCTGGAGCTGAGTGATACTGGAGCTGGCTGATACTGGAGCTGGCTGATGCTGGAGCTGGCTGATGCTGGAGCTGGGTGATGCTGGGGCTGGGTGATGCTGGAGCTGGATGATGCTGGAGCTGGGTGATGCTGAAGCTGGGTGATGCTGGAGCTGGGTGATGCTGGAGCTGGGTGATGCTGGAGCTGGGTGATGCTGGAACTGAGTGATACTGGAGCTGGTTGATGCTGGAGCTGGGTGATGCTGGAGCTGAGTGATGCTGGAGCTGAGTGATGCTGGAGCTGAGTGATTCTGGGGCTGAGTGATGCTGGGGCTGGGTGATGCTGGAGCTGGGTGAAGCTGAAGCTGAGTGATGCTGGAACTGAGTGATACTGGAGCTGGGTGATGCTGGAGCTGAGAGTGGTACATCTTGCAGGCAACAGGAAGTCAACTGAGACACTGGGTGATATCTTGAGCATAGAAAACCTCAAAGCCCTCCCTTACAGTGACACATTTCCTCCAATAAGGCCACACCCACCCCAACAAAGTCACTTATAGTGCCACTCCCTATGAGACTATGGGGGCCAATTGCATTCAAACTCCCACATCACTGAAGTCCAACTTGGTGAACCAATGAGTTTAATTGTGGGTTATTTACAGGAGTATTGGTGAGGAGTTACTTACAGGAGCAGAAATGACTCAAAGATAGCTCATCACTAAAGCCCACCCCTGCATGAGTGGACAGCTCACTGATCTGGGAATCTGGAGCACACTGTACAGCCTGCAGGCAGCTCAGCAGGGTGGGGAGTGTCTTTCCCAGGCCCAGCTGGTCTGAGAATGACTCTCAGGTCTTTACTGACTATATACGGCTGGGGAGGAGGGGCCTCAGATATCTGTCAGTTTCAGGGACTTCCTGAAGCTTGCCCAGTTGGTTTGCACATAGGATGGAGGGTCTCATCTCCCTTAGAACATCCTATTGTTTCACTTCCCTTTGCCCTAAGAGGGCTCCCTCCCAACCCTGCTTCTGTCCTGGGAGCTCAGAACCTACCAGACAGGATGGACATCATGGAAATGCCACTCAAAAAATGGGGCTTTTGACAGATATTGAGGAGGGGGTCTCTGGGTGGGTGAAAATGAGGATGGCAGACCAAGGAAATGCCGGTTGTGTTGGAATAAGAAAAATTACTTTATTTATTTATTATTTATATTTGGGACAGAGTTTCTCTCTGTAGCTCCAGCTCTCCTGGAACTCACTCTATAGACCAGGTTGGCCTCTGAACTCACAGAGATCCACCTGCCTCTGCCTTCTGAGTGCTGAGATTAAAGGTGTGCACCACCACTGCCTGGCTGCACTTGTTTATTTACTAATTTATTTTTGAGACAGCTTCTCACTAGGTAGCCCTGGGTGGTCTGGAACTCAGTATGTCACTGCCCTCTTCTGAAGCAGTGGCTACTCAGAACTTACTGAGCTATGAGGAGGGAGAAACTAGCAGCAGCTATTTTTTTTTCTGTAGGTTACTTTTGAATTGTTTGATTGGTGTGTGTGTGTGTGTGTGTGTGTGTGTGTGTGTTGGGATTTACTTAGAGGTTTGTTTTTATTTTTCTGTTTTACTTGTGTGTATGAGCTCTTGTCTGTCTGAGTATATGCCACCTGTGTGGGTGTTCTCAGAGACCAGACCTGTGATGCATTTATCTAAATTGTTCTATTATCAGTAAAAACCTGGGAGCCAGATATTGGGCTAAAAACCTGATAGATCTAGAAAACAGCAGAGGTAAGACTAGCTAAGCCTCTCTCCATGCTTCCCAGATTGAAAAGACTGAGAATCTTTCTAAGCCCCTCCCTCCTCCTTCCTGTGCCTTCTATTTTTCCTGGGTCCTCCAAAATCTCTATGACTATTTCCAGTCAGCTAGTGGCTGATTCTGGTCCCTGATTCAAGATTAACTTTATTAACAGTCTCAGGGTGTAGCTGAACATGTAAAAGGGGGTGAGGATGCAAGTTGAATAATCCCAAGCTAATTCCAAAAGATTTTAGTTATTATTTTTTATTGTAAGGGGAAAACTCGTGGAACAGAAATGAGAAGTCCAACTTCAAGGTGTGTAATGCAGGAAGGAGAGAGAGAGAGAGAGAGAGAGAGAGAGAGAGAGAGAGAGAGAG
>NW_026068133.1:820830-821861 GCF_014885135.2 Alexandromys fortis | reverse complement strand
GAGAGAGAGAGAGAGAGAGAGAGAGAGAGAGAGAGAGCGAGCTAGGTGGGCCGGTGGTTTTCTCTGGGTACCCAAAAGATCATGCCCCAACCTGGTCCAGCCTCTTAAAGGTCATTCATTGGTTGAAGGTGTATTGATTGATATCCAAGGGGACTGATAGCAGTTCCTTTGGTCCTCATAACTGCTTTTATGCCAATAACAAGCTGTTTTCAGCACTGTGGCTTTGTAGTGAAGTTTAAAGTCAGAGACTGTGGCACATTCAAAAGTTCCTCTATGGTTTATGATTATTTAGGCTAGCCTGAGTTTTGGTTTTCCTTAGGAAGTTGAGGATTGTTCTTTCGAGATCTGTGAAGAATTTTGCTGTAATTTTAATGGGAATTTGCATTGAATCTGTAGATCGATTTCAGTAAGATTATCATTTTTGCTATGTTGGTCCTACCTTCACAAGAGAATAGGAGATCTTTCCATTTTCTGATGTCTTAAATTTCTTTCTTCAAAAATTTTAAGTTCTTATCATACAGGCTTTTCTACTTGTTCGGGTAGAGTTACTCCCAGATATTTTATGGTAGTATTGTAAAGGGTTATGTTTCTCTGGTTTCTAGCTCAGCTCATTTATCACCTGTGTAGAAAAGATGCATTCTGGGTTGTTTTCAGATTCCGT
Organism: Alexandromys fortis; assembly: GCF_014885135.2. NCBI lineage: Eukaryota > Metazoa > Chordata > Mammalia > Rodentia > Cricetidae > Alexandromys > Alexandromys fortis. The sequence goes on along the minus strand of NW_026068133.1, from coordinate 821,200 downwards.
CTATGACAAAGTAAATCTGCTGTGAACATAGTTGAGCACATGTCCTTATGGTATGGTTGAGCATTTTTTGTGTATAGGAAAAAGTGGTATTGCTGAGTCTTAAGGTAGTTTATTGCCTAATTTTCTGAGAATTCGCCAAACTACTATCCAAAGTGGCTGTGCCAGTTTGCACTCCCACCAGCACTGGAGGAGTGCTCTCTTTACCCCACATTCTCTCCAGCATAAGTTGTCATCAGGGTTTTTGATCTTGGCCATTCTTAAAATCTCAGAGTTGTTTTGATTTGCACTTCTCTAATGGTTAAGGATGTTGAGCTTTTTTTTTTTTTTTTTTTTTTTGGGTGTCTTTCAGTCATTTTAAATTCATCTGTTG
>NW_026068133.1:804327-814509 GCF_014885135.2 Alexandromys fortis | reverse complement strand
CTAGCCTTTCCCGACAAACTGATGCCATCCTAAATAAAGGGTCAGGATACACTAATGTCGCTCTGCTCCTTCTTTGTAATTTGGGAGGTCACCTGGGAAAGAGGTGTTAATTCAGTCTGTGTGACAGAGCAGGCACAGGTAGGAAGACATGACAAAATGGGCACAGAAAGGTGTGGACGTGACCACAGTCACTCTCCTGGTTACCTAGGAAACAGAATGCTAATGAACTTCCCCCTCAGTTTATGTTTTGGTATAAACGCTGTTTAGAGAACAAACACGATTTTTAAGATGTGAACTTAGGACTTCATGAGGGATCCCTGAAAACTTCCTCCTGATTAGGTCATTTGAGTTGTGTCTTTATTCCCAAACCTCCCTCCTGCTTCGAGAAATAATTTATGGTCTGGGCTGGCCCTGGACCACAGCAAAACTAAACTAAACCCTTTTCTTGCCTACCGCGCTCATTGGGGTGCTTACTACAGCAACAGGAGAGTCATTAGTACAAGTGATAGGCCAGGAGTGATGGTTACAGCGCTTGGTAGGTAGAGACAGGAGGGTCGGAAGTTCAAAGCCAACTCCACATCCAACTGGAGGCCAGCCTGGGCTACAGGAGACCCTGTCTCAAACAGAAATGAATTGATTCTTTTTGTTGTTGTTGTTGTTTTTAGATAGAGCCTCACTGTGTAGCCAAGGCTACCCAGGTTGACCTGGCACTCACTTGTGGCAATCCTCCTGACTCAGCCTTCTAGAGTGTTTGGAGTACAGGTCTATACTACCAGGCTTTTTTTGTCCCTCATGCTATTGTTTGTGTGTGTGTGTGTAGTGCCTGTGTGTGCCCGTGTGTGCCCGTGCATCTGTGTGTAGTGCCTGTATGTGCCTGTGTGTGTGTGTATAGTGCCTATCAAAGCCAGAAGTGGGTATCAGATACCCTACATCTGGGGTTAAAGGTGTTATAGATCTCATGTAGCAGGCTTTCTGGGACTTCCAGCCCTCAAATCATGACACAGAGACTTACTTAATATTAATTATGAATATTAATTAATTATAATTAATTGTTTCTAGCCAGTTTTTTCTTTAATTTAAAATAATCCATTTATATTAATCTACGTGTTGCCTGGGGCTTGTTTACCTCCTTTAGGTACTGCCTGTCTTACTTCCTCCACGTCTGACTGATCGACCCAGGCATCTCCCTCTCTTCTCCCTCATTCTCCCTCTCCCTCCCCCTCCCCCATTCGCTCTCCTAGATTCCTCCTCCTCCTTTTTCTCTCTGCCCAGACAGTCCCGCCTATTCTTCTCCTGCCTAACTATTGGCCACTCAGCTTTTTATTAGAACCATCAGGTGCCTTAGGCAGGCAACGAAACAGCAACACATTTTCACAAAGCAAATGCAGCATAAACAATTGTAACACCTCTTTACATAGTTAAACAATTATTCTGCAACACTAACAAATGGAACACATGGTTCTATTCCACAACAGTCGCAGGCAGTGCAAATATCCAGAGATGATCTCAACCTGGACTGTAGGAAGTTTTTTAGATACAGGCCAGCATTCCTCAGCAAATTGTGAAACCAGTTACCACCTGCCAAAAGAAGTCATTTTCTTTGCCTCTGGCAGAAGGCTATCTATGCGCCAGCCCAGACATCTCAAGGCCCCAGGCCAGTCTCCTACCCCTTCCCTTCCCCAGCAACTCCCCTTCCTTACCACCTGCTATTCTCTCCTCCCCCCCCCCCCCCACTTACTCTATTTCCACTGTTCTCTCTCTTACCCCTTCTTCCCTTGTTTTGCTCTTACTCTCTGACCTCACTTCCTCTCTGGGGCTCTCGCTCCTCTCTCTGCTCTCTGCTAGCGTTCTATATCCTCCATTCTCTCTCCCGCTCCTCCAGGCCTGGTCACGCTCAGCCCACTTCCTTTCCTCTCTGCTCTCTCTCTCCTGTAGTTAAAGCTTTAAGCATATGGAGCAGTTATATCAGTTTCTTTACCGAGTCCCCTCACATACATTCTGTGTCACCCAGTGTGAGTGCTGGGAACTGAACTCGGGTCCTCTGGAAGAGCAGCCAGTGCTGCTTACTATCTGATGACCTGAGTTCGATCCCTGGAACCCACAGAAAAGGTGGAATAAGAGAACCGAGTGAATACAGTGGTTCCCATGATGGCACCCAACCCACACACGCACGCTAATAAGAAATGTGTTTTCGTGTTGGCTAAGAATTCCAGAATCTTAATCTGTGACTCGGCTCTAGAATTCTGTCCCTCAGTCAGCAAACTTCAAATTTTTATTCTCTCAGTTTTGTGTTGTGTGAAAGGCATTTTGCCTGCAGTGATATTGTTTTTAGGGGACCATGTGTGAGCCTCCACATGGGTGCTGGGAACTGACTCTAGACCCTTTGCAAGTGCAGCCAGTGCTCTTAACTGCTGAGCTACCTCTTCAAACCCCATCCCAATTTATGATGATGATGATGATGATGATTTTGGTATCTTGAGCAAGGAGTTTCTCCATGCAGCCCTGGTTGTCCTAGAACTCACTCTGTAGACCATACTGAACTAGAATTCTCAGAGACCTGCTTGCTTCTGCTGGGATTAAAGTTGTGTGCCACCACTGCTGGCCTGCTACCCCAACCTTTTTAAACGTCAAGAATAAAATCTACACTTCCTTGGTCAGGGTTACCCCAAGATATAAAAAAAAATACAAAAATCACTTATTTTGCCTCCTATGTGGAATCTATATTTAAATCCATGTGCGTAAGTGTGCATGCATGTAAGAAGAAAGGGGACCATGGGAGGGGATGAAGAGATCTAAAGGGAACAGGCGGGAAGAAACGGGAGGGATAATAAAATACATGTGACATAAAAACACAAGAGAGGACCAGCAAGAAGGAACAGGGAGGATGAGAAAGAGTAAGTGGGGAGGGGAATGAAAAGGAACAAAAACAATGGAACATATGCATGGCCGTGGCATAATAAAACTCATGTTTTGTGTGCTAAGAAAATCTTCTAAATAAAAAAATTAAGTATATGAACAAGAAAAAAAAAAGAATAAAATCTACACTCCCTTGGCAAGAATCCACATACCCTACCAAGGCCTAACACAAATAGCTAACCCCTCCATGACTCCTCCAGCCCCTCCTGGGTCAGAGAAGGTCTGTGGCTGTGGGGAGGAGACTGAGGTGGCTTGTTGAGATTTCTTTGGTCAAGACTTGAAATGGGGCTGGGGTATAGGCCTTGGGAAGCTTCTCCCAGAGTTTGAGAGACGAGGGGCCCTAGACTTGTACCAAGTCCCCGCATTGCAGTGGTGGGACGTATACCTATGCAGGAGGGGCCTTAGTAAATGACCCACACTGCCAGCGTTCGGAAAGGAAAGAGCAGCAGCTGTGTAGGGAGCTGATGTTTCTCTTAGGTCACACCCACGGGAAAGAAGGGCTCCTACTTGTCTAAGCAGAGAGGCTCAGGGGTGGTGGGAGATCTTGCTGAACTTCCAAAGAGCAGTGGTTTCCAAGGAGACCCCATCCAGAAAGATTCATTAGTACTCACACAGTCTCCCCCCCCCAAAAAAAAAAGTGCAAGCGCTTGCTTGGGCCTGTCCGTTTCCCCCTCTCTCTGCTCATGCCCAGCGAGGCTCAGGAAGCAGCTCTGCTGTGGAGGAAGGACACCTACCCAGAAAGAATAGGAGAACCATTGGAGGGTCTTTATCACCACTGTAGAGTAAGCCCTGGCCTAGGACCAGGAACGTTTTAAGCTGGGTAGATTTGGGGGCTTTTTTATTCTCATTTATGTTTTGCTGGTTTTTGAGACCGCCTTACTGTGGAGCCAGGCTGGCCCAGAACTTGCCGGCTAGATCAGTCTGGCTTCCAGTTTTCTGTGCCCCTCCCCCGCCTTTGCCTGCCACATGCTGGGACTGCAGATGTGTGCCACAATGCCTCCCTCAGGGCTTTAAAATGGACAGAGCTGGACATTTTTGTTGTTCTCTTTGGAGATCAGGTCTCATTACAGACCCCACACTGGATCCAGAGTTATGATCCTCCTGCCAAACCTTCCAAGGGCTGGGATTACAGACCTGGGACACAACATCTCTGGGAACTTTCAGCCTGGGGGGATGAAGCAGTTCCTTTGTTACAGGAAGTCTTCTCTATGGCCTCTGACATCCAGACAGCTGCATTTCAAAGCCTCTTTCTCATCTCCAAGTGTGACCTGGGAAAGCTATGAAACCTCTCTGAGCTACAGTGTGGACACTGCCCACCCTCCACACTGTGTAGCAAGGACGCATGTGTGAGAGGTTATGTCACTGAACAGACCACCTCCTTACTGTGTAGTGAGGACACATGTATGGGAGCTATGTCACTGTCCCTGGGGAAGCTATGCAACCTCTCTGAGCTGCAGTGTGGGCGTTGCCCCTACCCATCACCCTCCACGCTGTGTAGGGAGGACCAGACTGTGTTGGAGGTAATGCCACCATCTGACTGGCAGGTAGATGTGTTTAATTGCAGTGACCACTGGCTATGATGGCTGCTACCCTCCTGTTACCATGATTGTTTTATTACTGTGCATGATGTGGGGGACACACGCACATGCCTCAGTGTGTCAGAGGACAGTTGTGTGGTGAGTTCTCCCCTCCACTGCTGCGGGACAATGGTCTGTATGCTGTCACTTGTATTTTAAATAAACGCTGATTGGCCAGTAGCCAGACAGGAAGTATAGGTGGGGTGACCAGGCACGAAGTAGAGGCGGGACAATGAGAACAGGAGAATTCTGGGAAGAGGCAGACTGCAGTAGTCACCCAGACACAGAGGAAGTCAGACACAGAGCAAGCAAGGTGTGACTGCCTCTCCAAAAAAGGTACCAAGCCACATGGCTTACACAGATAAGAATTATGGGCTAATATAAGTTATAAGAGTTAATAAGAAGCCTGAGGTAATGGCCCAATAAGTTTATGATTAATGTAGACCTCTGTGTATTTCTTTGGGGCTTAACGACTGTGGGATCTTGTAGGACAGAAACTTCAGTCAACACTCCACCTTTTTCTTATTTTTTCTTTTCTTTTTAGTTTCTCGAGACAGGGTTTCCCTGTGTAACAGCCCTAGCTGTCCTAGAACTCACTCTGTAGACCAGTTTGAGGCTGGCCTCAAACTCATAAGAGATCTGTTTACCTCTGCCTTCCAAGGTGTGCCACCACCACCGCCCGGCCCTCTCCTCCGACTTTACATGGATTTTGGGGACCGAATTCAGGTTGTTAGGATTTCATAGCCATTGAGCTATCTTACTCCCCACCCCAAACCCAGTTTTATTTTCAAGACAAGTTGTCATGTAGCTCATGCTAGCCTTGAATTTGCAATGTAACCAGGATGACTTGAACTCCGGATCCTCCTGCCTCCTCCCTACTCCCTAACACTGGGATCACTGTGTGCACCACCACACCTGGTTATTTTGGTGCAGGGCCTTATGCAAGCAAGGTGAGACCAGTCCTCAGCACCCGATAGGTGAATGTTCGTTTATGAATTTGAGACAAGGTCTTGCTATGTAATCCTGATTAGTGTGGCCTTCACTAAGTAACACAGGTTGGCCTCAAATTCCCAGCAATCCTCCTGCCTCAGCCTCCCAGGTTCTGAGATAATGGGCACATACTACTGTGCTGGACTGTGATAACTTGATTAGTGTTTGCATAGTTGGAGCACGGCGGTACTCTGCCAGAAAGGGACTGCGCTCTTGAGTTCTAATTCTGATCTTCACCAGTCTAGAGAGACTGGCAGGTGGCCAGCCCTCTCTGATCTTCTATTTCTTTTTTGTAAAGAACTAGTCGGGCCCTTAAGGCAGGAAGGATGTGACTGAGAACAGCTGACAGAGGCAGGCTGTGCCGTGGGCAAACACCTGGGATTCCAGTGGTGGAAGGAGGGGGAGGGGCTGAAGCAGGAGGATCTCAGGAAGTTTCTGGTCGCGTGAGGCTACCTAGTGAGACTCTGTTTTGAGAAACCCTGTCTCGAAAATCCAAAAAAGAAAAAAGAAAAAAAGAAAAAAAAAAAAAAAAAAAGAAGATCCCTTCTCCACAACAAAAAGAAAGCTGGAGAATTTGGTTTCATAACCTGGAGGTCTGTGTGTCGGGTTTTATGGGTTCTCTGAGGATGTCCCTTTGTCCCCAACCTGAGGTGAAGCCCACCTGTTAGTGGAAGTCAGGAATGAGGCCACAGCCTGTGTCTGGAAGACAGTTCATGTTGCCCTCTGTCCCTGGACCTCTCAGGAAATTCTGGGAAGAAGAACCTTACGGGCATGCAGGGTCTTTTATGGGGCCTCATCCACTTTCCTACGCTGCTGGGCAGAGGCCCCCACTTACTCAGTCTTTTCCTCTCGTACCCCTATTAGGGAGGGGAACAGGATAACCCAGGTCTCCAGGATAAGGATCCTACCCACAACCAGCTCAGTGAATGCCGAGGAAGAAAGGCCTGGCGTTATATATAGCCCTGTCCCCTCACCCCCATCAGAAGGACAGGCAGCCAAAGGTCAAAGAGATAGATGGCAGTTGGGGCCGCCTCTCCTCTTCACTGCCAGGTTCTAGGCCTGTCAGCTCTGAGCCCAGCTCTGGAAAAGGAAGATGCTGCTTGTGACACTGTGATACAGTCACAGACACGGCACCTAGTGACGCTGTGATACAGTCAGAGACACTGTACCTAGTGACGCTGTGGTACAGTCAGAGACACTGTGCCTAGTGATGCTGTGGTACAGTCACTACCTGGATGCATATGAACAACCTTCGGGGGCCACCTTGCTCACCCAACCTCCCCGGCTGTCCGTTGCCAGTAGCAACTAGGCAAGGGGTAGGGCCTTGAAGATGGATGCTAAAAAGAAATCCCACACTAGCTCAGAATTGAGTATAATAAAGGTTTATTTATTTAGGGGTAGACTCACAGATCACAGTCCTCTGCAGGAATGGGTAACAGCAACAGAACCAGCAGCTGGAAGAGAAAGTGAGCACGCCCAAGTGGGCTGGTATCTTAAAGGCTACTGGCTGAAGGAGTTCCTAAAGCACCTCCCCCTTTTGTTTAAATAAGAGAGTTCTAAGCCTAATATAAGATTATATACAATAAGAACAAATATTAAGTATAAAAATTAGAATAAACAATATCAAGCAAGAAACATACAATAAATGTTTCAATAATTATTCTAGCCTAAGGAGTTTAAGTCTTGTATTAGAAATAGCTTGGCCAAGTCATCAGAGGAAAGTAACTATGATCGTCAGCCCCATCGAAGACCAGGATGGCAATACTCTCTGTCATTATCTAACTTTCAAGTTTATTGATTTATTAGTCAAATAGTTACCTTTGTTATGAGAATTTGGTAAGTTGTTGTATGTGTAATAATCTTTATTGTTCAGCAGCAACCAAATCCAGGAGCCGGAAGAGAGAGCAAGTGCCTACTTTAGTATAAGAGGCCACGCTCAAGTGGGCTGGTATCTTAAAGGCCACCGGTTGAAGGAGTTCCTACAACAGGGCCTCATAAGCCCCTGCCCACTCAAGCTGGAACTGTGAACTGGTTTGCTTTGTGCTGGGAACCACAGCTTCAGTGAATTTATCTGGGAGAGCACCCTGATGCATCTGGAAGACAGTGTGTTGCTGTTGGTGTTGTCCCTGCCCCCCTCATGTTGTCCCCCCCTTTCCCTTCCTCCAGCTTTTACCCGGGTGTCTGACTCTCTCTCCTGTGACCTGAACAAGAGCAAGAACTTTACAGGGCAGGCTCCACACAGAGGCAGAGAGAGCCTGCCGCAGTGTCCAGGACAGACAGAGTGTCTCATGCTCCTGAGGCGTCAATAAATTGTCTAACAGTCACGTCATTTTGTGAAGCTCCTCCCATCCAGTTCAACAATGACAATTCCCCAAACTAAAGAAACTCATTTTTCTAAATCCATGCCCTGCCTGCTCAGTCGACCCCTACCCTCCCAGTAATGACTTGTAGTGAGAGATGATTATTGGTTCCCTGCTGATCTCTCTCTCTCTCTCTCTCTCTCTCTCTCTCTCTCTCTCTCTCTCTCTCTCTCTCTCTCTCTCCTCCCCCTCCCTCCCTCCTTCCTTCCATCCTTTCTTATTTTTGTCTTTTCTAGATAGGGTCTCTTTCTACAGTCTTGGCTGTCCTGAAACTCACTCTGTAGAGCAGGCTGGCATCAAACTCAGGGACCCACCTGCCTCTGCCTCCTGAGTGTTGGGAGTAAAGGCATGTGCCACCATGCCTGATGCATCCATGGTTTTTTTTTTTTTGAGACACAGTTTTAGCATGTAGCACTGACCGACTTGAGATGTGATTGCATGTGTTTTGCTTCAATTCAATTGCCATATTGTGTCCATTAGAAGTGGATAGACTCTGTTGTTCTTTTTAAAGATATAGGAGTGGGGGGAGGGAGAAGGCTGGTCCTATGAGGAGCAGCCATTCCCATGAGTGGCTGTGGTGTTGCAAGGAGAGCCCACTTGTTCGTCCTAGCTTCCCGGAACCAAAATAACCACACAGAAACTAAATTAACTAAATTACTGCTTGGCCCATTAGCTTTAATTTCTTATTGGTTAACTCTTACATCTTAGTTTAACCCATTTCTATTAATCTGTATATCACCACAAGGTCGTGGACTATCAGCAAAGTTCCGGCACATCTATCTCTGGTGGCGGATGCATGGTGTTTCCCTGACTCTGCCTCCTTTCTCCCAACATGCCATTTAGTTTTCCCCACCTACCTCAGTTCTGTTCTACCCTATAAGGCCAAACAAGTTTCTTTATTCATTAACCAATGAAAGCAACACATAGACAGAAGGACCTTCCACACCACTGTGGTAGGTCACCTGAAGCGTTGGTAGGGCCACAGAAAGTTACCCAAGGTCTTGGGGGGATAGTGGAGGGTCACCCAAGGTCTCAACAGGGTAATGGCAGGTCACCCAAGGCATCGGTGTGTTCCCAGAGGCCTAGCCAGGTTAGTGGGTGGGAGACCACGGTGGTGAGAGACAGACAGATATGCCATGCAGAGAGAGAGTTTGGGTATAGAGTTTATTTAGTGGGTTATGGAAGGGAAGGGGAGAAGAGGGAGAGAGAGAGAGAAGAGGGGGAGAGACAGGCAGCAGTCACCTCTTCAGAAGAGGGACAGAAAGAGAGAGTGCAGGCTGGAGGAGGAGGAAGATCTGCTTGCCTCGGTGGGCAGGGCTTGTCTCTTAAGGGGACAGGGCACCCATGTGACAGGCCAGCGGATCATATTAGACTCCATACCCGGAGTGAGTAGACATGCCATTAATCTCAGCAATGGGGCCTGAGATGGAAAGTTCACTATGGGTTTGGGGCTATCACGGGCTACACAGTGAGAGCCATCTCAAAACAAAGAACAGAACAAAGCAGGAAGTGGTTGGCAGCTTGTTTCTAGTGAAGCAACGACAATGCACATTGAACTTTGGAAACTGGAACTATGAAGACATATGAGCTGTCCTTGAGACACAGATTTCCCTACAGGTAAGTGTAGCAGGAATATAAAAACCCAGAGACAGACACTGGGCTTCAAGCTGAAGATCAGAAAATCAAAGCAGCCAAGCCATAGAGAGCTCTCACCTCTATGAAATCTTGAGACTGAAAGAGTGAGTTCCTGTCCCATCCCACCTTACATTCCTCTCTAGTGCTGGTATTCAAGGCCTGCACCACCACCTCCTGGCCTCGATGGCTAACTTGTGGGGCTGCTGGGGTTAAAGGTGTGTGCCACCACTGCCTGGCCTGTATGGTTGATTAGGGTGGCTAGCTTTGAACTCTGATCTTCGGGCAAGTTTTATTTATTAAAACACAAGTAAAATATTGCTTTAGATAAGAAAATCTGAACTCTCTAAAATCATTTGTTCTTAGGCCAGGAAGGTGATTCCAAAGGTTAAATGCTTGCTGGGAAGGTCTGTAGGGATAAGCCCTCCCCTTGGGGGCGGGCTGCCCTCAGGCGTATGTTTACTGATATATTCTGCTGCGCGCCCCTTCCGCGCTCTCTCCTGTTTCCGCTGGATACTCCGCTGGAACCTTGGTTTTGTGAGTCTGGTTTTGTTATTAAATTTGTTTAAATATCAATTACTGGTGATTTATTGATCCGACCGCTGCAAAGGTCTGGCAACCTGAGTTCAGTCCTTGGGACCCACATGAAAGTGGAAGGAGAGAAATGACTCTTCAGAGTTGTCCTCTGACCTCCCCAAGGGCCCCAT
>NW_026068133.1:791904-804144 GCF_014885135.2 Alexandromys fortis | reverse complement strand
CACACACACACACACACACACACACACACACACGACAGCTCATGTGCCCATGCACAAGTAGAGGTAACTGAAATGAAGCCATTTATTTTAGCTAGGAATGGTTGTGCTTCTTGGGTCCATGGGGGTCGTGCAAAGATGGGAACAGACCACCGAAATCTAGCGAACCAGAAGCAAACTATATTCCAGGAAAAAAAGAAAAAATAAAACAAAACCACCACGTGTCAGCTAGCCGAGACCACGGCCAGAGATCTGGCTTCTGCAACTACTGCAAAAGACAGTTTTTGAACTCCCCCTTTTTATAGCAATAAGCAACAAGCATTAGGTATGAACAAAGGAATTTTTACAATCTTCAGGTGAAACTTAGATACAAATTGCCTTTCTTTGCAATTTCCAGTAACAGGTGTTTAGTTAGACTAGTGTTTGTATTTTAAGTCTTTGTTTCTGCCTGGCACTCCCTGGTGGTGTTCACCCAAGCTCTGCACTCCCCCTAAGGCTGCCAGTTTCGTGTAGCAGAAGTCACATACATCCCACCTTCTAAAGGGTGACTCTGCTTGTATCCGGTGTTGATCACAGGTGACCTGGGGTGTTATCTTGGGGCTAACCCTCATTTTACAGAGGGAAACTTCAGCCTTGTAAACAGAGCAGCCAGTTGTAAAATGAAATAACCCACTGCTGTTAATAGATCCTAAAGCTGCTGAGAAAGCTGTTGGTAGTTTGTTTAGGTTTGCAACTTTATATGTCTTTCTACATTCTAATTTCCACCTTCTAATTCCTGGTGCCTATATTTCTGTATTCCTATTCCTATTCCTAGAATCCTCAGTGTTACCCGCAGTCCCAGCACCAGGGAGGCTGACACAGTATTTTCACTTATGTGGGTGTTGGAGATATGATATCAGGTCTTCAGCCCTGAGCAGCAAAACCAGCCTGGGCTCCAGAAAGACAAAGGAAGCCAGGCCAGGTGGCCCAGGCCTGTAACACCCCCCCCCCCCACCCCCGCTACTGGGGAGGTTGGAGGAACACAACTTCAAGGGCACTGGTCAGTTTGAGACCCCGTCAGAAATACAAAAATAAATAAAGGGCGCACCAGACACGGTGAGTACTGCACGCCTGTAATCCAGCACTCCAGAGGCAAGTGTACAGGCTGCAAACTCAAGGACAACCTGCTTTATGTGGAGAGTTCTAGACGAGCCAGAGTCACCTAATAAGGCTTAAACACCAGCGCTGCTGGAGGACTTGCCTCTCCCGCCTCAGTAATCGGGGTTTGCAGATATTTGAACTTGAGTCTTCCAGAGTGTACTGTCAATTTCCTTCCTTAGCAAAGGAAAATATTTCAGGAGCGTGACTCCCAAACTGGCGAACGACATTGTCAACTTTTTTATTCTCGACAAATTTCCTTGACTTTGCTCCAATAAACAGGGTGCAAGGGAGCTGTAAACCGGCGTAGTGCGCCACCTTCTGTCCAACTGTGGAACTGCATCTCATGTCTTTGGAGCATTTTTAAAAATTATTATTATTGTTTGTTTGTTTGTCTTGTTTTTCGAGATAGGGTTTCTCTGCGTCTGGATGTCCTGTAACTTGCTCTGTAGACCAGGCTGGTTTCGAACTCAGAGACGCCCCTGCTTCTACCTCCTGAGTGCTGGGATGAAAGGTGTGTGCTACCACTGCCACACCATTTTGTTGATTTTAAACATTTTTAAAAATTAAAACATTACTACATCATCTATCCTCTCCTCTTTCTTCATCCAACACATCCTCATTTAAAAACATATTTTTAGGCTGGGCAGTGGTGGGACATGCCTTTTATCCCAGCATTTAGCAGAGGTAGGCATATCTCTGAGTTGGAGGCCAGCCTGTTCTACGGAGAGAGTTCCAGGATAGCCAAGGCTGCACAACAAAATCCTCTCTCAAAAAAACAAGAAAAAAAAGGTGGATCTACTTATTTTCAAATTTAAAACATATTGTTAAATTTTGTATTCATTTATTTTATTTGTGTGGTTGTTTCGTTCCAGGCAAACGCCTATGCGCTATGTGCACACAGTGCCCAAGGAGGGCAGACAGGAACATCGGAACTCCTGAAACTGCAGTTGCTGATGGTTCTGAGTTCACACACTTACCGCGTGAGTGCTGGGAACCGAACCCAAGTTGTCTGGAAGAAGAGTCAGATCTTAACCATTGAGCCATCATCTCTCCGGCCCTACTGGGTGTTTTCTCACTGGCATGTATGCACACGTTCACTCCGCATGGCCACACAGACGAAAGCATGCACATTTATCCATTCACAGGAGCCTGGAGAGAGTCAAGGGCAACTGAGCTACCCACAGTTTCCACTCTGTTTTGTCTCCATGTCTGAGGAATACTTTTTGCCGGACTCAGAGTTCTTTCCGTGTGACGTCATGTATGATGTGTGTGTGCATGCATGGTTGTTCACACGAGCACAAGGCACATGAGCAGGGTGCAGGTGCGAGTGGGTACGTGAGTGTGTGTACAGGTATGAGGCTGAGATCACAATCTACTCAAAAACGCCACGAAGAGAAGTCATGCCATGCAACAGGGCTCACCTAGGAGGTTCATTGGAAGAGGAGAGAGAAGGGGCAGAGAGGGGGGCAGAGACTGGTCCCTGGGGACAAGGGTGGTGGAAGAGAGAGATGGGTGGGGGCTGGAGAGAGGGGAAGAGAAAGAAGGAGAGGAAGAGGTGCAGAAGTGACCTCGTGGGAAGGGAGAGGAATAGAGAGAGAGAAGAGAGAGGGGGGAGAGAGAGGAAAAGATGGGGGAGAGAGGGGGAGAAAGGAAGAGAGAGAGCGAGAGACCGGAGGTGTGTAAGGCCCACCTTTTATAAGGGAACGAGCAAACGTGCACAGAAAGGTGCTCTCAGCGGCTGCAGCTGAGAATGTATCCCATCAGGACCCCAAGGGCAGGCCAGTACAGATGCCTGAATACTAGCAGACAGACTTTTCTTTTGGGGCTGTCAGCTCACATACAAACACATGGCACGGAGACTTATTATTAATTATGAAAGCTCGGCCTTAGCCTTGGCTTCTTTCTAACTCTTATAACTTAAAAATAACCGATAGTTTTAAATCTACATTCCTCCATGTGCCCTCTCTCTACTTTATCCACCCTGGTTCCTCCATGTCTGGATGGATACACTGCCTTTGTTCTCTGAACTCTCTGCACCCTGACGCCCTGCCTAAGCTTTGCCCGCATAGCTAATGGCCATTTCTCTCTTTTTTAAAAATTAATTATTATTTTATGTGTATGGATGTTTTGCCTGCATGTGTGTCTGTCTACCTCGCGGCTTGGGAGCAGATGGGCTCCCATGGGACTCCAATGGACCCGCTCCCTGGGCTCCACACTCAGCCTCATTGGCCTTGGTAGTGGCGGTGCAGAGAATGAGGGGATCTCGAACTCCCTCTGAGTACGCCCCAAACCGCTCTGGCCCCACTCCCCGCCCCCTTCCCAGCTGCTTGCCATTTCCCCGCCAGGCCTAACCTTGTCTAGATTCTCCATCAGCTGTCTCCCCGGCCTTATGTTTCTGTTCCCTCTTACAATGTCTGCTCAGCCGACACAGGTTTCTAAGACTGTCCTATTTGTTTCCCTGTTAAAATAATGTGGCCACAATATGTTTATATAAGTGTGTAACTGTGTTTTCATGATGTGGATTTAAGTTTTTATGTGCACGTGTGCTTCCAGATTACAGCAGCTCTGGAAAAATACAAACACACGGGGAGCCACCATTGTAGAGTTCCCACGTGTGCTAGTATTCCATAGCAATGGTAAACTGTAACTAACTGGATAAAATACACATCTAAATATAGCTTATATGCCCAGTTTGAAATACCACATAATGGTACCTGGTTCTGAAGTGCCTTTACAAATCTGAGACCACGGCATTTTAACAGGAGCTTCCCACACAGAGACACGCCAGCTTTTGCAGCACCCTATGTGTCCTCTAAGGGGACAGAAGACCTTTCGCCTTGTCTCTGGGTTTGGCAAAGCCAACTGCACGGAAGCAAAAAAGGCCTTTTACCCCTTCAGCTTTCTGAAGGCTTCACTCGGGGAATCAATCTGCTCACCCTGCCAAGACAGGTAAACTAAATCTTCCCCTCACAAAGTAAATCTTTGGGCCTCTCGTACTCAGCAGCTAACGGCAAGCCCTGCTTCTAAGACTGGTGTTCTCCAAGGACAAGGAGAGGATTTGCGATTGCCTGCTGGCTCGTGTTGCTCATTTATTCCTCCCAGATCTGTCTAAAGGCATTTGACAACTCAAGGTACTGTCCTTTAACAGGATTTATAGTCCAGGATTAACAGGTTTCAATCTTCAGAGGGTCAGAGTTCCCAATTTCCTTTAACCTAAAGCAATAGCCTTTTGCTATGAAATCTGTCCCAGTTCCCTTACCGATTCCTGAAAAAGTTCTATTGCTACATCAGAATCAGCTCTGCTAAATCCAGAGTCCCCAGTTCCTTTAACTGTTTTACTGCTACATTAACCCGAGCCAATTTCAAGCATATTTACAGGTCACTCCTGCTGCCTAAGCCAAGACCAACCTATAAAGCGCTCCCAGGACAACACCAAATGCACCTGCACCAGCTCCTGGGACTTCACCATTGGTAGCAGCTCTCAAGGACACCTGCCAAGTAAAATCTGGTTTCATCTGCTATTTTGTCTCATCCCATGGCTAGCCCCATTTCATAGGGCCAATAATAACAATATTTTTTTTCTCCTAGACACCTGCCTTCGCATCTCCCTCAAAAAGCAGCTGCCTGAGGTCTCCAGGATGACAGGAAACCGGATGTCGCCCCAACCACACCTTTTGCTGAGCGTGAGCAGGCCAACTCTCAGCTCTCCCATCTCCCACGTTGTCCCATGCCCACAGGAAGTAGTCAGACTTGAGTCTACATCCCTTTTTCCAGAGAGAGCCTAAAATGTTGGTTATAATTATCACCTCAACTTCCTGTCACCCCTATATCCAAAGAGTCTGGAATGTTAAGTTGGGAGCATCACCCCAGCTCCTGGCATCCATCCCAGCCCCCTGGCTTGGGAATTGCATTGGTCTGGACTCCAAATCCTGACTCTCCAGAACACCCCACAGGGTATTTAAGAGGGCACCCAGAGGAGGAACACTTTGCATGTGCTCCGCGGTTTTCTGTCTCCCGTCCCATGCTCTCGGCCACTCAAAAGTGCTACACTTAATAAAAACATGGGCATTTTAATTTGGTTTGATTTGACCTGATTGGATTTTTTTTTGTGCCAGTGGAGTGGCTGGTCTTAGGAATTTTCCTAATATATGGAGGTCCCACCAAGGTGCTCTTTACCTCTGAGCGACCTCTCCAGCCCTCCTTTCAGCTCCTCAGTAAACCAATTCCAGTGCCGCATCCTCACTTCAGCTCCTCAGTAAACCAATCCCAGTGCCGCATCCTCCATTCAGCTCTGCAGTAAACCAATCCCAGGGACGCATCCTCCATTCAGCCCTGCAGTCAACCAATCCCAGTGCCGCATCCTCGCACAGTGTAAAGGAATATCCCACAACAGCTCTCCATGTTCTTTATCAAGACAGAGTCTCTCAATTGAAGCCAGAGCTCGCCAGTCAGCTAGTAGCTAGCCAGCTTGTTCTGGGGACTCCGAATCTGCTTTCTGAGATCTGGATTTACAGGCAGGCTACCAGGCCCACCAGGTATTTACGTGGGTGCTAGAGATTCACTACCAGGTTCTCACCCTTGTTCGGCAAATGCTTTTTTTTTTTTTTTTTTTTTTTTAAACCAATGAACCATCTTCCCCAGCTCTAGATTTAGAATTTGTGACAGCCAGTTTTCTTCCTTCTGCAACTTGAAAGTCCGGCCACTTCTAGTGGGAAATCAGCTTCCATTTGAATTGTTGTGCCCTTAGGAGTGCCTCTGGGCATTTCCACAAGGCCCCCTTTGCCTTTAGCTCTAGTTTAGCAATGCCTCTGGGCACAGATTCTTGAGGAGGGGGAGGGGACAAGAGAGAAACGGAGAGAGCAAATCTGAAAGGGCCGCAGATCACATTTGGCGCCTAGGCATGATGTACTGGCGCAATGATAACATACCCGCAATGATGTAGCTGCTGGGGTTGAGCTGCTGAAGGCAGGCTGGCAGAGGACCTGGTTTCTAACAGTTGGGAAATGTGCTCACTGTGTAGAGCCTTCATTCCTGCCACCGCCCCGCTGCCCTTTGGGCAGCAATCCTCACTGACTGTGAGTTTGGTCTACCTCTCAGATGGGGGTGGGTCTTAGACATCCATTCACAAACCCAGGCCAAGGACATCCATGGCGGTTCAAGCATGGTGGCAGGAATGATAGGCGGCTGGTCACATTGCATCGGCAGTCAGGAAGCAGGGAGAGATGAAGCCTGAATTTTAGCTAGCTTTTTTCTTTTTATTCATTCTGGACCCATTGCCTATGGATGCGGCTGCCCACATTCAGGGGAGGTATGTGTGGCTGGAGTGGAGGGCTTGGAAGAGTGGGAGGTGAGGGCAGAGGGCAGGGATGAGACTCCTGGGAGCAGTGAGCGAGGCTATGGCTGTGGCAGTCCAGAAGGGAGAAGGCGCCATGCTGGTAAAAATATTCTCAGGTCAGGTACAGGTCTTGGCATTGCAGGAACAAAACTGGTTCCTCGGTGAACAGTCTCCCTTACTTCCTCCCTCCCGACCTCCCTGACTCTCTAGGCCTAACCCAGGGCCTTACAAATGCTAGGAGTGAATCCTGGTGAGTTTGACATAGCCTGCAGCCGCCAGACAGGAAAGCCTCAATTGGGGAACTGCCTAGATTAGATTAGCCTGTCTGTGGGCTTCCTGGTGTTGACAGCCAGAAATGAGCTCAAACTGGATTATAGAGGCCTTTAGAGAAAGTCAGCATTCCTCCGAACTTGTGAAACCGGTTCCCACCTGCCAAAAGGAAACTCTCCCTTCCCTCTGGCTGCAGGGAGGAACAAATGGATGTCTGTGGTGGTGTTGTTGGCGGTATGCGCAGTGCCGCAAGGGCCTGTCACCCGTACTAGCATCCTGGCTCTTTTCACATCTCCAGGCCAATCTCCTCAACACACCCGTTTGTTCTCTTTATGGGGGAAGGTTTCCCTTCTCTCATGGATAGCCCTGGTCATGTCCAGTCTGTTTCTCTTCCTCTCTACTCTGGACTCCTCCAGGTGCCTTTGGGCATTTTCTCTCTCTTATTCACAATATAAACCTCCCTAACAATGGAGAGGACATGGCAGTACCTTCACCACGGCCCCTCATATGCGTTGGTTGGTTGTGTCAACAGCAGCTAGGGTGGTCTGGGAAGAGCAGCCTCCACTGAGAAAATGCCTATCTTCTTTTAGGATTCCATTGTTGTGACAGTAGTTAACTGGCTTCTCCACCTGCCAAGGCAATAAGCCCAATTGAGCGAAATTGAAGAGTAAAAGGCAGGTTTATTTAGGTATTAATTGCTCCTGGGTGAGTCAGGGGTCTGTAGTTGGAGGTCCAAGAAGTCGTGTGGCTGGACAGGGTTAGAAACTTTGTGGGAGCTGGGTGGGAGAAAGTGACGTGCTTGGTAAGGTATCGGGAGTATCGGTTAGATTTGGGGTCCCGTAGGTGTGTCTTGAGTCCAGTGGTCACTTTGGAATCTGGAGCTAAGTGTCTGCTTTGTCCAGTGTTTTGCTGGGGCTTTTGAGAGCTCGGGCTTCTGGTGGGAATCTTTTGGTCGGTTTTCAGATTCTCTGCAAGAACCAGCTTCCAGGGCTGGAGAGATGGCTCAGTGGTTAAGAGCATTGCCTGCTCTTCCAAAGGTCCTGAGTTCAATTCCCAGCAACCACATGGTGGCTCACAACCATCTGTAATGAGGTCTGGCGCCCTCTTCTGGCCTGCAGNAAAAAAAAAAAAAAAAAAGAACCAGCTTCCAGCTGGAAGGGGGCAGAGATCTTTTTGTCCCATGTCTCCAGTCTAACCAAAGCCATGACCAAAAGCAGTTTGGAAAGGAAAGGGTTTATTACATAAGTATCAGTAACAGTCCTTCATGAAGGGAAGTCAGGGCAGGAACCTGGAGGCAGGAGCTGATGCCGAGGCCATGGAGGGGTGCTGCTTGTTAGGAAAAAATCCTAAGATGAGCCGTTCTGCCAATGCACAAAAATCCAGTTAAAACAAATTAAACCAAATTAAAATGCCCCTGATTTATTAAATACAGCGCTCTCGGGTGGCCAAGAGCATGGCAGGGAAGACAGAAAACTGGGGAGCACATGCAAAACCCTGGACCACGTGTTCCTCCTCTGGGCACCCACTTAAATACCTTTGGGAGTGGTCCTGACCCTTCCCTTGGGAGGGGTCAGTACCTGGCATGCTGGGATTTGGAGTCCAGACCAAGGCAACTCCCAGGCCAGGGGGCTGGGATGGATGCCAGGGGCTGGAGCGATGCTCCCAACTTAACATTCCGGACTCTTTGGATATAGGGGTGACAGGAAGTTGAGGTGATAATTATGACCAACATTTTAGGCTCTCTTTGGAAAAAGGGCATAGACTCAAGCCTGGCTACTTCCTGTGGGCATGGAGCAATGTCGGGGAGGGGAGAGCTGGGTGTTGGTGGGTCCGCATTCAGTGGGAGGTGTGGCTGGAGAGGTATCCTGTTCACTGTCATCCCGGAGATGCCAGGCATCTGTTTCTTGAGGGAGGCAAGAAGACAGGTTGTCTAGGAGGAAAAAAATTCTCATCATTGGCCCTATGAAATGGGGCTAGCCATGGGATGAGACACAGTAGCAGATGAAACCAGATTTTACTTGGCAGATGTCCTTGATCCAGAAGGTGTCCTTGATCCAGAAGAGTTGGCAGCTGTCCTTGATCCAGGAGCGTTGGTACCAATGTTGAAGTCTCAGGAACGGACGCTGGCACTTTTGGTGTTGTCCTGGGAGCGTCTTGTAAGTTGGTCTTGACTTAGGCAGCAGGAGTAACCTGTAAAATACGATTAAAACTGGCTGGGATTAAAATTAAAAACCTTGGATTTTACCGGACTTGGTTTTGTGTAGCGATAGAACTTTTCCAGGAACAGAATTTCTATCTTGGTGTCATAGGTTAGAAGGCCATTAGAGGAAACTGGGAACTCTGACCCTCTGAAGAATAAAGCCTGTTCATCTTGGACTATGAAGTTTGTTAAAGAACAGTACCTTGAGTTGTCAAATGCCTTTAGACAGATCTGGGAGGAATAAATGAGCAAAAAATGAGACAGCTTTTGGCTAGCAGGCAATCTCAAATCCTCTCCTTGTCTTTGGAGAACATCAGTCTTAGAAGCAGTATTTGCTGTTAGCTGTTGAGTGCGAGAGGCCCAAAGATTTTTCCTGTGAGGGGGAAGAATTTAATCTACCTGTCTTGGCAAGATGAGCAGATCGATTCCCTGGGTGAAAGGTAACTTTTTGCTTCTATGCGGGTGGCTTTGCCTAACCCAGAGGCAAGGCAGAAGGTCTTCTGTATTCTTAGAGGACACATAGGGTGCTGCAAAAGCTGGCTTGTCTCTGTGTTAGAAGCTCTATTATTCTTAAAATGCGAATGAACACAGAGAGTCAGAAGTGGGGGCGGGACAAACTGTGTGGTCACAAATGGACAAAGAAAGAAAAGCGGAAGCCTGGGAAAGAACAGGAGCGCCATACTTGAAAAAAAAAATTCGGGATTTGGAGGATAATTTGCTTTAAGTTAGATTGTTTCCATTTAACGGTTTTTAAGTGCCCACTTAAGGGTGTTTGAAATCGGCTAGGAATCACAAGAAACCCACTTCAAATGCATGCCTGTGACACGAGCCCGGTGCAGTGCGTCCACTGGAAGGGCGCTGAGTCAGGAAACCTGGGTACATGAGAAATTGGTTGGGAACGTCTTCTGTCACTCCCCCCCCCCCAAAAAAAATCTCATCTCAGCAGGAGGCCCGGCCTCTGCTGTGTGTGTGTGTGCACACACGCGCGTTAGGCATGGCCATGACTTCAATAAAAGCTTGAAAAGCGAATGGGTCACCCCAAAACCCTACCCGCATGCAGATTAAAAGGGGGAATATACCAAGGTGAAGCCGAACTTGCCTGGCAGAGCGTGTGCACAGGATGGCCCGTTTTCCCGTTTTTCCTCAGGACAAACTAAGGCCCTTTGGTGGGACACTCCATTATGTTAGGGAAAAAAATCCTAAGACAGGTGGCTCCTTTGGCGCAAAGAAATCCAGTTAGGTCAGATCAAACTGAATTAATATGACTATCATTATATTAAATACGGCACTCTCAGGTAGCCTAGCACATGGGGGGAGACAGGAAAGCGGGGAGCACGTGCAAACCCGGAACCACATGTTCCTCTTCGGGGAACTCACTTAAATAGCCTGTGGGCATGGTCCTGACCCTCCGGTGGGAGGGGTCAGGGCCTCGCACGCTGGGATTTGGAGTCCAGACCAAGGCAACTCCCAGGCCAGGGGGCTGGGATGGATGCCAGGGGCTGGGGTTGTTACGCTCCCGACTTATCAGCTAACTCTTACATTGAACCCATATTTCTATCTGTGTTTTGCCACTCGACCTAACGCTTGTTACCTCACTTTTTTATATGTCCTGCTTGTTTGGCAGGTGACTCATCTTTCTTGGCTTCGCCTCTCCTCATCCAAGTTCTCAGTTTGATTGTTCCGCCTAACCTTATCCTGCCCGGCTATTGGTCAAACAGCTTTTATTAACAGCCAGTGAGAGGACGACATACCCACAGTGTACAGAAAGATCATCCCGCAGCATGTGTGCATGTTTATGTGCGTGTGTATGGTGTGTACAGATGCATGTGTGTATAGATGCCATGGTGTGTGTGCCTGCAGACAGCCTCATTGGAAATGAGGTCTCCTTTCATTCGCTGCTGTGTATGTACACCAGACTGGCTGGCCCTTGAGTTCCCAGGATTCTCTCACCTTAGCCTCTCATTTTACCATAGGACTGCTGGGATTCCAGAGGCGAGCTACCTACCATGTCTGACTCTACACTGGCTCTGGGGATCTGAACTCAGGACTTCTACTAACCAAGGCATCTCCCTAGCTCCAGATGTTTAGATTTCATTTCATGTGTATGGGTGTTTTGTCTGCATGTGTGTCTGTGAACCACGTGTGTGCAGTGCCCGCAGGAGTCAGAAGAGAGTGACAGATCCCCTGGAATTGGTGTTACTGACAGTTGTGAGCCTCCATTGGGGTACTGGGAATTGAACCCTAGTCCTCTGCAAGAACAGCCAGGGCTATTAACCACTGAGTCATCTCTCTAGTTTTTATTGCTGAGATAAAAAAAAATCTATGTCACCCATGCTGGCCTTGAACTTCTGACCCTTCAATCTCCCAAGTGCTGTGGAAACTGGTGTGTGCTACCTTGCTGACTTATATTTTCCTTTCTTTTACAATACTGTCTTATGCTCTTTCTCGTATCATAAGAGGGCTCCTCTTCCAGGAAGGCTCCTTGCCCTCTGGGACTCAGCCTGACACCACAGCCTTCTTTTATGACCAGGACCCACCCCCATGTGCATGCTCCTTGCTCATTTAATTAATATTTTGTGGCCGCTCATAGCCAGCTTGGCAACCGGCCTAGCTTTCCTACCATCAGAGTAACTGGTTTTTATTGTTTGTATTAGCATTGTTGTGGGCCATAGAAGTCTTAGTTCCTGATCCCTGAGGTCCCAGGGATTCCCATCTCTGCAGAGAGAGGACTCCGGGTTTGAGGGCAGAGGAGAGGACAAAGTTTGTTCCTCCCCTGCCCCCAGCACGGCTGGCCTTGCCCCCAGCACGCTATCCACACTGTACCACAGGCTGTGTGTGCCAGCCAGGAGAGGGACAGCCTGGCACGCTGACACCAGTGTCAGGACTCATGGGACCTGCTGGCTTCCACGGCTGCCTGAGGACAGGAATCCTCCTCTCAGGTGAGGTCCCTGCTTCTGCAGACAGACTTCGTTGGGTGGTTGGGTGGCTGGAATGTGTGTGTGTGTGTGTGTGTTAATCTGTGTGTGTGTGTGTAAAAGAGACACACAGAAAGAAATAGAGGCAAGGCAGAAATAAAGCAGACACCAAGGACATTAACAAAAAGAGACAAAAATGAAAAAGATTAGAAGGCCAGAGAGAAATACCTTTCTCTTGATAAGGGAGAGAGATAAGGAAAGATAGAGAGGGAGGAGAAAGGATGGGACAGAGGGAGAAGGGGAAGGAAAGAGTAGACAGGGAATGATGGTGAAGGAAGTGAGGACAGAGAAGGGAGGGTAAAGGGGAAGAGAGAGTCGACCAG
>NW_026068133.1:782831-783966 GCF_014885135.2 Alexandromys fortis | reverse complement strand
GGAAACTGGTGTGTGCTACCTTGCTGACTTATATTTTCCTTTCTTTTACAATACTGTCTTATGCTCTTTCTCGTATCATAAGAGGGCTCCTCTTCCAGGAAGGCTCCTTGCCCTCTGGGACTCAGCCTGACACCACAGCCTTCTTTTATGACCAGGACCCACCCCCATGTGCATGCTCCTTGCTCATTTAATTAATATTTTGTGGCCGCTCATAGCCAGCTTGGCAACCGGCCTAGCTTTCCTACCATCAGAGTAACTGGTTTTTATTGTTTGTATTAGCATTGTTGTGGGCCATAGAAGTCTTAGTTCCTGATCCCTGAGGTCCCAGGGATTCCCATCTCTGCAGAGAGAGGACTCCGGGTTTGAGGGCAGAGGAGAGGACAAAGTTTGTTCCTCCCCTGCCCCCAGCACGGCTGGCCTTGCCCCCAGCACGCTATCCACACTGTACCACAGGCTGTGTGTGCCAGCCAGGAGAGGGACAGCCTGGCAAGCTGACACCAGTGTCAGGACTCATGGGACCTGCTGGCTTCCACGGCTGCCTGAGGACAGGAATCCTCCTCTCAGGTGAGGTCCCTGCTTCTGCAGACAGACTTCGTTGGGTGGTTGGGTGGCTGGAATGTGTGTGTGTGTGTGTGTGTTAATCTGTGTGTGTGTGTGTAAAAGAGACACACAGAAAGAAATAGAGGCAAGGCAGAAATAAAGCAGACACCAAGGACATTAACAAAAAGAGACAAAAATGAAAAAGATTAGAAGGCCAGAGAGAAATACCTTTCTCTTGATAAGGGAGAGAGATAAGGAAAGATAGAGAGGGAGGAGAAAGGATGGGACAGAGGGAGAAGGGGAAGGAAAGAGTAGACAGGGAATGATGGTGAAGGAAGTGAGGACAGAGAAGGGAGGGTAAAGGGGAAGAGAGAGTCGACCAGGTGGAAACCAGGGAGAGACTGAGATAGATGAGAGAGGGAGGGAGACAGCAGAGGGCAAAGAGACATCAAGAAAACTGAAGAAAAACAGAGAAGAAAAGAGAAAAGGAGAGAGAGAGGGGGGGAGGGGAAACTCTGATAAAGCTAGATGAATCGGGGAGGGACAGGCAGGAATGTCTCAGTCCCTAGTGGTCCACACATCATTATGGGATGGA
>NW_026068133.1:710761-780127 GCF_014885135.2 Alexandromys fortis | reverse complement strand
ATTTATTTAATGTGCATTGGTGATTTGCCATGGGTGTCGGGTCCCCTGGAATTGGAAATGCTGACAGTTGTGAGCTGCCATGTGGGTGCTGGGAATTGAACTCGGGACCTTTGGAAGAGCAGTCCGTGCTCTTAAGCGCTGAGCCATCTCTCCAGCCCTAGCCAGCTTTTCTTAAATTATCCCATCTACCTTCTGCCTCTGGGCTTTCACCTTTCTCTGTTCTGTATGTCTTTCTTCTTACTCCATTGCTGGTTGTGGGGCTGGGTGGCTGGCCCCTAGCATCCTCCTCTCCTTTTCTTGCTCCTCTTATTTATTCTCTCTACCTGCCAGCCCCGCCTATCCTTCTGGGGTCTAGCTATTGGCCACTCAGCTCTTTATTAGACCAATCAGGTGTTTCAGACAGGCAAAGTAATGTGGCTTTACAGAGTTAAGCAAATGCAACATAAAAGAATGCGACACATCTTTGATCATTAAACAAGTATTCCACAGCATAAACAAATACAACATATCTTTAAATAATATTCCACAACAGGGGAGTTAGGGTTTAGAGTCTCTCTTTGTAGAACAGGGTGGCCTCGAACTCAGAGATCGTCCTGCCTTTGCCTGCTTTGTGTTGGGATTAAAGGTGTCAAGCTAAGATTTGCTTTTGTTGCCGTTGTTCGTTTGATTTTTGTTTCAATACAGCGGCTTACCATTGATGGTAGTCTGGCTTCAAACTTGTGATCTTTCTGTGTCTGGTTTCTTGAGTCCTGGGATTACAGGCCAGCATCACTGCGTGTTTCTTCCCGGTTTATGCAGACTAACCAGTCATGTGATGCCACCTCTCCTTCCCTCAATGTTTTTCCTTTCTCCCCTTCCAGTCACACTTCTGACCACATGGATCCCGCCAATGGCTGCCCAGTTCACCCGCCCTGCTGACCTGCTTAGCAACACTCCAAGTGGGAGAGGTATGTTATCTGTGGGTTCTCTTCTTAGACACACATCAGACTGTGACGTGAGCACAGAAAATGAGATCATCTTTCCTGCGTCTGTCTTCACTGTGTCTTAGGGCTTCTAATGCTGTAATAGAGCTAGCTGGCACACTTAACCCCTTGTTTACTTGTCACACAGCATGTCTGTAGCTGGCATTTTCTTTGGGCCATCAACCAGCTACCAAATAAAACGTGGATTCTTATTATTAATTATGAATGCTCGGTCTTAGCGTAAGTTTGTTTCTAGCTAGTCTTTTTTTCACTTAAATTAATCCAATTTTTATTAATCTATGTGCTGCCCTGAGGCTCTTTTACCTCATCTACATACTTTTCATCCTGCTTCCTCTGTGTCTGGATGCCTAGCCCTCTGCTGGCTGCTCACCTTTCCCCTCTGTCTGCTAGCCCCACCTATCCCTCCACTGCCATGGTATCTATTGCCTGTTCAGCTTTTTATTAGACCAATAAGGTGGAACAAAAACACACTTTTACATAGTTCAACAAATGCAGCATCAACAAATGTAACACACCTTTACATAGTTAAACAAACGCTCTATTCCACAACACATGTTACTATTCAGCTAGAACCTTTCCTTTCTCATTTGTCCCCAAGATGGCATTTTATTAGTAATATCATAATATAAAACATATTCTAATCTTTAAATGTCCCATAAGCTTTTAAAATCCAAACACTTTAAAAAGTTCACTTTCTTTAAAATATACAAAGCCTCTAAAACAGTATTTCTCAGCCTCTGGGTCACAACCTCTTTGAGGTGATCAAACAACCCTTTCACAGGGGTCACATAAGACCACCAGAAAACACAGATACGGGCTGGAGAGATGGCTCAGTGGTTATGGGCACTGGCTGCTCTTCCAGAAGTTCTGAGTTCCCAGCAACCACATGGTGGCTCACAGTCATTTATAGTGAGATCTGGCGCCCTCTTCTGACCTGCGGACATACATCATAACTAGCAAAATTACAGTTATGAAGTAGCAACAAAAATAAATTTACGGTTGGGGTCACCACAGCATGAGGAACTGTGTCAAGGGTCACAGTGTCAGGAAGGTTGAGAAATACTGCTCTAAGATATCCAAAGTTTCTCCAAAATATCCATAACCTCTCTAAAACTTCTTTTAACTGTGGGCTCCCGAAAAATTAAAAAAGAAATAAGTGATATACTTTCTCACTCTAAGAGGGGAAACCCAGGGCACGGTCACAATCAGATGAAAGTTAAACCAAATTCCAACTGTGTGAAGCCTTGTGTAAGACTTCGGGAACAGCGGACACAGCACATCTCCCAGGCTCAGGCCAGCTCCACCCCATGTCGCTGCTGTTCTTGGCAGTCGTCCCATGGTACTGGCATCTCTGAAATGCTGGGGTCTTCTGCTGCAACTGGGCTGCGCTTTCACAGGTTGCTCCTCCCTGGTTTTCTTCAGGGAGTCTTAGCACTGCCACATGATGCCATGACTTTGACTCCTTCACCCCTGGGGCTTTTACTCCATCTTCACCAGTGACCTCTCCTGGCTTCCCTTTGGGGACTCCAGCCCTGCCGCACAATGACCAGTCCTCAGATGCTCTCTGGTACCCCTCAGACCTTTAAAACCAGAACCATCTGGGTGACTCTCATGCTACCAAGTTCAGATACCAGCATGAGATGCAGCCTCAGACCCCTCTGATCAACAGCTCCTGTAGATGGACTTTTCTGTCCCACCAGCCAGCTCCCAAATAACCACACTGAGACTTATTAATTATAAATGCTCAGCTAATAGCTTAGGCTTATTACTAACTAACTCTTACAACTTCAATTAACACATATTATTTCTACATTCTACCACGTGGTGGTACCCTTTTCCAGCATGGCATGTTCATCTCTTGTTCGCTCTGTGTCTGGCTGGTGACCCTGCTCTCCTTCTTCCTAGCCTTCTCTCAGTCTGCTCTTCTCCCTAACCTCTTTCTGCCTAGTTATCAGCCAGTTGACTCTTCATTAAATCAATGAGAGCAACACATCTTCACAGTGTGCAAAAGGATTATTCTACAGCACTCCTGTGCTCTGACCCAAAGGAAACAGGTCCCAGAAGATTCTGCTTCAACAATGCTGGTCTCTTCTTAGTCACAGCAGATTCTTCAGCCCTAGCTTACCAGCACCCATGGTCCCAGTGCACTGGCTGGTTTTGTGTGTCAGCCTACATAAGTTAGAATCACCAGAGAGGAAGAAGCCTCAGTTGAGGAAATGCCTCCATGAGTTCAGGCTGTAAGGCATTTTCTCAATTAGTGATCAACAGGGAGGGTTCGGCCCATTGTGTGTGGTGCCGTCCCTGGGCTGCTGCTCCTGGGTTCTATAAGAAGGTGGGCTGAGCAAGCCAGGGAAAGCAAGCCAGCAAGCCACACCCCTCCATGGCCTCTGCATCAGATCCTGCCTCCAGGTTCCTGCCCTGTCTGAGTTCCTGTCCTGGCTTCCTTCAGTGATGAACAACAATGCTGAAGTGTAAGCCTAATAAACCCTTTGCTCCCCAACTTGCTTTTGGTCGTGGTGTTTCATTGCAGCAATGAGACCCCAACTGAGACACCCAGCAAAGCAAAGGCTTCACCTGAGTAGTTCTTAATTAAAATATTAATTGACTCTGATAGAATCTCTAGGGGACTTTTAAATCTTCCCTCTCAAATGCCAAAGGTCTGACTTCTCTGCTCTCAGCATTGCCTTCTAAGTTTCCACAAATGGTTATTAAACTCTGTGCAATCAATGGCTTTTCTATCCCAAAGTTCCAAAGTCCTTACAAATCCTCCACCCAAACATGGTCAGGGCTGTCAATGACATGGTCATTGTCGGGTCAATGTCATGGTCTGGTCAGCAATATTCCATGATCCTAAACTAGTTAGGGGTTTTATTGCTGTGATAAGACACTGTAACCAAAAGATTTTTGTTTAAAACAAGGTTTCTCTGTAACATTGGAGCTTGTCCTGGAACTCTGTAGACCAAGCTGGCCTCAAACTCACAGTGATCCGCCTGTTTCTGCCTCCTGCCTCCTGAGTGCTGGGATTAAAGGTTGCCTCCCCAGGTCTGCTCAACCTGCTTTCATACAAACTTCAGGACCATCTGCCCGGGGAAGACACCACCTGTAGTGAGCTGACCCTTCCCCTACATCAATCATCAACCAAGAAAACATAGCACAGGCTTGCCCACAGGCTAGTCTGCTAGGGCTATTTTCTCAATTGAGTTTCCTTCTTCCCAAGTGACTCTAGCTTGTATCAAGTTGTCATAAAACATAGGGTCCTCCCTCTGGGTTTCATGCCTATTCGAGTTTCCTTTCTGTTGCCGTGCTAAAACACTTTGGACAAATGCCAAATGCAGTATAGGGGAGGAAAGGGTTTATTTCATCTTCCACTTCCAGGGCACAGTCCATCATGGAGGGAAGTCAGGGCAGGAGCTCAAGGTGCAAAACTGAAGGCAGGATCCAAGGGATTCTGTGCACTATTCTGACTGGGGAACTCAGTTAAGGAGGAATGCTGCTTGTTGGCTCGCTCACAGGTCTGTGCTTAGCTCGCTTTCTCATATAGCCCAGCACCACCTGCCTAGGGAATGGTGCCACCCACAGTGGGCTGTGCCCTCCTGTGCCAATTAAAAGAACCAAGATAATCCCCACAGACTTTATCCATAGACCAACCTGAAACAGACAATGACTCAATTAAGACTCTTTGCAGATGACTGTAGTCTGTGTCAAGTCGACAGCTGATGTTAACTGGGGCAGTGTCCATGGTGCTAAGAGGAGATGTGCTGATTGCCCTCGCTAAGCTCTGGTGAGGGAGCATGTAGTCAGTTGTGTTGAAGGCAGCAGTAAAGGGGCGGACTGTAGCTGTCATGGCTGTGGGCAAGGCAGTGGTGGCTAAGAGATAGAAAGGGACCCTTGCTGTTGTTAAAAATTTGATTCTTACTGGGCGGTGGTGATGCACACTTTTAATCCCAGCAGGAAGCAGAGGCAGGAGGATCTCTGAGTTAGAGGCCAGCCTGCTCTACATAGCAAGTTCCAGGTCACCCAGAACTACACAGAGAAACCCTGTCTTGAAAAACAAAACAAAAAATTTTGATTCTCTTTTTGTATCAATATAGACTGGCTTTGTTTATTAGTTATATTTATATTTAAGATTTATTTTTATGTGTGTGTGTACACCTGTGGCATCCAGATAGCAGATCCCCTGGAAATGGAGTTCCTGGTGGTTGTGAGCTGCCCAACATGGGTGCTGGGAAACAAACTTGGGTCCTCTGCAAGGGCATCTCTTCAGCCTCAGTTACTTTCCTTGTGACTGTACCAATTGAAGGGAGAAAGGATTTATGACATAAAGATCATGATGTAAAGAGATCCAGAATATTCTTTTGACTATTCTAGTCCTTTCTGGTCTCATCAGATCTTTTGTGATTTGTTCTAAGTACGTGTCTCTGTGGTGTTGTTATTGCTTCTTGTTTTTGCTGTCCTCAGTTTCACTGGCCAAGCCCACGCTGTCAGTCAGCCAGAGCACTGTCGTAGAGCTGAGGGACATGGTGACATTCTACTGTCACACTGACGATGATAATGTCACCATCCACTGGACCTCCAACAACTCCCCACTAGCGTCAAATGAGCATGTGAAGCTGTCTGCGGATCACAAGAACCTCACCATCCTCGTTGTCCAGCGAAAGGACTCGGGGTCCTACCAGTGTGAAGTGCAGAATGGCTTTGAGGGCCAGAGCAGCGACACTGTCTTGCTGGATGTGAACTGTGAGTCTCCAGCTCCCTTTACCCGTGGCTGACACTTACTTCCTTGGTACCGCATTCCTGGTTTAAAATGCTGGCCCATAGATTTATGTAAGAAAGTGAAGTGTAGAATTAAAGTCCTTGTCTAGCACTAATGAGGCCCTGGATTTGATCCCAGTCACAATCACATAGGACAGAAATCAAATGTAGACTTTAAACAAGAAACTGATATTCACATTTGGATTCCATTAGAAATATCCAATGTATTGGGAGGCAGTGGCAGGCGGATCTCTGTGAGTTCGAGACCAGCCTGGTCTACAGAGCTAGTTCCAGGACAGGCTCCAAAGCCACAGAGAAACCCTGTCTCGAAAAACCAAAAAAAAAAAAAAAAAAAAAAAAAAAAAATCCAATGTAGTGGATTAAAACTTGAGTTCTAAACAGTACTTCTATAACAAAACCACCTCCATCAGATCCCCACCTCCATCAGATCCCCTCCACCAGGATGCCCACCTCCAGCAGATCCCCACCTCCAACACGATACCCACCTCCAGCAGATCCATATCTTCCTTGCAGTGGATTGGAAAAGGAAGCTGTACTTACAGTACCCCCAGAAGTGATCTGCTGCTCATTCTAACACAGACCATGCTTGTTTCCACCCTCCCAGATGGTCCTGACCCTGTAACAATCAAGCTGGACTCAGGTGTAGAGGCTGGGGATGTGGTTGAGGTGCTAGAAGGCCAAGCTGTGAACTTCAGGGTGAAAACGCAGTCTCGCCCTGCCTCTGACTATACCTGGTATCTCCCCACTGACTCCATCCAGCCTCCCACCATGGGGACATTCACCATCAAGGCTGTGTCCAAGGAACATGAAGGCATGTACAGGTGCCTGGTGTCCAACAGTGTCACCCAGCTGTCCCGCCTGGGTGTTGTCAAAGTCCAAGTGCTTCGTGAGTATTATTTCCTGGTTCTCTTTGCTTCTTTGGGGGACTGGAAGGCGAGGTTTTACAAGGGTCCAGAGACTTAATCTGGGATGTGGGGACATTCTGTGATTACCAGGGTGGGTGTGGAATTGCACCTTGGGTGTGGGTAATGTTTTAAAGAAACAATCAGTTGTCAAATTCTCAAGGAAACACCAGAGTCAAGTCACCATGCAAATGCGCACCTCAGTATTTGAGGAGGAAGCTGAGGACAGGTGACTTTCATTTGGCTGGTGACGGAGCAGGGCTCTTACCACAGGGAAGGTCACAGCATCAGCTTGGCATGTCTTCAACACCTTCTTGACTCTTCATGTCCATGGTTTGATTCTTTGCTTAGGAAGGAGTTGTGTGTCTGTACAGACAGATGCTGGCACAGCCCTCAGTCCACTTACCCTGGAAGAATGATTATGTGCACAGGCTACTTGCACACACACAACTTACACACAACACATACACAGAGCACAACACCTCAGGCATATAACACACAAGACACAAATGCATGCAGTGCTCAATGCAAAGTACAGAGCATGCTCATCAGACACACACACAATGCATGCACGCGCGCACACACACACACAGACACCACACTGTAGACACTGACCCATAGCATATATACAACCAATACACATGTATTTTTCTCAAAGATTTTATTTTATTTTTTGTGTGTGGATGTATTGCCTGCCTGGATTTGCACTATGCACATGCAGTGCCTGTAGAGGCCAGAAGGGGGCACCAGATCCCTTAGTACTGGAGTTAAATACGGACGTGAGCTGCCATGTGGGTACCAGGGATCAGACCCAGATTCTCTGCAAGAGCAGCCAGTGCTTTTAACCATTGAGTTATCTCTCCAGCCCTAGTCACTTATATTTATGATACATGTATAATAAGCATGTACACCACACAGATACACATATATCACATACAACATATATGCAGTAAATATGGCAGCTCATGACACACATAAAACATAAACATACACACGACATGTACATCACAGACTCAGCACCCACCCCAGATCATAACCACTCACATCACAGACACTTAAGACATACAACAGAAAATATATAAACCAGCAGAGCATGGTGGTGCACACCTTTAATCCTGGCATGCAGGAGGCAGAGGCAGGTGGATATCTATGAGTCTGAGGCCAGCCTGGTCTATAGAGTGAGTTTTAGGACAGTCAGGACTACATAAAAGAGAGATTCTGTCTCAACCCACTCCCCCCCCAAAAAAAATCAGTATAAATCTATTCTACACCCTCCGTGCACATACAGTTGACACAACGTATACATACAGATTAATCTGTAATTCCAGGTATTTGGGAAACTGAGGCAGGGGGATTGTAAATTCAAGAATTGGCAGGGAGATGGCCCAGCACATAAAGCGTTTGTTGCTCACCCTTGAGGGCATGAGCTTGATCCTCAGGAGCCATGTAGAGGGTGAAAGAGTCAACTCCAGGGCATGTGCCCCACCACGCGTGTACACATAGATGCACAGTAACACTGACTGACCGTGTGGGAGAGTGGATATGCGTATACCAGAGAGTGACTGTGGGTCAGAGGACAGTTTGGCTCCTTCCACTCACTATTTGGGTCCTGGACTCCAACTGAGGTCATCAGGCTTGGAAGAAGGTAAGCCATCTCACCACCCAAATAAACCAATAAGTTCAAGGCTACAGAGAGAGTTTAAGGTCAGTATGTGTAACTTAGTGAGATCCTGTCTCAGAATACCAATGAACATGGTGCTCTGTGATAGGATGTCTGCCTAGAATCCCCCAGTGAGGGGCTGGGGTGTGGCCCAGTGGTAGAGCCCCTGCCTAGAATCCCCCAGTGAGGGGCTGGGGTTTGGCTCAGTGGTAGAGCTCCTGCCTAGAATCCCCCAGTGAGGGGCTGGGGCTTGGGACTGGGTGGAAGACCATTTGTTTAGAATTTAGGAGGCCCTAGGTTGAATTCTTGATAGTAAAAAACAAAAAATATACAGACCCAGACAATATACATATATATGCCACACACAACAGTTTTCCATAAAGCATATAAGGAACCACTATGTACCATAATATATACACTATTACAGATATAGAACACAAATTCAGATACATGTGTGTGTATGTAACACAAAGTGCATGTGTGTTCTGCTCATATAGTTTACATTCACAACTCACACATAACACAACACATAGAGCAGGCACAAAATCAGCACCCCCTCCCTCCAGCATACCCCAATCCCACATCCCCCCCCCAAACCACACTACATTTCTGCCCCCCATACTATATGGCCCTGTACCAAACACACACACACACACACACACACACACACACACACACACACACACCTTAAAAATGCAGGGTCGCTTTTGGTTTTGTTGCTGTCTTGAGACATGGCTTCACTATACGGCCCTGACTGACTTGCCTGTGATTGTCTGTGCTGACTAGGATGGCCTTGAACTCACAGAGACAGCTGTGCCCCACGAAGTGTTGAGATTAAAGCGTGCACCACTCCTGGCTAACGTAGACTTGGGACACATCCTTGATTCTGAACCTGTATCTCCATGTGTTTCCAGAAAAATTAACTGCACCCAGTATCGAGCTCCCAATCCTGCCTCTTGTGGAAAACGCTACCTCTGTGTCCCTGACCTGCAAAACCAGCCACCACGAGGCCAGTGTCCAGTGGTTTCTGAAGGGTCAGCCACTCTGGCCCAGTGATCGCCTGACGTTGTCATCTCAGAACAGGACCCTGATTATCCATGGCCTCCAGAGGGACGACACGGGGCCCTATGAGTGTGAGGTGTGGAACTGGGGTGGCCGCGCTCGCAGTGCTCCCCTGAGGCTTGCCATCAACTGTGAGTGGTGGGACCTGGGCCTTCTCTTCCTCCTTGCCTTCCTCTCCCATCCCTCCCCCGCCCCTCCTTCTTTAAGGAGTCCCTTCTTCCTGGGTACAACAGTGTAACACCTATAATCCCAGCACTTGAGAGGCTGAGACAAGAGTTTTGCAAGTTTGAGGTCAGCCAGGATCTGGAAGGATAAATGGATAAAAGCAACAACAAACGGGGGGAGGGGCTGGAGGAACAGGAGTTTAAGATCATCCTTGGCTACATAGTGAGTTTGAGACTAGCCTTGGCTACTTGAGACTTCTTCTGAAAACAAACAAAAAACAAGAAACCAAAAGGCCCCAGATAAACAACAAACCCCAAAGGCAAAACAGAAATAAGCAAAGCAAAAAAGAAAAGCAGGAGAGGACAAATCTGGTCACTTTGCCTGTGGGCCCGAACACTCACGGTGTCTTACTTTGCAGATGGTCCTGACCGAGTGGACATCGCCCCGGGGTCAGCATCTGGAGAGGCCAGCACCATCCAGGCGATGCTCAACTCCAGCCTGACCCTGCATTGCTGGGCTGACTCCAATCCTGATGCCAGGTATCACTGGACCCACGAGCACTCCTCCGCAGTGCACACTGGGGAGCAGCTGAGCATAGAGGCTCTGAGCTGGGAGCATGAGGGCATCTACAGCTGCACGGCTTCCAACCTTATCACCTGCCTGGCCCGGTCCGCCTCTGTCCTGGTCAAGGTGGTGGGTGAGTTGTTCCTGCTCCGTTGTTCTGGAATCCATATGTTCTTTCCCCATGTGGCTCTATCCACCCAGCCTCCCCCTAGCACGGCTGAAGTATGACAGTGGCTAGTTAGATTTTCAATGCAGAACCAGGGAATCCCACACCTCATGCCCAGATCGCCTGGATTTGTACTGTGTAGCCTCTCTGAACTGTTTAAGCCTTTTTTTTTTTTCTCACCTGTAGATGGGTTTGTGGTATTTCTTAAAAATCCTTTAAATCTTTATGTGCATGTGTTGCTGTGTGGGTATGTGCTCATGAATGCACATACCCTAAGAGGCCAGAAGGGGGCATCAGATCCCGGAAGCTGGAGTGATGGGCAGTTGTGAGATGCCAGACATGGATACTGGGGAATTGAGGTTGGAGTGTCTTCAAAAACAGTATGTGCTCTTGATCACTGAGCCATCCCCCCAGTGTCATGATGCTACCTTTTGTTTGACAGGTTCTCTCTGTGTAGCCCAGGCTGACCCTAGACTTATTTTTGAGGCAGAGTTTTACTACATAGCCCTTGGCTGGCCTGGAATGTAGACCCAGCTGTCTCTGCCTCCCAAGGCCTGGCTGGGATTAAAGATGTGCACCACCACACCTGATGTATGGCCCCCAACTTCTGACCGTCCTACGCCAGCCTCTTCAGTGCTAGGAAAACAGGGGTGCATCACCACCCCTGTCTATGATGGCTGCATTCTTGAACTGTTTAGAGAGACAACGAATCTTGAATAAAGCCTGTGTGTGTGTAGGGGCGGGGGTTGAGTGAGGTGATGGGGCCAGCAGTTAATATGGTGATAGTATTAATATGTTATGCCAATAACTAGATATGCCTGGTAGAGAAACCCTGCATTTTCGCTTGAGTTCTTTTTTTTTTTAATAAAGATTTATTTATTCATTATGTCGTATGCCTGCAGGCCAGAGGAGGGCGCCAGATCTCATTACAGATGGTTGTGAGCCACCATGCGGTTGCTGGGAATTGAACTCAGGACCTCTGAAAGAGCAGCCAGTGCTCTTAACCTCTGAGCCACCTCTCCAGCCCTTGAGTTCTTTTCTTATTTTATTTGTGTGTGTGTGTGTGTGTGTGTGTATAAGTTCATGAGTGCACAAGTGTATCTTCGAATGTTCTAGAAGTTTCATGCACAATCCTGCTTGATCTCAAAGGTCTATAGCGTTAGTAGATTAGGTACTAGTCTCATTGCTGCACCAGACTTCTGGGCGAAAGCACTTCAGTGACCTGGAGAGATGGCTCAGAAGTCAAAAGCGCTGCCTGCTCTGGTGGGGGACCTGAGCTTGCTTTCAGCACCCACATCAGATGGCTCACAGCTGCCTGCCCCTCCAGCCCCATGAGACCCAAGGCTTCAGGCCTCTGAGGACACCTGTACTCACATGAACACATACACATTTGCACAGAGACATGTGCGCAGTTCTTAAAATAATAAAAACAAATCTTTAAAAAGGATTTTCTAGAGGCTTAGTTCAGGCATGCAGTACCAGTTACTTGGGAGGCAAAGGCCTCCAAGTTTAAGGACATTTCTGGGCTAGGGCGTGTCTTGGAACCTACTAGTGAGGGGCTAGGGATGTTAATCAATAGCAGTGAGTTTGAAACAGGTCTACACACACACACACACACACACACACACACGTATGGAGACACAGACAGACAGACAGACAGGCAGGCAGGCAGAGGTCCCAGGAAGTTCCAAAAATGGGACCACTTTCTCAAACCCTGGGCCCTTATCCTTCTGAGAAAGGCTGAGATAGAAGTGGATGGGCAAATATCAGGCCATTTACGAGACATCTGCTCCATGTGAGGCATGACCAGCTATGGTCTCCTTTCATCCTTGAGACACCTGTGTAGTGGGTACCACTTTCCTCATTGCCAATAAGAGAATACTGGTTTGCACAGGATCACACTGCCCCGGAGAGTCAAGGGGCCTTATCTGAGGGGGAGCCAGGTTTATGTTGCCATAATCTTTTTCCCTGGTCCATGCCCTAATCATCTACATAACCAGTTCCACCAACACACACTCATTTACTGATCTCTTCCTAGGACTCCAGGGCCTTTACTCTACATAAGATATTTAACTAACATGTTTAATCTTTCCAGCAACCCTACAGAAGAGGCCCTCTTTCCCCTGTATACAGGAGACACAGTTGGTGCACAGAGAGGTTGAGCAGTGTGCCCAAAGTCACACGACTGGGAGATTCGAACCCAAGCCATCGTACTCTAGGGAGGATGCCATTCACACTACCAATTGCTGGGTCCCAGGGGCTGGAAAACAACATACTCAAATTTAGTGAAGATAAATCCAGGAACTCTGGAATGGAGCTGGGGATAGGGAGAAGAGCATGCTAAGCTTAGTCTTTCTCTCTCTGCGGAGGTCCTCCATCATCCTCTCTATCTCCTGGAGCCATTGCTGGCATTGTCGTCGGGATCCTGGCTGCCATTGCTTTGGTGATAGGATTGGCCTATTTCCTCTACAGCCGGAAGGACAGATGGTAATAAGCAAGGGGCGTTGGGGCCAGCCGCGGGAAAGAGAGGCATGGCTGCTGTCGTGGTCTTGAGTCCTGTCCAAGCACCCTGAGAATTCAGGGTATTTGGGGTCACTGCCCAAGAGCAGATGGGACGGGATGAGGGGATGGGCGTGGGGGTGTAGACAGCACCCGTGGAAACAGGCAAGAACCCACACTGGGAGATCGTAAGAGATTTGACCTTTCAGGACCCGCAAGAGACCAGACAGTGATACTACCCTCAGGACCATGACACAGAGACCCCCAGAGTCCAGATGCAATGACTCCATGGCAGTGATGTTGGGAGCCTCGGACTCTCCTGGCTTAGCCCCAGGTGACTGTTGGGTCCCAGGAGCACTGTGCTCTACCTGCGATGCGTTGTTTCCATCCTAAACTGTCCTTCTTTGTTTTAAATGTTCTCTCTTTCTCTTCCTCCCCCTTGTTCTTGTCTCTCTTATTATACTGGGGGTGGAACCGTAGCCTGTATATGCTAAATAAGGGCTCTGTCGCTCAGTTCCTTATCCTGCTTAGTACATTTGTAGTAAATTCCAGGTGAGTTCTGAGCCCGTGATTATTTTCTATGTTTTAGGGTTTTATTTATTTTTTTTGTTGTTATTTTGTGTGTGTGTGTGTGTGTGTGTGTGTGTGTGTGTGTAGTTTTGAGACAGGGCCTCACAATGTAGCCCTGGCTGTCCTGAAACTTACTCTGTAAACCAGGCTGGCCTTGAATTCACAGCAATCCCCCTGTGGTGGTACTAAAATGGGTGCCACCATGCAGGGCATACTTTTTCCTTTTTTAAAAATTTCTTTACCTTGAAACAGGGTCTTTCGAGTTGCCCATGTAGCCTTGAAGTCTCTTGGGGCCCAGAAAGACCCTAAACTGTGTTCCTCATGCGTCAGTCTTAAGAGTAGCTAGAATTAAAGGCCAGAACCTACACGCCCGGGTCCCTACTCCATTTTACAGACAGGAAACAGGATGACAGAGGGTAAAGAGTGAGGTCTTGGCAATCCACACTCGGCTCATGAACACAGCCAAGATGACTTCCTCTCTTCCTGTCACTCAGTGGGCTCATTAGTCTTGCCTGAGATATGATGGGGAAGAGGGGGAGTTCCAAAAAAACCAGCACCTTCTCTATGTTGGCCTCACTTTCACTCCGGTCTGTGTTTGCTTTCTCTAGACAAGCCAAAGACCGAGTACGACAATGAGCCGAAGCCCCGGTGGATGGCCATTGGCCAAGAGGTGGGTGAGTTTCCCCCAACACTGTCACTGCTCCCGTGCTTTGTGACTGGTCCCGCCGGGGTGTCTACCTTTTAGGATGAGAGGCTGCCATAGCCAGAGACTCTCTCTCCCTCTTCCCCCTCTGTCTGTCTGTCTGTCTGTCTGTCTGTCTGTCTGTCTCTCATCTTTATGTTTTGCTAGGTGTTGAACTCAGGCTTCAGCATGCTAAACTAGCTTCTACCACTGCGCCACGCCCCCAGCACCTCACTGGGGGATTCTAGAAAGTTCTTGACTGCTGAGCCACACCCCCAGCTTCTGACTTCTTCCCAACTCCTCTCCCCCAGGTGCTGCCGTCTGTCTCCCCGGAGCAGGACTATGAGGTAGGTTGGACCTGGTGCATCCAGTTATAGAAACCGTGGGGGAAATGTGACCAGAGGATTTTATGCTCATCAAGGCTGAGAGGTGACTCACTGCAGTACAATCCCAGGGACGGGGAGATCATGGCCCACTGCCTCACAGGGCTCTGTGTCCGAGTCACCCCTTCCAGCAGGCCTTGGGGCTAGCCAGGCACATGATGGGTGGGAGGAAGTGGCAAGGGAGGGCGGTGGAAGACTGGGGAGAGAGATGGAGATGGGGGAGGGAGAGAGAACACCTTACGGAAAAGCAGCAGTTGGGGTTCCAGCTCTTCTTCCATTGCAGTTGTCTGTAGGACCCTGAGCTGGGTGTATCCCATCCTCTCTCCCCCCTTTCTTTTCACATAGGGTCTCTCTATTATGTAACTATAGTTGCCCTGGAACTTGCTATGTAGACCAGGCTAGCCTTGAGCTCACAGAGATCTTCCTGCCTCTGCCTCTTGAGTATTGGGATTAAAGATGTGCGCCACCACACCCAGCCTCTCTGGGTCTTTGAGGAGTATAGGTTGCCGTCTTCCAGTTCATCTGTGACTATGGGTCCCACCTGACTTCTTTGCTTACTTGCAGAAGCAGCTACCTTCCGTAGCTCCTGAACGTTCCAGGAAGCCACTGCCCCCAACTCCAATTCCAAAGCAGCCATTGGTCCCCCCAGTATCAACAAGAAACCCAGAATCAAATTATGAGGTAATTTGATGCCATGTATTCTGATGTCACTTTGTCTCTGGGCTGGCAGAAACCTTTGTCCCCTGCTGAGGACTCTGTAGGATAAACGTCCAACAGAGATTTTCTTTGAGAACCATCTCCATTCTAAGGACTGAGAAGATAGCTCAGCTGGTAAAGTGCTTGTCATGTAAGAGTGAGGACCCGAGTTCAAGCCCCAGCCCCTGCAGAAGAGCTGAGCATGATGGGACATTCTCATAATCCCAGTGCTGGGGAGTCAGGGACAGGTGGGAACCTTGAGGCCTGGTGGCCAGCCAGCCTTGCCTAATCACACGCTCCAGGCCAGGGAGGCTCTGTCTCAAAAACAAAGCAAAACTAACCACCACCAACAATAAAACCAAAGCAAAACAAAATACCAAAGGCAGACAATTCCTGAGGAACAAACCTGAAGTGGACTCTAGCTTCCACACGCATACACCCACACATGCACACACATGCGCATACACCTATGCGGGCACTAATGTGCGCGTGTGTGCACGTCCACACACACACACACACAGTCTTTTCAATTCCATTTTATTTCCTTTGTTAGCACTCTCGGTTCTCCCCATTTACTCCGCTGTTCTGTTCCCGTTGAATTCCTTTCTCCCTCTCTTCTTTTTCCTTCCATGGTCTCTCTCTGTGTAGTTCATGTTGGCCTTGAACTCACGATCCTTCTGCTTCAGCCTATCCAGTGCTAGATAGCCCGTGTGAGCCATCACACCTAGTCTCCATTCCTGTCTTCCCATTTCACTTTACCCCCGATGTTTGTTTTCCACGCTACTTTGCGTGTGTGTACAGTTGTGCATGCGTGTTTCTGCCCAGCTGCTCCCTGCCACATCGCCTCCCCTTCCATTCTCTTCTTTCTCGTCCCATTCACCCCACTTTCCCATTTCTTTGACGTTGCTTCAGTGATGCAAGTTTCACTCTTTGTAGGCCGGGCTGTCATGTTTCTGCTTCTCTCTAGACGTCCCAGGACTAGAACTTAGGGCACTTCTCTTGCCTTGTCCTTCCCAGCACTGGGACTACAGACGGGCATCACCATGCTCAAGCAAGCTTCAGTGTGTCTATGTTCAAGCTCCGTAGAGAGCATCAGACTGGCTCATGCTATCTCTCATCTGTCTTGTGTTCAGTTTGGTGAGCTCTCCAGTCAGCCCTTGACTTTCACAAATGGAACTCTATTTTTTTCTTTTTCTTTTTTCCTTTTCCTTTTTTTTTCTTTCTTTTAGACAGGGTTTCTCTGTGTAGCCCTGACTGTATGTAAACCAGGCTGGCCTCAAACTCACAAAAATCTGCCTGCCTCTGCCTCTGCCTCCTGAGTGCTGGGATTTAAGGCATGTATGGAATTCTCAAGTCACTCCCCACCAGGGCCTAAGTAGGGGAGTCATGGACATTCCCTTTGTCTTTAGAGAAAAAGCTCCTTCTGGGACCTCCCCTTGGAGGCTTCCCCCCATCCACCATGGTATTCTTGCTGTAGGGAAGGCCGTGAACGTGACGGGCTAGGCTTCCCAGGCTCTCCAGCACATGGAGGAGAGAGTCCCTCCATCTGATCCAGTATCTGCTACATTCTGGAGGGAGGAGAAGAGAAACCTAGGTCAAGGGAGTTGGGGGAAGGTGTCAAGTTGAAGGGCATCAAGGGCCTCCTGGGGGTGCTTTCTCTATCAGTCACCTCAGTGAAGTCACCTTGACTGAGCAGCTCAAGATAGCACATATTTGTCACCTCCCTATGGTCCAGCATCATCCACCTTGGCTTCCTGCAAGGCTGGAATGGAGGTGCTGGGGACCACTGAGGTTTCAAGTGGGGCTCCACTTAGGGAGGATCCATTTTCAAACTAGCACTGCCTTGGTTTCTTACTGATTGTCAAGTAACCTTCAGCCTTTTTCTATGTGTTCCTCTCTGTGGGCAGCTTACAGCACTGGTTCGTGTTTTTTTCAAAGTCAAGTAGAAGTCACGATCTCACAGGACAGATTGCAATAGCCACGGAACCACCCACATCCCCGGTCTTTGTCCTGTTTGTTTTATCAAGGTTCCTTCGTCAGGCCTGGGAATCATATAAAGGCGCCAAGGCCCAGAGGTGGGGAACTGTGGGCTGCCTCAGAGTCTGTCTAGCACCGCAGGCAGGTCCACAGTTCACTCCTGGAGGCACTATCATGACTATAGCGGAACAGAACAGGAGTTTCTGAGGGTAGGGGAACATCCCAGGATGTGTGGGTTTCAGACTGTAAGTCAAGTAGACCAGATTGTAGACTTAACAGAAGTCACTTTCTCCTTTGTCTAATTGAAGCTGACAAACCCAAACCTCAGCCTTTACTGCAAGATTAACCCGTCAACCTAATGGACACCACACTCCTTTTTTTCTGGAAGATTTAGACAAACCATCCTGGGTCACATGCTCCACGCCCTTGAACGTGCACGTTAGAATCTAGCTACTGCTATGCCATCTTTGCAGACCTCATGATTACCTGACTGGGTCAGGCTCTGGACACTGGAGTCCACCAAATCTTAGCCTTTGGCTCACACTTCATTTAAAGCAACAGAGCTGGGTAGGGGAGATGGCTCAGTGGTTAATGGAACTTGTGGTTCTTCCAGACGACGTGTGTTCAGTTCCCAGAACTCGTGTGGGGAGACTTAAAACCTACTCTAACTCCAGCTTCAAGGGATCCAATACCCTCTTCTGGCCTCTGCGGGCACCTGGATACATATAGATAAAAATTAATAAAATAAAAAGTATATCCTTTTTCTTGAGACTGTGTCTCAATACGTAGCCCTGGCTGGTCTGGAACTCTCTATGGAAACCAGGATAACCCTCAACTCACAGAACTCCTTATACCTCTTCTGGGATTAAAGGCACATGACCACACCCACCTCTAAAGAGGTCTTTAAAAACAAAAACAAAAATGGTCAAGCTCCTGGCTGACAGGCACGAGTCTGGGCTCAGCACCTGGTAGCACACATTCAGCAAGTGATGAAGGCGCCGGAGAGACATCTCGCTGCCTAAGATGCATACTGCTCTTCCAGAGGACCCCAGTTCAGTTCCCATACACATGTCAGTGGCTCCCAACTTCCTGCAACTCCAGCTCTAGAGGATCCAACTTCTGGCCTCAGAAAGGCCCCACATGCATGTGTGTACACAGGTAAATAAAACAATATTAAAAAAAAACAGCAACGAGTAATTTTTTTCTTTAGAGTATGTCTTGGATTTCTATTGCTGCAACAACAACAGAATAGTGTGGGAAGGAAAGGGTTTGTTTCAGCTTACAACGTGGAGTCCATCATCCAGAGAAGTCAGGACAGGAACTCAAGGCAGGAACCTGGGGGGCAGGCGCAGATGCAGAGGCCATGAGGAAGGCTGCTCACTAACGTGCTTCTCATGGCTGGTTTCTTATGGCTTGTTCATCCTGTTTTCTAATAATACCCTGGTTTGGTGGTGGCACACGCCTTTAACCCCAGTACCCAGGAGGCAGAGGCAGGCAGATCTCTGAGTTCAAGGCCAGCCTGGTCTACAGAGCGACTTCTTGAGCAGCTAGGGCTACACAGAGAAACCCTGTCTTGAAAAACCAACCAACCAACCAACCAAACAAACAAGCAAACAAACAAACAAATCATCCAGGTCAACCAACCCCATTGCAATCATGAATCAAGAAAATGTAGCAGAGGCTTGCCCTGCTGCCAATCTGATGGGGGCATTTTCCTAATTGAGGTTTCTTCTTCCCAGATGATTCTAGCTTGTGTCCTGTTGACATCAAACTAGTCATCACATTTTAGTATTGGGGACCAAACCATCATGCATTGTAATGAATACCCTACTACTAACCACGCTACTTTCTCATTATGCCAGAAACTCACACACAATCACATGTACCCCATCCTCTGTGCCACATCATGTTCATTGGGTGAAAGTTTCAGGTCCCAGAAATGGTGCGTAGTTTTCACTCTCAAATCCCTTCCTTGGTGACATGCTTCCTATGCTCACTCTGTGCCACCTAAACCTCCCCGAATAGCTCCACCGACTGGCGAGCTTGGTTTTGAGGAGTTATCAAGGACATAAGTGGTTAGACATACATACCTAAGCCAATTTCTGTTAACCTGAGCATATTTTTATAACTTTATAAATTTATAAACTTTATTTATTAAGTATTTATTATTTATCAAATGTATGTTGTTTCTTATTTAAAATTTCCTAGAAGCCTGTTGTTGAATATTAGCAAGGACATAAGCAGCTAGATATAAATCTCTAAATCAGTTTTTGTTCTTTGAGCAGACATTCATAACCTTTGGAATTTATCATACAAAAGTTCATACTAATCCAAAATATTTTGGAGACCTGTTGTTTCTTTGTGAGTCTGAAAAGAAGATACAAAGATAATGAATGATACAAGAGCTCAGTAGAACTAAGAAGTGTAATAGGTGCTGCTTTAGTTGGTTTATGCCATGTGATCACCTAATCAAGATGACATCATATGGCATGTATCCTTTCTTAAGTTTAGTAATATGGCTGCCATTCACAAGTTTGCTTCCATCCTAATGAGGTCATCAGCCAAGATGGAGGCAAATCACATGATCGTTATTTAAAAACATCTATTTTCTTAGTAGACCTATTTTTGTTGTGAGCCATGCCTTTCATAACAGAGCCATCTCTCTAGCCCTAGATCTAATTTTAAAACAAGAATTGAATCCAATGCCGGGCATTGGTTGTGCACGCCTTTAATTCCAGCACTTGGGAGGCAGAGGCAGGTGGATCTTTGTGAGTTCGAGGCCAGCCTGGTCTACAAGAGCTAGTTCCAGGACAGGCACCAAAGCTACAGAGAAATCCTGTCTCAAAATACCAAAAAAAGAGTTGAATCCAAGTTCCAAATACAATATGTATTAAATAAGAGTTGAGTCACAACTCAAAAAAAATCACTATATATAAATGTACTATATACAAATGATAAACAGGACGAGAAAGAAATCAGAGAAACAGTGCCCTTTACAATAGCCACAAATAACATAAAATATCTTGGAGTAACTCTAACAAAAAAATACCTTATGACAAGAGCTTTAAGTCCTTAAAGAAAGAAATTGAAGAAGATATTAAAAAATTGAAAGATCTTCCATGCTCTTGGATGATAAGTAAGGTCAACATAGTAAAAATGGCAATCTTACCTAAATCAATCTACAGATTCAATGCAATTCCCATCAAAATTCCAACATGATTCTACACAGACCTCAAAAGAACAATACTCAACTTCATATGGAAAAATGAAAATCCAGGATAGTCAAAAACAGTCATGTACAATAAAGGAACCTAACCATCCCTGACTTCAAGCTCTACTATAGAGCTATAGTAATAAAAAACAGCTTGGTATTGGCATAAAAACAGACATGTGGATCAATGCAATTGTATTGAAGGCTCTTATATTAATCCACACACCTCTAAACACCTGAATTTTGACAAAGAAGCTAAAGTATTAAATGGAAAGAGAAAGCATCTTCAACAAATGGTGCTGGCATAACTGGATGTCAACACGTACAAATGGATTCATATATGCCTGCATGCACAAATTCAAATCCAAATGGATCAAAGACCTCAACATAAATCCAGTTACATTGAACCTGATAGAAGAGAAAGTGGGAAGTAGCCTTTAATGCATGGACACAGGAAACTACTTCCTAAATATAACACCAGTAGCACAGACACTGAGAGCAGTAATTAATAAATGGGACCTCCTGAAATGAAGAAGCTTCTGTAAGGTAAAGGACCAGGTCATTAAGACAAAACAGCAGCCTACAGAATGGGAAAAGATCTTCACCAACCCCACATCTAACAGAGGGCTGATCTCCAAAATATACAAAGAACTCAAGAAACTAGACATCAAAATGCTAAATAATCCAATTAAAAAAATGGGGTACAGATCTAAACAGAGAACTCTCAACAGAAGAAACTCAAATGGCCAGAAGACGTTTAA
Source organism: Alexandromys fortis (assembly GCF_014885135.2). Classification (NCBI taxonomy): domain Eukaryota; kingdom Metazoa; phylum Chordata; class Mammalia; order Rodentia; family Cricetidae; genus Alexandromys; species Alexandromys fortis. Next base: position 759,073 of record NW_026068133.1, on the reverse strand, counting down.
GGAACTGCTCAACATCCTTAACCATCAGGGAAATGAGAATCAAAATGACTCTGAGATACCCTCTTACTCTTGTCAGAATGGCTAAGATCAAAAACACTGATGACAGCTTATGCTGGAGAGGTTATGGGGTAAGGGGAACACTCCTCCACTGCTGGTGAGAGTCCAGACTTGTACAGCCACTCTAGAAATCAGTATGGTGCATTCTCAGAAAATCGGAAATCAGTCCACCCCAAGACCCAGCAATACCTCTCCTGGACATGTACCCAAAGGATGCTCAATCATATCACAAGGATGGACATGTACCCAAAGGATGCTCAGTCATACCACAAGGACATTTGCTCAGTTATCTTCATGGCAATATTATTTGTAATAGCCAGAACCTGGAAACAACCTAGATACCCCTCAACCAAAGAATGGATAAAGAAAATGTGGTACATTTACACACTGGAATACTACTCAGGTGTATAAAACAACAACATCCTGAAATTTGCAGGCAAATGTATGGAACTAGGAAAAAAACCATCCTGAGTGAGGTAGCCCAGACCCAGAAAGACAAACACAGTCTGTGCTCATTTGTAAGTGGATATTAGACGGGAAAGAAAGGATAACAATCCACAGCCCCAGAGAAGCTAGGTAAAAAGGAGGACCCTAAGAGGGACACACATTGAGAGAGAGCTAGTTAAGATCTCCTGGGTAAGCCGGGCGGTGGTGGCACATGCCTTTAATCCCAACACTCGGGAGGCAGAGGCAGGTGGATCTCTGTGAGTTCGAGGCCAGCCTGGTCTACAAGAGCTAGTTCCAGGACAGGAACCAAAAGCTATGGAGAAACCCTGTCTCGAAAAACCAAAAAAAAAAAAAAAAAAAAAAGATCTCCTGGGTAAACTGGGAAGGGGAGTAGAAGGAAGCAGATGGGGAAATGGGAACATGAGGGCCCCGGATGACCAAGGGAGGTGGAGGAGCAATGAAAGAGGTGTCTTGATAGAGGGAGTTATTATGGGGTTAGGGAGAAACCAGATGCTAGGGAAATTCCCAGGAATCCACAAGGATGACCCGAGCTAAGACTCCTAGCAATAGTAGAGAGGGTGCCTGAACTGGCTTTCCCGTGTAATCAGTTTGGTGACTGCCCTAACTGTCAGTATAGAATCTACATCCACTAACTGATGGAAGCAGGTGCAGTGATGTGATCCACAGCCAAGCACTGGTCTGAGCTCCCGGGGCTTAGCTGAATGTAGCATGACAGTTGAAGAGAGGGAGGAGGGATCATATGAGCAAGGGGACTCAAGATCATGATGGGGAAAACCACAGGGACAGCTGACCTGAGCTAGAGGGAGCGCAAGGTCTCTGGACTGACAGCTGGGGATCCTGCATAGATGGAACTGAACCCTCTGAATGTGGGTGACAGTTACATGGTTTATTTGTGGAAGGGGCCCCTGGCAGTGGGACCAGGATTTATCTTGGGTTCATGAACTGGCTTTTTGGAGCCCATTCTCTATGGTGGGATACCTTGCTTGGCCTTGATACTGGGGGAGGAGTTTGGTTCTGCTTCAATTTGGTATACCAGACTTTATTAACTCCCCAAGGAAGACCTTGTCCTTTTGAGGAGTGGTGGGGGGTGAGAGAAGGGGAGGGAGGAGGAACTGGGGCTAGTATGTAATATTAAAACATTTTTAAATAAAAAATTCAAAATGAAAAAGAGTTGAATCACGCAAATCGTATGTTGTGGCAAATTTAGATTACTCATGTATAGATTTTAACTATAAGTCTTTTGCTAGAAGTGTTAAGCTAAATTTTGTTACAGATTTTATATGTTTTTTTAAAAACATACCCAATGAACTTTTAAGTCACGAGATAGTTCATAACATAGTTTTAAGTGTTTATTTATTTATTGTTTTTTGAGACAGGGTTTCTCTGTGTTGCTGTGGCTATACTAGAACTTACTCTGTAGACCAGGTTGGCCTTGAACTCAGAGATTTGCCTGCCTCTGCCTCCCACGTGCTAACTAGCTCTACTGAAGGGAGTTCCTATAAGGTTCAAGAGGGAGCTGAAAGACAGAGAGAAGCCCAAGAGGTCATAGAGAAGCTGCAGGTGGTTTAGCTGGGAACTGAGAGGGAACAGAGTATCCTGAGGGAGATGGAGAAAGAGAGAGAACAGGCAGCTCCTTGGGAGAGGCAAGAGAAAGCTCTAGAAAGAAACTGGGAACAAAAGGCTGAGGGAAATAAGTGTTCAATCACAGGCGTCCCCAAGCAGAAAGAGACTTGTCAGAGAGAATCTCTGAAATCACGGAGGAGGTTATCCCTTTCCACTTGATGGGGATCCATTAGGGTGATAGGAACTTAGTGTTAAATCGGTGTGGCTTTGGTAGTGATAGAAGACGAAGCAGGTCGCTCTGGGTTGATACTTACCCAGAAGAGGAGGGGAGGAGAGAGCAGGTGAAGGTGGAGAGGCTTTGGAGAAAAGAGAGGGTTCCAAGAGAGGGAGCCAAGTGTCTTTAGTAGAGGAAATGTGCCACATGGGGCCCCAGAGGCCTTAGTAGGCTCCAGAAGCTAGAGAGACAGTGATGGAGTAGACAAGGAAAGGCGAATGGTTGGAACAGGTGGAGGGAAGCAGCAGCTGAAGAATCAGACTCTAGAATCTGGAATCAAATTTTATGAGTGGCAGAAGCCAGCACAACAAATGCCTCTCCGACCTTAGGAGAGGCAAATCTGCAGCTTGGTTTGGAGGGGCAGGGAACTCATTTATGCCATTGCCCGGTTTTGGAGCCCGTTGAGTGGAAACAAACAAACAACAACAATAACAACAAGGCATAACAGCCCTTAGGTATGTTTGAACTACAGGGAGAGAACAGCTTGAGGCATCTGGGAGGGTTCAGATTGAATCCAGACTTGAGTGGAGAGAGGGGAGTGGGAGAGCAAGAGAGAAAGAGAAGAGGGAACAAATAGAGGAGCCAAGAACCAAGAGACCAAAAGAGTGCTTGGGAACCAAGGGAGTTTATATAGGAAAGAGAAGCTGGTGTGTGTGTGTGTGTGTGTGTGTGTGTGTGTGTGTGTGTGTGTGTGTGAAGAAGTGAAGGCCAGCCCCTGGTAGGCAGAGGTTTAGGATAGGGATTGGGGTGAGAAAGGCTGGAAGGAGCCACAGTTACAGAGTTACACTGGGAGAACTGACCAACAACCACTTGGATATGTTAATAAGTACCTCGGTCATTGTCTCAGGTTTCTTTGAGAACTAACACTGACAACTATCAAATACAAAATTACACATTTTAAAAAGATCCTATTTATAAAATGGGTGTGGTGGCGCATGCATTTAATCTCACCATCTGAGAAGCAGAAGGACATGGTTGTCTGTGAGTTCCAGGCCAGTCAGAGTTATATAGAGAGGGGAAAAAAAAACATTTATCTATCTGTCTGTCTGTGTGTGCGCGTGGTGGTCAGAAGACAATTTATGGAACAATTCTTTCCCTGCACCCAGTGGGTTCAGGAATCCAACTCGTGTCATCACTCTTGGCGGCCGGTGCCTTTATCCGGTGAGCCATCCCGCCGGCTCAGTCAGGACTTTTTGAACTGTGAAATGGGAACGCCGCCAGTCTCCCAGCTTTGCCAGCTTTGCCAGTGCCCAAGCGAATTTCTAGTCTGGCCACGCCCGACGCGTTCCTGCCCCGCCCTGGACTGCCTGGTGGGCCTCTCAAACGCTGGGACCAACTGCGCAGCCGTTCGAGGTCCCGCCTCTCGGTGCTGAGTCCTCCCAGTAGCTGCGCACGCCGCTGAGACTTGGGGGAATTGTAGTTCTACTGAGCTGATGCCACCCTCTTCCGGGTTTAGCCGGCAGTGCAGCCATTTGTGTGTGTGTGTGTGTGAGTGAATGTGTGTATGTGTGTGTATGTGTGTGGTGTGTGGGCGCCGGCTGTGGCCCGGCTTCCTGGCTGGGCTCAGTCTGCACGGAGCGACCAGTTTGATGCTGACTCGAGGTGGATACCAAACTTGCACCACTTGAGTCATGTCGGATGTGCTTCAGGATCGGGGCAGGACGCTGTGAGCCCAAATTTGCTCTGACGCTGAGTCGTGCCCTGCTCGGGCCGGGCCCACAGCCCGGCCCACACTGCGGGATAGCCAACACCCAGGTTGGTAGGAGCAAGGAGGATGCTGATAGTGCTCGGTGTGCGCATGCGCAAGGTCTGGGCGGGAAGCTGGACGCTGCTAAGTCAGAGAATGGGGGTTCCGGCGTCTGAGTTCGGACTTCTGTGGGTGGCGGAGGTCTGTGGAGACCGAGCTGCCGTGACTGTGCAGTGCGCGCATGCGCGGATGGTGGGGCGAGTGGTGGAACTTGTTTGGGACCGAATATGTCCAGAAGCATGGAAGACAGTGCACAGACATAGTTATGGGGAAGTTACTTAGACGAGGTGTTCTCGTCCCGGAAAGACAACATGGCGGGGCTTCTGAGGTAAGGAGAATTCAGGTCTACGTGGCACAGTAGGGGTTACCTTACTGGTTTTGGAGGAAGGAGGGAGCTTCGAAGCCACATAGTTGTCCCTGATTGTAGTCAGGCTGCCTGCCTCTTGATTCCTGCCTGTCTCGGGGAGCGAGCGGAGTGTCTCGTGTTTCCTGGAGGGAGTGTGTGACCTTGATGTGGGGAGGATGGGCCTATTTAGTCTTCTGAGTTCGTTCTAAGCTGTGACTCCTATCGCTCCTAATAACTGAGTCTGCTCTCCGTCGGTCTGAATGCAGGATCAGCTTCGACAGTAGGGAGGGACGCTGGTGCAGAGGTGGGTGTGACCTGAGCAATTTCCCCTCCGTCTTCTAAAGTACGGAGAAGCCTCCTGCTGCGGTGCCTACTTCGTGGAGAGCCTTCGAGTGCCCACATTCTTTTTCCTAGAGACCGGGGCTGCGCCACTGTTCCTGTACTCTTGAGCTAGTGTTCGTATCGGAAGCACCAACCAACATTCTGGGAACGTGGTGCTAGGACCTCTTGCAGAGACTGGTCTTGCAGATCTGGGGGTGTCCTGCTTGTTGGAGATAATATGGAGCTTTTGTTCGTAGATCAGGCATGATGACAACCAACCAAAGAAACGGTGACACCCCGGTTTAGCCTGGTGAGCCTGGGGGGTTGTTGTTGTTCCTTACAGAGGTATGGGTGAGGGCTTGCTTACAGGAGCATGGATGACTCAGCCACTGAAAAGCCCATGGGGGATGATGACTCAGGAGCGCTGCATCTCTGCCTCTTCCCCAGCCATTGCTATGGCCTCTAGAACCTTGAGGAATGGTGCGTGTGTGCGTGTGCGTGTGCGTGTGCGTGTGCGTGTGTGTGTGTGTGTGTGTGTGTGAAACTCAGAGTTTCCGCTTCTGGAATTTTTAAGTTTAGTTTACTTCCTGAGTCTTAGCTTCCCACTTCTGTCCAGGAGGGAGCATTTCGATTTGGAGAAAGTGGGTACAGGAGAGCAGGCTGGAGTTCCCTGTTCTTGCCTAAGACAGGCAATATTGCTTGAGTAAATCAATCCTTTAGACAGCCAAGTACTGGACTGAGAGGGTCCCAGGGCCTAGCAGAGGGTTCTGGGAAGAATGTGCCCTTGTTAGGTGCCAGAGTTAGAGGATATTGACCTGAATCCTGGCTCCCTTGTAGAATAATGCAGGCTTCTAAAGTGCTCAGGTTGGGTAGAGACTCCAGCTTGGAGGAGGGATCTGCATCCCTAAGGACTTTCTCACATCAGCTGCCTTCTCATAGATGGCTGTCTGGGGGAAGGTGGATGCTACGCAGAGTTGGTATTGCTGGGACCTTTGCTTTGGACTCTATTCTGCCTTCAAGCAACAGAATGCTTAGGTTTGGAGGAGGGTAGGGTAGAGGATGGGGAAGGACCAGGTCCCGTGGGAGCAACTGTAGCACAGGCTTGAGAACTCCAGGGAGTCAAGCTGGGGTGTGAGGAGTGGCTCTAGAGCTGTGTGCTCAGATTTCGGTAATACTGTATTTTAACTGCAGTTCCACAGGCATGCGGAGCTGGTGCCTGCAGGGCCGTTGTGGCAGCTGTGACTCGAGGCATAAGGGGATTCAGGTTCCTATAAGAACCCGAACCGGGGTGGAACTCGGGTGGTTAGGGGCTTGCCTAGCGTGGACAAAGCCCTGGTTCCATCTCTAGCAGTTCATAAACCAGGTCTGGTGGCACATATCTGTAAACTCAGCACTCGGGAGGATGGTGAGTTTGAGGCTAGTCTAAACTACATGAGACCCTGCCTCAAAAAACCAAGGAATCAAAACTGAAACAAAGCAAAAAAAAAAAAAACCCGAGAGTGGCAAAGAGCCCAGGGCCTGAATACAAATCCTGGGTGGGATCTGCTGGGGTAAAAGGTGTGTGTCACTGTGCCCTGTAGACATGGATTTTATAGACACAGTGCTGGGGTCTTTGTAGAGTTCGCTGTGATCACAACGAGTTGATGCCCAAGTCTGGGGAAAGGCAGGGTCTTCCTGGGACTCAGGTGCCCAGGAACGTGTTAGAGCGGGAATTTGGGAGGTTGAGAGAAGTGGGTGGGGCTCCACACTAGTGCTAGGGTAGTGAGAAAGACAAGAGTGGTGGCTGGGCCTTAGGCATAGACTGTAGCATGCTTTGAATCCTGGGCTCCATCCTCAGTGCTGCATAAACCAGCATGGGGGTGCGGTGCGGTTGAGTGCCTAGTTGTGATTGGCCAGGTGCTGCCCTGGTTTCAGAATCCATGACATCCAATTGGCACAAAGACGCCAAGCTTCAGGGATACGGGTGCTGGTGCTGTTTCTGCCAGAGCTCCCCCACCCCCATCCTGCATAGGCTATTGAAGCTTTAGGCCCAGAGCCCTCCAAATCAATGGAGGAATCAGGTTCAGTCTAGAAATGAGGGTCTGAGGGTTTGGCTAAGAATCTGAGCCAGATTCAGGTTAGATGGTGGAGGGAGGGACTGGGGTCCTGCCTGGTTAGCAAGGCGGAGACTCTGGAAGGTTGCTGAAAGATCTGACCTGGCCGATGAAAGGGCTGTGGTGGTAAGTTCCTGGGAAGGCCGGGCTGCGTCCCGAGCTTCGTCCATGTGGTCAGTGGCAATGGTTCCTGGTCCTGGAGAGGCTGGGACTCTGCCCCGAGCATCATCCATTTGCTCAGTGGCTATGGTTCCCGACCCTGGAAAGGCTGGGATTGTGTCCCGAGCTTCGTCAGTGTCCTCAGTGGCTATGGTTCCTGACCCTGGAAAGACTGGGATTGTGTCCTGAGCTTCGTCCGTGTCCTCAGTGACTGTGGTTCCTGGCCCTAGGAAGAGCTAGGGGCTTGTGGTTGCACACTCAGGGCAGTCAAGTACATAATATAAAGGAGTCCTTTGTGTGCTGGGTGTTCGTGGGGCTCCCAGGGACCAGCGAAGGTCCTCACTGGAGCTGTACATTTTGGTAGTGGGCAGAAGGCCATGTCTGAGCATGAGGTAGGCTTACAGGGTGGAGGGACTGAAGGAACAAATTGGAGCTATGAGGATTTAGCCTGGAGGAGGAACTGAGGAATTCTTGGTTATTGCCAAGTTGGGGCTTTAACTTCTAGAAGGGGCAGGCTGGGTTGGAGGTTGGCGGTGCAGGCTGTGCTCAAGAACATTTGTTTGTGCAGCTCGGCACCTGGCTACACCTGGAGGAGACCATGGACCAGCAAGATGAAGAGTCCCTGGAGTCTCCGCAGGCCTGTGTGGAGGTGAGTGCAGCCACCCTTCCCTGGTAGCCTCAGCTCAGTCCTGCCTGGCCCGGCAGCCTGAGCCTTGCAATCAATTCTCTTTGCAGTATTTTAAGGAATTTGGTCCCTCATAGGTGACACTTTTAAAAGATTAGCCAGCGTGCATATGTGCACATGTACACTGTGCCTACAGATGCATGTGCAGAGGCCAGAAGAAGACACATGCATTATTATGCAAAACCTTTATTAAATCCTTTAGGTACCTCATTCTGCAGTGCCTTGAAGTAGTGTCTAAGACAGTACCATGTGCACATCTTCACGCGTGCCTACAGATGCATGTGCAGAGGCCAGAAGGCACTGGTGTTCTCTGTTACTCTTTACCTGTTCTTTTGAGAGAGGGCCTTTCTCTGAACCTAGGGATGGTGAGAGTTTCTTCCAGATTGCAGTGTTCCTCTGAGAGGGAGGGTTCAGTAAATAAAATGTCACAAGCCGGGAGGGCTCCTTCCCTGGCCAGAATGGAAACAAACCCCACCTGTCGCAGAGTCGATTTTGAGAGGCAGGCTGAAGAGAGCCTTTGGGCCTGCCGAGCTGCCTGCCAGCTGTGCAGAGAGTTCTGGGATGTAGCTGCTTTGCCGGTAACCCCAGAACAAACTCACTGCTTCGCCAAGGTGGACTTTGGTACATTTGTTACTTTGGTATGCAAGGGTTCCCTTTCTGGCATGAATATGTGTATGCTTCATCTCCCCAGGAAAAGTCTGTCATACGTCAAAAGCTAGCGTTTCTCCAGATAGGCTGGAAGCCAGTAAGTCCTAGTGATTCTCTGCTTTCTGCCTCTCGGAGCTGGGTGACAGGTGTGCAGGGGACACCTGGCTTGTTATGTGAATTCTGGCACCTGAACTTTTAACTGTTGAGCTCTGTTAACATGTGTCTTAGGGTTTCTATTGCTGTGTAGAGACACGGTAACTCTTACATAGAAACACATTTAATTGAGGTGGCAGCTTACAGTTCAGAGGTTCAGTCCATTGATGCCATGGTAAGGAATGTGGCAGTGTGTAGGTAGACATGGTGGCTGGCTGCATCTTGATCAGAAGGCAACAGGAAGTGGACTGTCTCATTGGGCGTGGCTTGAGCATATATGAGACCTCAAAGCCTGCTTCCTCAGTGACACACTTCCTCCAGCAAGGCAACACCTCCTAATAGTGCCATTCTTTTGGTCCTATGGGGGCCAGTTACATTTAAACTAGCACAACATGTTACCAGGATAAGCAGAACTTTTGAACCACACTATATTCTGGCTAATCACTAATGTCTCTGTAGGCTTCAACCAGTCAGCTCAGGAGAAACTCGTCTCTAATTCCCAAGCCACGTATTTATTGTTCAAACAGTTTAGCGACAACTTTAAGTGCCTTCTAGATATTAGGACAAGAAAAAATTTCATACGTGTACAGGTATAAAAGTCTTAAGTATGAAAGGTTCTTAGTGGTGCGTTCATCACCAGGGTCATAGCTGAAGGGCTTCCTCTATCCTGTGGACTAGCTCCGCTTCCCTCCCCTCTTCCAGCCTGTGTCACCTCCAAATTCTTTGCCTTCTTTTGAGTCTGTTTCCTACAAATACGCTGAAATCCAATATGCTATTATTTTTATTATGTTTTTATTGAGAACTTTATCCACACACACTACCATTTCGATCATACTCACCTCCCGGTGCTCCTCTTACGTCTCCTAGATTCACCGTCGCATCCCCGTCCTTCCCACCTCTGTGTCCTGTTTGTTTTTTAAATAATCCACCGAGCCCAGTTTGTGCTGACCATATACTTTGATTGTGGCGCTATCCACGGGACTATGGTGAACCTACCATAAACGACATCGTTAAAGAAAACTAACTTTCCCTTCAATAGAAGATGCTATATCAGCAGTTTCTCAGGTAGGAGAAGTGGCTCAGGAGCCAGTCCCCGCCCTCCGTGACTTGATGTGCAGGTCTCGTGCACGCAACAACAACTGCTGTGGTACATGCGTGCAGCGATTCTGTCTTGTTCAGAGGACAGTGTTTTGTTCTGGCCCTCACTGACCTGTGGCTCCTACAGCGTTTCCACCTCCTCAGCAGTTGTTCCTGAGACGGTGCAGTGCTGAGCGTGGCACAGACTTACTGTCTGCACATGGTTCAGTTCTGAGCTCCTGTGTCAGCCCTTGCACTGTGCAAAACAAAGAAACCCGAACATCAATGTGGAGGTCCGAGAGCTGCACGGAGCTGTGGTATAGACATTCGGATTTGGAGGGCAGTTTGTTGGGATACCCATTCAGCAATTGGAGTAATAGGTTCACCTCTGGGGTGTGTGGTCTCCACAGCCACAGCCTGTGAGCCATGTTTACAGTGCTAGGCATGCATTTCCTCCTTGAGAGTGGGCCTTAACTCTGGCAGAAAAGCAGTTGGCTAGCTCTATTATATCCATGCCATTCCTGTACCTGTAGGCATAAAACCCAGGTCTGCATATGTACGAGTATTTTGTGTTAATTATTCCCTCCCTGCTTCTCTTTCCTCCCCTCCCATTCGTCTCTAAACTTCCCTTCATTTATTCTCCTCTAAGGAAGTGGGGTACAGCACACAGGTGATATTAAGGACAAAGGAGAGGAAGCTTCCTTTTGAAAAATTGATTTCATTTTTGAGATTATAATATCATTACATCATTTTTCTCCACCCTCAAACCCAACCATATACCTCTCTTTAATCTCTTGCAAATTTATGGCCTCTTTTCCATTAATTGTTGTTACATGTTTTTATTATATGTGTGTGTGTGTGTGTATATATATATATAGAAACAATATTTTTCTACATATAACTTGCTCAATTTGTGTAATGTTACTTGCCAGTTAAATTTGCCCAGTTTATATGCCCTAGCACCTTCAAGTTCCCTACTGCTAGGGCAGAATCACGAGCAAATGGCTAGGAGGTGCCCAAAAAACTGTCTAGAATCTCAGCCAGTGCTCTGACTGCTGAGCCATCTCTCTAGCCCCAACTGTGTGTAGTGGATTGAAATAAAATGGCCCCCAAAGGGAGTGACACTATTAGGAGGTGTGGCCTTGTTGGAGGAAGTGTGTCACTGTGGAGGTAGGCCTGGGGTTTCAGTCTCATTTATATTCAAGCCATGCCCTGTTCAAGACAGACCACTTCCTGTTGTCTGTGGATCAGATGTAAGAACTTTCAGCCCCTTCTCTTGCACTGTGTCTGCCTGTATGCTGCCCTGCTTCCCACCATGACGATAATGGACTAAACCTCTGAATTGTAAGTGAGCCACCACAAGTAAATGCTTTCCTTTGGTCTTGGTGTCTCTTCACAGCAATAGAAACCCGAACTGTGTTAGTGTTTATTCCTATCAATAGTTCCTTTATTGTCTGTCTTTTTAAAAGGATCATTGTGTACATATTGAGTTTGGGTCATGTGTGCGTGTGTGCCTCTGCATCAGATGTCCTTTGTCATTCTCATTCTCATTTCTTTGAAACAGGCACGTTCCCTCAACCCATGGCTTGCATTTTGTTGGCTAGGTTTGGAGACAGAGGTTCTAGCAATTCTCCTGGCTCTGTCCAGCTCTGAGCAGGATGTAGACATTTATGGTACAGCCTGGGTTTTGACGTGGGTGCTGGGATCCAAACTCTAGTCTTCTTCATCACAGGCCCATCTTCCAGCCCTCTGTTGTTGGTGCTCTTAGACAGAAGCAGGGTCTCATAAACCATGCTGGTCTGTAACCAGCTGTGTTGCAGAGTATGCCCTTGAACTTCTTGATCCTTTTGCCTCCTAAGTGCTGGGTGACAGTCACGTACCACCATCCCTGGCTTAATTTTGAAGTTAATTTGTTAGTTACTTTGTCTTGCCGGGGGAGTTAGCCTCCAGCAACACAGGTCTCAAAGGGAAATCCATGGAGTCGACATACTGTGACTGTTTTATCTGAGGGGTAAGGGAAAAGACACTTACACACTCTCTTGATGGTTTCCTTCTTTGTTCTTCTTCTGTATTCTCTTTCTATATTCTGACTGCTTATTTTTCTACAGCTTATGTACCCCAACAATATCTCTCAGGCAGTATAGAAATTACAATGTGGTTACATCAGTTTTTCAGGCGAAGGATTATAAATATAGGTGCAAACATTTTATCTCCCTTACATGATTTAAAAAAAGTCATCCCAAGAACCCACATATATTTACATCTAAGTAACTTGTTATAGATTAACAGTGTGAGCAAGAAGGGTATTTTTCTCAGCCATTTCTTTTACTGGCAGGCTGCATATCGTGGTTACTAAGAATCACTTCGTTACTTATACTGAAAGGTAATCTTAAAGGAACCACAAACCTAATATATATGAAAACAATTAGTTAGCGCTACTCTGAATATTCAGGGTTCATGTCCATTTATTGGTTATTTCTTATATCAGGAGATTGAGTGCAGAAATGGGCACAAGGAATTAGTCATCATCTTTGCTCACCCACCAATCCTAGCAAGGAAAGTACATCAGCTAATAACAGTTGGGCTGCTTTGTGTTTCTGACCTAACCTAATGAATCTGTAGCTCAGCTATGTGAACTTTATATTGTTTTCTAGGGTTTTTCACCTCAGAGGCTATTATCGAAACATTTAATTTAACCCGAAGTTACTTTCAGACTTTGAGCTGTATTGCACACAGAAACATGTGAATGCATCTTTCAACATTAAAAGAATTCGAGCCAGCCTGACGCCTGGGACTCATTGGTTTTCCTTAGTCATTAACCTGACCTGCAATTTATGGAGATCCTTAGGTGAAACTCATGAGCCTGAGCTGTGTGACTTTTCCTTGCCTATATTTTTAATCATCATAACTCTATTTAAATTAACATTATTATTATCTGTTAGACAGTACAACTTCAGAGGAGGTCATCTTCATAATAATTCACAGGTAAAAATGCCCAAGAGAATGGGATGTTTCCAGGAGATAAACACTACATTACAGGCAGTGGGAATCTCCCCACACCCATGTACTCCTTACCAGATAGCAGAGAAAGATGGCAGTGACAAACACGTAAAGGCACAGCAGAAGCAAAAGACATTCTGGAGTCTGTTGTCTCGGGACCATGCCGATCCGAGATTCACCCATCAGGGATTCGCCTCCTGGTGGACTGACACCCCAAACTACAGTTGCCACCTTCTGCTCCTTTGACATGGCTCTGAATTGCTTCTGGTTTGGGTCATGCTAGGGTCTGCATTGCTTGCTTACTGTTGAGTGACTCAGGAGTTTCGGCAGGGGACAGGACACGACAGAGCTCATGTGGAGGGAGCAGAGATTGGCAGTTGGATGTGGGTCAGATCCTATTGACCCACCATGGGGGTTCCAGGCTCAGCTTTATTCTCTGATGGGTCCCCTTTGTCTCATCTGCTTGGTTTCTCAGAACTTTGTTCTACCCCAAGAGATGATCATCGAAGTGGAGGGAGAAGATGCTGGGTCACTGGACGTCATGCCCCAGGTGAGTTGGGCAAGGCCATTCCTTTACCTGGAGAAAGTGTGTGTGGCAGTGAGTGGTAGCGGCAAGGTCACGGGAGCTGGGGCAAGGTCAGAGCGGGAGAGAATGGAAACAAGGTTGGGCGGGCTGGTGAGAACCAGGTGAGGCCTTTGGTGTGCATTCACGAGGGCCCATGTGCCACCCACCTTTCTAGAAAACGGCATTGAATGCTTGTAATCCCAGCACTGGTGAGGTGGAGGTGGAAGGACCCCTGGGGCTCACCGGCCAGCGTCTAGCCATACTAGACCCCCATCTCAAAAAAATAAGATAGAGAACAATCGAGAAAGAGTTGACCCAGGGTTCACACATACGTGCACCCTCCTCACACAAGAGTGAACAGCTTTTCCAAGAAACTTGGGTAAGTGAAGGGTTCAAAGTGCACAGCTACACAAATTCTACAGGTTGAGGGGCTGAGATGCGAAAGGATTAGATTTGAGGCTGGGCATGGAGCTCAGTGGTGGTGTTTGTTGGCATGCATGAGGCCCAGAGTTCAGTCCCCAGTGCCGCAGGGCGGGAAGAAGACTGGGCTCTGCTCACTGGTGGCTCTGAGAAGGATTTAGTGGGGAAGAAGAAATGGAGCGCCAGGAAGCAGGAGCTGAACTGCAGAGTACAAAGCATTCTCTTCTCAGAGAGGCCTGCCTCAACTGGTCTGATCTCTGCATAAACTGACTCCTGCACGGAGGAGGATCCAGGGCTCTCTCGGGCAGAACACTACAACCATTCCTGCCTGTGAGTGGTCAGATAAGAGGGAGGCTGGGACTGTAGTGTAAGGATGCTCGACAAGAGTGGAGAAAGCAAGGGGCTGGGAAGATGGTTCAGTGCGTAAGGGCACTTGTATGCAAGCCTGGACACCCAAGTTCAAATCTCCAGCGCCACTGTAAAGTTTGTAGGGCAGAGATAGGTGGGTCCCAAAAACTTCCTAGCCAGCCAACCAACCCAAAACAGTGAGCTTCAGGGTCAACGAATGACCCTGTTGAGGAATGAAGCGAGCATGATCAAGGCAGATATTAAATGCGTCAGTTCTAATCCACTAATCTATTTCAACAAATTGACCAGTGGTATCAATGCAGAAATCAGACCACAAAATGCCCTGGGGGGAAAAAGCTGCAGAAGCAGCTGCAACTTTAAAGCTTAAACAGTCACTCTCCCTGTCATCCTTGCTGCTGCCCCGGGGGCAGCTGCTGTGTTACACAAATTCTGACACTAGTGTCTCTACTACTGGGTGTGTGCTGTGCTCATGGAAGCCAGGGGAGGATGTAAAGTGTCTCCTTCAGTCACCCTCTGCCAACAGGATGTCTCAGTCGAACCCAGAGCTCACGTGTTGCTGTCTGTGTACTAGGGTTACATGTGGCCGACACACCTGCCACACTTCTACATGGGTCTAGGGATCTGAGCCCTGAGCCACACGCTGGTGCAGTGAGCATTTTATTCACTGAGCGTCTCCAGCCACCACAGCTACTGTTTAAGAGATGAATTGCTGGGGCTGGAGAGATGGCTCAGTGGTTAAGAGTTCTGACTGCTCTTCCAGAGGTCCTGAGTTCAATTCCCAGCAACTATATGGTGGCTCACAACCATCTGTAATGGGGTCTGGTGCCCTCTTCTGTCGTGTGGGCATACATGCAGGCAGGATGTTGCATACATAATAAATAAATAAATAAATAAATAAATAAATAAAATCCTGAAAAAAAAAAAGAGATGAATTGCTTCTCTGGTCACCACCTTGTGGATTTATTTGATCTTCTCATCATACTTATTTGTTCATTTTTTGACATTTTTATGAGGTGGTATGTGTGTGTGAACACCACAGTGATTATGTGGAGGTCTGAGGATAATTTGTGAGAGTCAGCTTCACCTTCTACCATGTGGAATTTATAGGACAAAGTCAGGCTGTCAAGCTTAGCAGCAAGCGTCCTTCTTTTAGACAAGGTCTTTATGATCTCCAGCCATCCAGGTCCTCAGACTCCCCATTGATGGGCTTAAAGACATTCATCATCATATCCAGCCGGCACCAAGGCTCTTTACCTGCTAAACCAACCTGCCAGCCTTTACTTGATATTTGCACGTGTTTTAGACAACAGGGTGTGTAGATATTAGAAGGAAGCCTGGATTAGAGACTTAAAGACCCTTCAAGGAGAGAGTTCAACCCAACTGGCAGTTAGCAGCTTGCATTTCTGAAGCCTGTTTTGTGCTAATCATTCAAAACCTTTGAGACTCTGGTGAAATTGACGAGCCAAGAAACATGCACAGAGACAGCATGTGCATGCAGTTTCTTGTGATCCCGGTCTCATGTCCTATTTGTGGACCTGGTCCCCAAAACTGTCTGGTCAGTTTACAGAGCTGTTGGTGGAGACATTTGATTGTGTGGTATTCTGTTTTTGTCACTAGGAGGTGTCAGCAGCAGCACTTTCTTTTTGGGTCAAAATTGCTACCCCGTAGACTTGTTAGAGCTTCTTACCTGTTTAAAGTCTTCAATCCACGAGTCGTTCTTTATGTCTTTATCTATTATCACTGGTGCTGCCAGGGAGTGAATATAGGATGTGTTAGGAATATTTCCTAATGCTAGCTCTCTGCCCACTCAAAGTCCCAATCAAGCCAAATCAAAACAAGCCAAACTAAGAAATATCCAGGTTTAATGGGATTCTGCGCTCTCGGGTGGCCCCAAGGGGTAACCGGGAGGTCTTGAACGTGATCGCCAGGAGGAAAGGAAAGGGACAACGTGTTCCTCTTTTGGGAGTTCATTTAAATACTCGGTGGAAGTGGTTCTGACATCAGGGGTCGACCTGGCAGGCTGGGATTTGGAGTCCAGACCAATATAGCTCTCCGGCCTGGGGGCTGGGGGCTACGCTCTTAACTTAACAGGATGCTTATGTGCAAGGTGAATGTTTTGCTATGGAACCACACCCCCAGCTCTTCTTTCCTCTCTTCCACCTTAAAGTTTCTTCTGTATTTTGCACTAGTGAATTCCAAAACCAAACAACAGTATTTTTTGTTTTGTTTTGCTTTTATGTCAATGGCCAGAGACCTTTTGGGTTCATGGGTTATACAGTCTCCTTGTTAGTTAGTCTCTGCTGCTATGTATAAATAAATCAGTCACCTATAAAAGCTACAGGGAGTGGCTACATTATAATAAACTCACAGTGATAAAATCAGGCAATGGGCTAGACTTGCCTGACAGCTGATTTTGCTAAGATGAAACACAAACCTCAGTGATCCGCAGTAGTACAGCTTAGCAGAGCACAGGGTTACGAGGCAAAGAGACTTGGGTTTGTGTGCCTGTATCTGTGTGTGTGTGTGCAAGCACAAAACCTCTAGCCACAGCATGTCTGTGGTGGTTAGAGGACAGTTCCTGGGAGTCTTCTCTCCTCCCCTGTGGGCCCCAAGGTTGTGAGACTTGATGGCGAGTGCCTTTCCCCTCTGACCCATGTCACCAGACCCAGCAATCTACCCGCCAGGATATTTGCCAGGCCGCGGCCAAGTGACCTAGCCTGGAGTATGCAGCATGACAGAAACAAAGCTCTGCCCTAGGGTGGAAGGCTAGAGCGAGCCTGAGACTGTTCCTCTGAGCTCAGCACACCTATGTGGCACACGCAGGCTCCCGCTTCTCTGTCACATACAGACACATGATGGTACCAAATGATAAAAACCTAGGTACTGGAGACACGGTTATGATTATGAGCACTGACTCTCTTCCAGAAAACTCAGGTTCAATTCTCAGCACCCACACGGCAGCTCACAAGCTTCAGTAACACCAATCCCAGGGCATCTGATGCCCTTTCCCTGCCTCTGCAGACTTTGTACACATATGTTGTGCATAAATGCTGTCTGATGCCCCCTCTCTGCCTCTGCAGGCACTGTACATGCATGATGCACATGAATACTAGCAGACACAACATCCAGTGGCATAAAATCATAAACTAAATAAAATAAATAACTTTAAACTAAAAAAAATATATTTATGTATGTGAGAGTTTTGTCTGCATGCATGTGTACTACATGTTTGCCTCTTAGCTATGGAGGTCAAAAGAGGATGTTGGATCCTCTGGAACTAGAGTTACAGGTGTTTGTGAGCCACCATCTGGGTACTGGGAATTGAACCCAGGTCCTCTGCAGCAGCAAAAAGTGCTCTTGACCATTGACCTCTCCAGCAGCCCTAAATTAACTTCCTTACATGTTGGGAAAATGGCTTAGTAGTGGAGTACTTGCCTATCATGTGTGAGGGTCTGGGTTCAGTCCCTACACTGAGATGGATGGATGGATGGTTGGGTGGGTGGGTGGATGAATGGAGAGAATTTGTATGCATCTTGTTCGATGTTCCTCTCTGAGGTCTTCTGACCTCGGTTGGGATGCTTTGGATGCGGATATTCTAAGGATAATTGTCCTATGGTTAAATCATCTGTCCATTAACACTGGAAAACAAACAAACTAAACCATACCCAGCTAAGCAGGAGTGTGTGTGCTGTTCCAGGAAAGCACAGACTTCAGGATTGTGACTGTGGACCTCACTGAGGAGGAACAGAGCACCTGGCCCAATCCCCAGAGAACCCCAGAGAGAAGTGTGATCCTTGAGGGCCACAGGGACCTGTGGGGTGAGTATATAACTGGCTCCAAAAAGGGCTGTCGACTGATGCTTTCCCTTCCCATTAAGAAGGCGCGGGGCTCAGCACTGTATCAGGTGTATGGAGAACTGGGATAAAAGTGACCAATACAGGTGTCTTGTTTTATTCTCTTCCAGACTTGCCAGCTGTGCGTGGGATAGAAGAAACCACCTCAAAGCAGACTGTCTTTGATGAGGAAACATCCCATGGAGTGAAGATAGAGGGGTTGGCAAGAGAAGATCCTTGGCTCTCTTCCTGTGAAGAAGTGTGTGCATCCAAGGTGCAGCTGGAAAAGAAACAAGAAAAGCAAGAGGAAGCAGCCTTTACCCAAGGGAGAGCTGGCACTCCTGGAACGGTCTTCAGGAGTGATGAATTTGGCAGGATTTCGTTCCCCTTGATGCCAGTCAGAAACCATTTCCATAAACAGGCAGCACATGTTAAAAAGTTACATGGCGGCACTGTTGCAAACAGTCTTCAGAAGGTTTGTGATGGTGCAGATCTCTCCAAAGAGGAAAATTGTGCAAACGTCTCTCCGAGCTTTCATCTCACTCAGTTTACAAGAACCCCAACAGGAGATAAAGCCTATGAACTGAATGGTCGTGTTCCAGCTTTTGGCGGTGGCACACCCCTAAATCTACAGGAAAAGGTTCGTGTAGAAGGTATAACCTTTGGCTTTAAAGGGCGCGGACAAGTTTTGAGCCATAACGTATCCTTAAATGAACAACAGAGGATTCTTGAGGGCCAGGAGAAATGTAGTAAAACCGCCCCTAGTCCGTCTCTTCCTCAGAACATGAGAAACTGCTCTGACGAGAAACGTTTTGAATGTAAGTATTGTGGCAAGTCCTTCAGCTGGAGTTCACATCTCATTGCCCACCAAAGAACTCATACGGGGGAGAAGCCGTACAAATGCAACCTGTGTGGGAAGTTCTTCACCCGGAGCTCACACGTTGTTTCCCATCAGAGAATCCATACTGGAGAGAAACCATACAGATGCAATCTGTGTGGGAAATCTTTTACCCAGAGGTATGTTCTTGTGGTGCATCAAAGAACTCATACTGGCGAGCGGCCTTATGAGTGCAACCAGTGTGGGAAGTCTTTCAGGCAAAGCTACAAACTTATTGCACATCAAAGAACTCATACCGGAGAGAAGCCCTACGAATGCACTCAGTGTGGGAAATCATTCATCCAGAGTTATAAACTCATCGCACATCAGAAGATCCATTCTGGAGAAAAGCCCTATGAATGCAGCCACTGTGGGAAGTCCTTCAGCCAAAGCTATAAGCTTGTCGCACATCAGAGGACCCACACGGGAGAAAAGCCTTTTGAGTGCAATTACTGTGGGAAGTCGTTCAGCTGGAGCTCTCAGCTGGTGTCCCATCAGAGAACACACACGGGAGAGAAACCTTATGAGTGTAGTGAGTGTGGGAAATCTTTCAACCGCAGCTCACATCTTGTCATGCATCAGAGGACTCACACTGGAGAAAAGCCGTATCAGTGTAAGCAGTGTGGGAAGTCCTTCAGCCAGAGCTATGTTCTGGTCGTTCATCAGCGGACACACACCGGAGAGAAGCCTTACGAGTGCAGCCAGTGTGGGAAGACCTTCAGGCAGAGCTCCTGCTTTACTCAGCACCAGCGAACCCACACCGGAGAGAAGCCTTACGAGTGTAACCAGTGCGGGAAGACCTTCAGCCTGAGCGCTCGGCTTATTGTCCACCAGCGAACTCACACCGGGGAGAAACCGTACAAGTGCAGCCAGTGTGGCAAAGCGTTTATTAGCAGTTCTAAGCGCAGTAGGCACCAGGCCACTCACAGCGATGAGTCTTGTAAGTCCTGACTAGGTGGGAGCCCGCGTTTGAGTCCACTCCTCTCCGTCCAGCCCTCTCTGTTGTACCCGGGGGAAGAAGGCACACAGGCCCTTTCGGTACCCCTGTGTTGCTGGTAGCGAGGAGTAAGGCCTTTCGTCTGACAGGCGAGGGTAAGAGGCCCCTGGAGAAGAGAAGCTGTGACACCAGCCGAGGTGCTTTCTAGCACAGCTCTGTGCGGCAGCATCCTTAAACTGGTCTCAGAAGGAGGAGGCTACCTACTGCCTGGCAGAAGTGGCTTCCCACAGCACTTGAGAAGGCAGAATCTAGACCCAGAGGAGGTGAATTTAGATCAAGTATCGTAAGCTTAGTTCATATGTCCTCTTGTTTGAGAGTCCTGGGCTGGGCCCTGAGACACAGCTTCTCTCTTGTAAAGCTGACACTCTGTAAGTTTAGCTCAGAAGGTGTTCTAAAACTCCCTGACTTCAGAAGGTAGCCACTGTGAGGAAGCAGTCCCATCTTCCTGTATCTTGCCCTTCGTGCTACTGGCTCACTGAGCCATGTCCTCCCGCCTCGTCTCTCCACCCAGAATCCCCATGCCTGTTTACTGCAGGCAGATGTGCTTTTCAGACTCGTTTATGCAGGCTTGACCAGTCAGGCTCCAGTCATAGCCCAGCTGTAAATCTGACTCTGTACCCTCTGGTCATGTGGCAGGAGCTGCTTTTCTATCTCAAGAAGCTTTGCTCTTCTGCCACCCTACCTAGTCATTCCTTTCGATCTAGAGACAGCATAGGAGCCACTGACTCGGAGTTACAAGTGGCCATTGAGTTTTCAGGGCCCTAGTCCTCTGAGCTAAGCTCATCTGAGCCAAGAAATGGGCTCCCTTGCTCTCAAAGCTCCCCACAGCATTGCCATGTATGCTGACCATAAGCTGTGTAGTTTAGGAAATTTACAAGCAGAGTCAGGCTTGGACCAGCATGGAAGTAGAAAACCAAAACTCATCTCTAGTGAGACTGAGTCAAGACGATTGTGAGTTCAAGAGCAGCCTGCACTATGTAGCAAGACTATCTCAAAGAAGAAAAAACAAACTTGCCCTGTGTGTGCTCCTGCAAACAATAAATTTTGCTACTTTTTCCATAAAGTAAGCGATCAGTTCTTGAATTAAAGATAAACTAAATCTAAAATTGATGGCTGTTCCCAAAAAGACTGAAATGCTGACTTGTGGGTGTTCTGTGGCGACTCATAGGTTGTGGTTTTTATAACTTAATATTGGAAAACAATATTTGACTGTCAACCTGCATAATTTTCCCGATTGTTAGTTTGTAATCTGCTTTGTACACTTCTGTTACAGTGAATATTTTCTATTACTAAGGTAAAATTACTGATATGAAATGAAATACTTGACAAGAGTATAGAGAATCTCTGGAACTGCCTTCAGAAGTATTTGTGTATAGGTTGAAGTTGAGAAGGGATCATGGGTCTATTTATTTGATACTGTTGCTTACGTTGTCATCTTTTGAGATGCATGTTGTACTATAACAAATGGTACAAAGAATAAAAAATGGTCAGAAGCAAAAAAAAAAAAAAACAAACAACAAAAAAAACCCCAGATTTCTCTTGTTTGAGCATTTAAAGAATGGCTAACCATATGCCCCCGGGGCTTAGGGTTTCCCTTGAGCTCCACCTGAGCCAGTCGCTCCCTAGGGTTCAGACTCTGGGATGCTCCAGATGAAAGTCTTGCCCTGGTGAGGAGAATTTCCACTAGCAAGCATCCTGTTTGAGGACTGAGGGCCTGGGTAATGCAGGTGGGCTTGTCCACTTGTGTTTCCATGGAATGTTAAGGAACATTCCCAGTGATGTTGCTGGCCCCTCCCATGGTATTGTGCCCCTGGGTATCCTGTAATAGTTTTCAGAGTGAGGGAATGGGGACTGGGGAGATGGCTCAGTGAGGAGGAGCACTTGCTATTCTTGCTGGATTCAGTTCTCAGCAGCCACATTGTGCCTCACAACCATCCATAACCGCAGTTTTAGGGGCCCAGCACCCTTTTCTGACCTCCCGGGGCACCAGGTACACACACGGTGAACAGACTTCCATGCGAGCAAAACAGACACATAAAAAATAAGTCCAGGAATGGATTTTTCAGGGAAGCTTTGTAGCTACCACCTGAGGTGTTTTCCTCTTGTTTATTCGTTATTTATTTATTGTTATAATTGCGTGTGCCTTTGTGCACATGAGTTATAGGGCAACTTCATTTTTTGTTTTTGGTTTCTCAAGACAAGGTTTCTCTGTGTGGCCTTGGCTGTCCTTGAACTTGCTCTGTAGACAAGGCTGACGTTAAAATCAGAGATCCCCCTGCCTCTGCTTTCTAGTTCTGGATTAAATGTGTGCACTGCCACCTCCCAAGAACAACTAACTTAATCTCAAAGGGAGTTGGTTTTCTTTCCATCATACGCATTCTGGGGATCAAACCCAGGCCATTGAACTTTGTGGCAAGTACCTTTACCAAAATGAACTGTCAAAGTGACCCTTGGTTTCTGAAGATTTGCTGTGTCTATTCTGGTCTTTGTCTATAAATGATAAATTTTAACCCTATAAATTATTGTTTGCCTGAATCCTTAATCTCAGAAAAGTATTATTTATTTATTTACTGAGAAAGGGTTTCTCTGTGTAGTTCTGGCTGTTCTGGAACTCTCTCTGTAGATCAGACTGGCCTCAAATTCAGAGACCAGCCTGCCTCTGCCTCCCAAGTTCTCGGATTAAAGGCGTGTACTCACATACCTGGCTTAATTTTTTAAAGCTGTATCCTATGTGTAAGTTTTGCTCACAGGAATGTCTGTGCATTGTGTATTCCTGGTACCCATGGAAGTCAGGAGAGCACCACATACCCTGAAACTGGCATTACAGATGGTAGTGATCTGCCATCTGCTGGCTGGGAACTGAACCCAGGTCCTCTGCAAGAATGATTATTCCTAATTGCTGAGCCATGTTTTCAGACCCACAGAGAGTTATAAGACAGGGTTTGTCACGCATGTCGCAGCCTGAGTGTGTGGGTTCTCGCAGGTCTGTGAAATGAAGACTCAGACACACATTGAGAATGAACTTAGCCCTGTGGTCACAGGGAGCTCAGTCTAAGGGAACTGAAGCACTTTCCCTTCACCTCCTGGTGATGTGTTCTTTTTAATCTTCTCTCAGCAAGCTTCTGCTACAGGGGCGTCGCAGGAAAGTCTTGCCATGGCCTTGATAAAGTTACGGGTATCCAGATTGTCGGTTTTACTCTAAGAATATTTAAACTCTTGAAAGTAAAATTTAAGAATATACCAGAAAAGCCGGGCGGTGGTGGCGCACGCCTTTAATCCCAGCACTCGGGAGGCAGAGGCAGGCGGATCTCTGGGAGTTCGAGGCCAGCCTGGTCTACAAGACCTAGTTCCAGGACAGGCTCCAAAACCACAGAGAAACCCTGTCTCGAAAAAACAAAACAAAACAAAAAAGAATATACCAGAAAAGGTTGTCTTTGATTTAGTCTAAAAGAGAGATTATATTTATCAATTATATTTATCATGCTTAATGTTTAATATTCCTCGCCATGCTTTAGGAGGGTGGAAGGCACCTGCCAATTTCCACAAATTAGTCTGAAGTGAAGTGCCAAGTTGCAGGAGAGGACTTGCTATTCCAACTCCATGCCATTGGATAGTTCATTAACAGAAGCGCTAATTTCCACAGGAAATTATACCAATTCCATCTTAGATGCATTTCCTTGAGCCGAGCAAAAAGGGCTCCAGAGCATTAACGTCCTTGGGAGACGTTAATGAACACCCGAGGCCTCTCACTCTGACACTGTTGCCAATGCACCCAGTCATATTCCTTCTTGGCAACCCACATCTCACAGAGTGGTAGACATAAGGAACTAGCAGCATTAATCTCCCACCTTTAAAACCAGATGCTTGAAGCATATAAAACTTGCTATGGTAATCTCGGGTAGTATTACTATGAATAGCCCTACTTGAGAGGTTATATTTAGGCACTGTGCTCCATTTCCCATGCAATAGGAATTCCTTGTACTCCCCACAGTGTAATTGCCAATCACTCTACCCTCCTCCTTTGGCTGAGAAGGACCTCTGTTGTCAAAAGGACTAGGTAGCCATGAAGATTGATTAACCACTTCAGGAATATCCATATCTCCCCAACTCACTGCTCTGTTAATCGGAGGCTTGGGCATGAAAGCCCAATATGTATAGTTTGTCCCCGTTACCTGTCTACTTACCATGAATAAGTATAACAAGGAACAGATCTGTAGCATTCGGATTTCGGAGTCATCCACCTCCCCTGTCACACAAACTCATTAGCTGTCGTGAGGTTATTAGGTCACTGCCTGCTCCAAAGGCCTGTTGTTTCCCAGAGGCATCTCAGCAGCTGGAGCATGGGAGAGAGTCCTCTTGGTTGTGCTGGATTCTTATCAGATTTGATGGGATGAACAATCTTTTCCCGTGGAAATGGAAGCATAACCTTAGCCCTAACTTAACACTTTCCCTGCTTTTACATGGGCTGACCTAATTCAGCAGTTTTTCCCATAATCCAATGACTTTCAGCAGCTGCTGTCCCCGTTTCACTAACATTAAAATTTTTTAAATTAAAAGTTAATAAAGTATTATGTATTCTATCTCTGGGGGGCTGGAGAGATGGCTCAGTGGTTAAGAGCATTGCCTGCTCTTCTAAAGGTCCTGAGTTCAATTCCCAGCAACCACATGGTGGCTCACAACCATCTGTAATGAGGTCTGGCGCCCCCTTCTATCTCTGGGGGTCCTTATATCCTTCTGTTTAATAGACATCTTCCTAAGAGTGTGATTAGATTTTTCTTCTAATCTGTATGTTTTGTAGCTTAATTTGTTTATTTACTTTAAATCAGAAACAGTTAAGATAATCTCCTTTTTATTTTTTCAGGAGATATCCGCAATCCCCAGTAGAATAAATATTTCTGTACTACATTAGACATTCTTTCCAAGGTAACTGTATGAGAAGCAGCCAGTAGAATCTCATCCTATAATGACAGAGAAGAGCTTGAGGAAATTATTTACCACTTCCAGTGGTTGAGCTACAAAATAACGACACAAAGCTGGGCTATTTAGCAATTTCTTTTAAGGAAGTACTTTCATTGATGTCTTCACAGTCGGATTATTATAATTAGGCCCTGTAAAGGCAAAATTCTCTCCATCCTGTTCTTGTAAGGGATTCCAGTCTGAAGAGATTCCATAGGTTGAATTATCTTATTAATAGCTCTTAGATCAGTGAATATTTTTCATTTTCCATTTTTTTTATTACAAATACAGGAAACTTTCAAGGACTGGTAGTTTCTTTGATGTGTTTAGCATCTGTTCTTTAGTTAAGGGCCATTATTTTACCCACATAGGCTTTAATCTCCTTTTCTGTTCTTCAGGTTCTATGCATTCAATCCACTTCACATTTTTGCCCCACCTGAGATAAGATTTCAGTGTCTAAAAACTGAGTGGAGACCTTGCATAGGGCAATTGAGATTTTAAGAATTCTGAAAAGTTACAAATATATCGGCTTTAGCTTTTAATAGGCCTGATTTAATAGGCCATTGACTTGTAATTTTAGCTTTGGCAAGCAAGAAAATTAGGGTCCAGTCACCCAGCTGCACAGCCAGACATGGAATAAGAAGGAAAAAATACAGAAATAGAGAAAAATAAAAGCCTAGAGGCAAAAGGTAGACAAGATAATTTAAGAAAAACTGGTTAGAAACATGCCAAGGTAAGACTGGGCATTTATAATTAATAGTAAGAATCTACGTGTGTTTATTTGGGAGCAGGGTAGTGGGCCCCCCAAAAGCATAAAGAGTAAAGAGTAAAACAAACAACCAACTACAAGCACCCATGTCAGATGGCTCACAAATGTTTATAAGTCATTTCACGGACCTGGCATGCTTTTCTGGCTTCCTAGCGTACTATACTCACCTGGTGAAAATAAACACATTCAAGCACATGCATACACACACTGTTTAAAGCTGTTACCTTGTTTCTTTTGTATAACTTTGTAGTAAGGAGTGGTGGGCTGAGTTCCTGCTGCCCCAGTTCCTGGCCGCCTGGTTAGCTTATGCCCCGAAATAATTACACGGAAACTGTATTCATTTAAACACTGCCTGGCCCATTAGTTCTAGCCTCTTATTGGCTAATTCTCACATCTTGCTTTAACCCATATTTAATTATCTATGTAGCACCATGAGGTGTGGCTTACCAGGAAAGATCTTAACCTGCATCTATGTCGGGTGGGAGAATCATGGCGACTGCCTGGAGAGGAGAGGCATGGTGTCTGGCTCAGTGCCTTCTTCTTCCCAGAGTTCAGTTCTCTTTACTCTGCCTATCTAAGCTGCTGTCCTATCAAAGGACAAGCAGTTTCTTTATTAACTAACCAATGAAAGCAACAGATAGATAGGACACCCACCTCCATCATAACTTGGTTTTATTCCCCTTCTCTCTGTATTCCAAGTTCCTCCATGCTCTTTTCATAGGATAAGTCCTATTTCAGCATCATGAGTCCCCCAGAGACCACCAGGAGTCCTAGTTCATATGCAAAGGCAAACGGCCTTTATTGCAAGTTTGAGCTTGGACTCTAGTCTGTTCTGTCACAGTGGCTGGATCAGGGAGAGCATTGAGCTCAGCCATGGCATGGTTTGTAAGGATCAATGGATGGGGTGGAGTGGAGAAATTCTGGATTCAGATAGGGTTTGAACTCCTGACAGGGCAGTAGTGAGGTAACAGAAGTCCTCTCAAACTCGGATTGATACTAGTGTTGCTACAAGGAAGTTGGGAAACTATATACAAGATAAGTAAGGTATCCTTGATGTTTGGAGCATCTAGTACTTGTTTGCCTCAATGCTGATTGGTTCCCTGCAAGGTACAGTCTGTGGCTTTTCCTGTTTATTGTAAGGGTGAGGCCTAGTCTCATTATTGCTATTCTGCAGCCTGTCATTGCTGCACTAATATTAAGTTAGAGCTCTTCAATAATTTCCTAAACTGGATGGATGATAACTCTGTTCAGTTTCCTTTGTTTGAGTTTACTTGAGTGTCATGTTTGAATAGTTTTCCCTTTCTAAGATTACAAAGTGGGTGAAGGTTGGAAGCTGAAGGTGATTCAAACTAAGAACCCCCAAACTCATGCTATGCCCAAAGTCCAGATCCCTGGAATATCACCATAAGACTGAATCTGATGCCAAAGCAAGAGTCTTTATTGTGAGGTAGCATGGGCCTCCCTGTAGGTGAGAAGAAGGAAGAGGGAAAAGGAAGAGGAGGCAACAGTGGTTGCAGCAGAAGCAGAGCTGGAGAGACCCTGAATCATGTGGAGATGTGGTTAATATAGATGGGAAGGCTGGCTTGCTAATGGCTGCCCCCAATGGGGTGAGGGGGCTGCCCCCTTCTGATTGACTTCTCCAATAAAGGGGAGGAGCCCCTGGTGTCAGGAATCAGGGAGAGGTCACACCTCTAGACAAGAGGTTACTGCTCCCATTTGCTAAATTCTATGAGGAATCCTGTCTCCAGACTGGATGTTACTTCTTCCCTACTCAGGGATTGGTCGGGTTTTCCTGATCAAAAATTGACTGGTTTCATGTCAGGGGCAGAGAGTGCTCTGATTTCAGGACCAAACTGCATTTCTTTTTTCTGGTCCCTTTTCTCTTTTAGGGACAGGCTCTGGTTCTAGGGGCAAAGTGTGTTTCTTTGGTTCTGGTTTCAGAGTCAGGGTGCTTTTCTCTTCTCTGGGCCCAGGGATAAAGTATTTCTTTCACTGACTCAGGTCCCAGATCCAGACTATCTCTTTCACTGGCTCTGCATTCAGAGCCAGGGTGCTCAGGGATTATGCCAAGGCTATGGATCTGCTGGGGCTCGGATCTATCACTCAGGTGACCCTTCAAATGACCTCGAAGGGATGACCACTGAACAATACATTTTCCTGCAGTAATCTTTAAAGTTTCCAGGAAGAGGATGGGGCCCCACAGCAACAACTCCACCTGGCACATATGACGTCATGATGCTGATAGTGCTACATTAAGATCTGTTTTGGGTACCAGCTGCTCAAGATGATTCCAACTTGGTTAGCTGAAATGGCACATCTTACAACGTTCTGGCCAGAACTTTAAATAATAACTTCAGAAAAACCCTACCAAGTCCTCAGAGACTATTTGCAATTTTACTAGACAGTAATCTTGAAACTTAACTATCATTTCAGATTCACAAGATCCCATAGAAAGAACATGGCCCCCATGATAGCTGGAAATATCCTAACTAAGTTTGTCCTCAATGTTTGGTACATCTATTAGGGTTCTTTAGAAGTGGTATAAAGGGAGTTTGGGGGAAATTATGTAGGCTCAGGGATCTCTTTAAAAAATAATAATAATAAAGAAAATGGATGGGATAATAGGTAGATAAGTGTGAGCTTACTCACACTATTGATACTAGTGAGTAACAGAGTGAATACTTGTGAGCTATTATTTATAGACAGTTTACATTGATGTAGATCTTTTTCTTTTTCTTTCTTTCTTTTTTTTTTTTTTGAGACAGGATTTCTCTTTAGCTTGGAGCCTGTCCTAGAACTATCTTTGTAGACCAGGCTGGCCTCGAACTCACAGAGATCTGCCTGCCTCTGCCTCCCCAGTGCTAGGATTAAAGGCGTGTGCCTCCACGGCCTGGTGATATAGATTCTTGTATATTGATACAAATTAAAATTATATTGGTTATATTAAATATGCTCCTATTTCTTTTTATAATATTTGAGCACCTATGCAAACTTATTTTGCCATATTGTGTGAATGCATGTTTCTAACTCTGGTTAAGATATTTGCATATTGATGCAATTTTAGGATATATACATCATATATCCTATGCATATATTGCATTACACATTTCTACCTCTAATCAAGTTTCTTACACATTGTTTACATTTTGAGGTTATTGTCCTCATTTGCTGCACAGTTGTCTAAAGAAGATTTAATATTCTAAGAAGAAGCCTAGTCTTTAAACTATATAGGTATTAAGAATTATAGGTCAATAGTCATCCAAGTTTGTCATACTTATAGTTAGACTAATCAGGTTCTTTACATACACAGAGACTGTATTCTGCATAGATAGGTAATCTTCAATCACTTCACAGAACTGCAGAATATGGCATTCAAATAAGTTAAGATTCTGTTGATGTGAGACATGATAGCTCCTGGCAGCACCAATCTATTCTCGAGAGAATGTTGAGCTCTGAAGACACTCCACTTGGAGCTCGTTTTTTTTTTTTTCTTGCTAAACTGGCCTTTGGGCACAGAACTGCCCATGTCTCAACCACTGACAAAATGCACAGTGTCCAAAAGGACAAGTAGGATACAAGAAAAAAGACTGCCAATCCTTGCCAAGACATGGTAAAACAGTTTTAAAAATTTTCCTGCCTCTGACAAATGGTCTGTTATTCTAGGCCTTAGCCAAATTTGGTTGTTCTAAGATTGCAAAGAAACTTGAGTGATTGCCCAGGTATCTGGTTGACTCGGTCAATATATGAATCTTTAGATAGTTGTTTGATTGTGCTTCCTATTTTCCCAAGTAGTATTATTTCCCTTCTCAGGTCTTCTATGGAGTTAAAGACTATATAGTTAGTTGTAGTTACTTCTCTCCCATGACTTAGACAAGCCTTTCTAATAAAAGACTTAGACTCCTTAGGATAGGATACGTATTAAAACATTTAGCCTGTGTTTCTTGTTTGATATTGTTTATGCTGGTTGTAATTCTAATTTTTATACTTGATATTTGTCCTTATTGTATATAGTTTTGTATTATGCTTAGAACTCTTTTATTTTAGACCAAAGGGAGGTGATGTGGGAACTCATTCAGGCAGTAGCCTTTAAGATATCAGACCACTTTGGGTGTGGTGAATTGTATATTATATAAATGTAAAATTTTGCACAGCATCTTGGCTGCTGAATTTGGTTCCCTATTCTCCACTCCTTCAAAGGACTACTGCTCTGTGAGTCTCAAATAAATAACCTTTTACTACAGTCCATTCTGAGCCATTGTGGGATTATTTTATTATAATCTACAACAGACACGGTCCCTGACAAGCTCTAGAAAATCATCGTTTAACACACAGTCTTCCAGAGAAAGGTGGGAAAGCTTCGCGATTAGAATATTTTTGTCTTCAGGAAAGCTAACATCCACAAGTTAGGAGACAATCTAGTTACAGTGGCACTTCCGCCCGGGAAAGGCAAGGAGGAGCCCTAAGAATTATGGGAAATGTAGTCCGAGACGCGCCCACCGCAGGACACTAAGATACTTTCCATTGCGGGCGGCTTAAAGGACCAACCTACTCTGTCGCGAATTTTGGGAAATGTAGTCTGTCACAGTCCCATCGTCATTACACTAGGATACCTTCCGTCGAAAGAGAGTTGGAGGGCCGCCATACTCTGTCGGGAATTTCGGGAAATGTAGTCCGGAAATCCTAGGTTCAAAGCTAACTTCCTCTGCACGAGTCTGTGTCGTCTTGATCCCCTAGGAATTCTGGGAAGTGTGCTCCCGGTGGCCTGTGCGGGAATAGTCACTTCCGGCCCAGGTGTGCGAGGCCGTGTCCCGCGTTCCTCTCAGAAAGGTGAGCCCTCCCTCTGCTGTCCCCTCCCGCATCTTCCCGATAGTTTTCAGGTTGTCCGAGGCGATAGGCAGCAGGCGTGGATGCTGGGAAGGAAATCCGTCTCAGTAGGGCAGGAGGCGAGTTTGCTGTGAATGAGCCCGCCGGAGCGTGCCGCGCTTGCGCACATTGACTCAGATCTGGCCGGGGCTGTCAGTCACCGGGATGGAGGGTGTCATGGGAGCCGGGAGCCCCCAGCCGTCTCTCTAGCCACTGTCGGAAATGCACAGTCGTCTACGTCTATGCCCCGTTTCTTCCCCAACATTGGTACCATTCGAAGAACGAGCTCGTGTTTGCTGCAAGGCTCAAGACAGCGGGCGCCCGGCACCAGCTCTTAGTTATTATTTTGCTCTTAGTGCTTTCCAGATTTCGAGGAAGCGCCCCAGTCCCTGGAAGCCCCAGTGACCCACAGATGGTCTCAGAGCTCCTGCTGTAGGGTCCTTGGCCCCAGCCTGACCACACCTCACCCCTCTTACCATATCCTTAATGCCTGGGTTTTTCTGTTGCTATTTGATGGGATGTTAAAGAATGTCCATTCCAAAGATGTTAAAGCCATTTTAGAATGTGCAAAGGGTGATGTGTATGAATTCGTGATTACTACCCTAAATACAGGCACCGTTCAGAGTGAGATGAAGGTTGTCATGTGGGCTGTTAACATCAGTGCCAGCAAGAATAGTCTCATCAATAACTAACGCTAGGTAGGTGTTTGTTATGCACAACCCCAATAAAACTCATTGGGTCACCATGTTGGACTTTTTCGGCAATCATTGGTTCTCTATCTGGAACGAGTAGACGTTTATTTGGTCATGTCTCCCCATGAGTATTGTCACACAATTATTGGGGTTACTAACAGGAGTATGGCTGAGGGGTTACTTATAGAAGCAGAAATGACTCAAAGTTAGCTGCATCACCAAAGCCCCCTCCAGCATGGTGACAGCTCACAAAGCTGGAAACCCGGAGCACACTGCCATCTGCAGGCAGGTCAGCCAGTTGGAGAGCGTCCTTCCCAGGTGCCGCACTTGTTCTGAATCTCTGTCAGCTCAGCTGGTCTGTGTTTTGGGGACTTCTGCAGGTGTGAGCATCTTCTAGGCAGCTTAGCTTGCTGAGATGTCGCTCAGTATTCTTTACTGCTTATAAAGGTCTGGGAAGGGTGAGGTCTAGTGAACCTGGTCAGAGTCTGATACTTCGTGAAGCTTTGGAGTTGTTCATTTCCTGAACTTTATTGAGTTTCCCTGCATGGTGGAATATTTCACCTCCCCATAGAACACCCTCCATCTAAGGAGGGTCCCTGAGGGGTGGGATGTTTTTTCGTAGAAGACTTTGCTATACAACATGTTCATGATGCAGCCCCTCACTAGGGGATTTAAGGCCGGGCCTCTACCACTGAGCCATGCTCCAAACCCCTCACTTGGGGATTAAGGCAGGGGCTCTAGCACCTAGTCATACTCTAGTCTCTCACTGGGATACAGGAACAGTTCTCTGATGAAGAGTAGAATTCACTTCTCGGGAGTCATGGGGACAGAGAGAATTGATTTCTTACATTGCTGTCCACTGCTGGCGCACAGAATCCCAGCAGCCGTTAACACTGAATGCTAACACTCTAACAGCCCTCTTGCAGATGGCAGATTTGAAATGTAACCATAGCTAATGAACGTAGCTATGGTTACTCCATGAGCACACACATTAGCACCACACACCTTTGAAAGAATGACTTACAGTTATTAGCGAGTGTGTAATGACAGAAGCTCATGTCAGAGGACCGCCTGTGGGAGCCAGTTCTTTCCCTCCATGTGGGTCCTGAGAAGTAATCTCAGGTCATCAGGCTTGGCAGCAAGCACTCTTTCTGCTGAACCATCACAGCCCAGCACCAACCTCTGAACACAGGAAATTTGTCCTTGATGCTGCTTGCTTGGAGCCAAAACCCTTTTTGGCCACGATTCCCAGGATGGGAGTGAACATCTGGGGGATGCCCGGTATGAAGTAAGAACACCTGGGAAGGCCGTCCCTGCCTGTAGCCTAGGGTGGGACATCCTGGGGGTAGCTGGAATGTGACTTGATTTGCAGCATGTGTGTGCCTGCCTCTGGAGGCAAGGGGCACCTGGATCTCACCTGGCCAAGCTTGTATTTTCCCTCTCATGGCGTCTGTCATCCTGTCCTGTCTTCTCAGGTCTGCACCATTTCCTGGAAGAAAGGAGGAGAAAATGGCCCAGTTGCAGGTGAGGTGATTTTCAGCTGTGCTGTACATGCTCTGTCTTAGAGTTTCTGTTGCTCTGAGAGGTACCATGACCCCTGCTTTTATAAAGAAAAGCATTCAATTTGTGATGGCTTACAGTTCAGATGTTAGTCCTTTGTTATTATGGTGGTAGCATCCAGGCAGCTGTGGTTCTGCAGAAGGAGATGAGAGTTCTACATCTTGATCCACAGGTAACAGGGGACTGTGTGCCGTACTGGCCTTAACTTGAGACCTCAGAACTTGCCTCCACAGTGATACACTTCCTCCAACGCCTTCTTCAACAGAGCCACACCGCTAATAATTCTACTCCCTGTGGGCCAAGCACTAGAACACACAAGTCTATGAACAGTATAAAAGGGAATAGAAATTTAAAAATTAGTCACATCATTATCTTGCTTACAATGTCCCCATGGCCATTTAAAGCTACACCCCTAGCTCTGTTTGCTGTGCTGTAGTGTGGAACTGGCATGTTTTCCACTAGCCGTGGTGTGCGTTCCAACTCTTGAGTGGATTGCATTGAGTTGTTCGCCACCCACAAACTCGGAAATCCCTGAGGCTCCCACAGTTTGATGTCTCTGTGTCCTTTTCCCTGTGGAGAGCCTTGGCTCACAAGACTGCTCTGAGGCTGGCCGTGTGGCCCAGGGAGCGACACTCACCTGGCATTGGGCAAATGTCGACATTTGTCCCTGGTACCACACAGTGATGAAATGCAACATGAGCCGCGGTCTGAGAGACCTGTCACTCCTGAGCCTTCTAATATGTACATATATACATGTACACATACGCACGTGCACATAGCATACACATCAGTGCATCTGTATACCTTTCCCGTAGGGGACAGCTGAGAAACTTTATTGTGTTTTTCTTTTGTTTTTCAAATTTATTTTAAGATTTATATATTTTTATTTTGCCTATGAGTGATTTCCCTGTATGCACAGCTGTGAGGCATGTCTTTCCCAATGGAAGAGAAAGAGGGCGTCAGATCCCCTGGAACTGGAGTTACAGATGGTTGTGAGCTGCCATTTGGGTGCTGGGAACCAAACCTGGGTTCTCTTCTCTGCAAGAGCAGTCATTGCTCTTAACCACAGCACCTCTAAGCTCTTTCATCAGGGTCTCTGATACTCTGGGAAGGGTTGAATGGGAAGAGAGAGAGAGACAGAAAGATTTCACTATTTAGCCTTGAATATATTGAATGTGAAAGTTCTCCACACTGTAGGCCGTAGTCATTGTCCAACCATCACCTCATTCACAGGCCTGAAGGAGCCAGGAATAGTCATGCTGTTCCGTGAGGATGGGGGAGCCATGTTCCTTCAGGATGTTGTGTGTGCTGGGGCCTTTGCCTTCTAGGTCAGGATAGTCAGCCTTGTTTAGTGTAAAGTCAGAGTGCAAAATCAGAGTACATTGCAGAGCAGGACAGAGTAGGGCAGGGCAGAGGAGGGCAGGGCAGAGCTCTCCATCTGTAGCCAAGGGCAAGCTGCTCAGAAAGTCCTGTGGAGCAGGTATAAGCTTTAACAGGTCTGCAGTATAAACATCAAAGATTTCTCTATAGCAAACCAGATAACAAAGCAATACTCAAAAGGTTTACAATGTAAACGGAAGTGAAAACAATCCTGTGTGTACAGTGACGTTCTAGAAGAGGAAATAGTGAGAGTGAACGAGGGACAGTGAGATGGCTCAGTGGTAAGGGAGCTTGCTGCGAAGGCTGATGATTGAGTTAGATCTGTGGGACCAACAAATTAAGAAAGAACTGACTCCCCAAAGTTTTTATCTGACCTCCACATATGCACCATGGCATGCATGACCTCCATGACACACACACACATACACACACACACACAGATAAATAAAAAATAACATTTAAAAAATATTATGTGACAAAAGAATAATTTTTACTAAATTGACTTAGTGAACTTCAAGTCAGTATATACTATTTTATGAAGCAATGTGGAAGGAGTTGGGGAGATGGCTCAGCAGATATGAACACTTGCCTCACAATCGCAAGGACCTGAGTTCAATCCTTGGAATCTGTGTAAAACACCAGATGTGGTGGTGCCCATCTATAATCCCGCTGTGGAGTACATGGGAGAACCAGCTGGAGGCTGGCAGACTAGCTAGCCTGGAATACACAGTACTGCAGAAACAGCAAGAGAGACGGCCCTGCTCTGTGTTTCTGCAAGGTTGAAGGACCGGGCCAACTCCTGAAAGTTCTCCAGATACATGCTGTGCCACATGCACAGGTGTGGGCAAAATGCACATACATACTCATAGACTACACATTTGTGCGTGCACATGAGCCTGCATCCAAAATATGTACACAAGCACACACAGATAGGATGATTTCTTTGCAGCCCTCATGGCGGGTGGGCTCAGCAGATGGAAGGCAGGCAGAGACAGGTACTTCCAGCTAAGAGGCTCTGAGTCCCACAAAGTCCTCCCTCCACATCTCAGCCTCACCGCTTCTGTAGTTATAACCCGCAAGTTTTGCTGTCCCAGGAGATGGTGACGTTCAGGGACGTGGCTGTGATCTTCAGCGAGGAGGAGCTGGGGCTGCTGGACGCTGCCCAGAGGAAGCTGTACCGTGATGTGATGCTGGAGACCTTCAGGATGCTGCTCTCAGTGGGTGAGGATGGGGTCTGGGTTTCCCGGATGAGCGACTGGGACCAGTACTGGGAGCCTGGGAACTGCTGGAGTTGTTGTCTGGGCTTGGTTGTCTAACTGGAAGCACAGGTTTCTCATGGCTCCGTCCATCTGTCCTTTGAGCTCTATATGGGAGCCTGCTTGGTTTTATTAACTTGACACAAGCTAGAGTCGTCTGGGAAGAGGAGCCTCACTTGAGAAAATGCTTCTGCCAGGTTGGCGTGTGGCCAAGTCTGTGTGGGATTTTCTTGATTGATTATTGCTAAGATTGTGGCCCAGCCCACTGTGGGTGCTTGCTCTGCCAGGTGCCTCTGAGCTTTGTAAGGAGCAAGCCAGTAAGTAGCACCCTCCATGGTCTCTGCTCCAGCTCCTGTCTCCAGCCCCTGCCATGAGTCAGGCATGACTTCCCACCATGAAGAGCTTCAAGGTATAAGACGAAATAAATCCTTTCTCCCCCAGGACCTTTTGTCATAGTGTGTACAGGAAGTAGAGTAGGACAGTGGATACAGAGGGCCCTTTGCATTGGTTTACATATAAAACCATTTACAATGTGCTTCTAGCTAGTTTTGTTTTATAGGTTGTGTGGTAGTTCCTATTTATTAGTCCATTTCACTGGGAGGTATGTTTAAAATATATTCAGTGTGTGTGTGTGTGTGTGTGTGTGTGTGTGTGTGTGATTGTGTGCGTGCACACACACACACCATGTTGAGGACAGGTGCCTACAGAGGCCAGAGAGGGCTTCAAATTTCCCACTACTGGATTTAAGAGGTGGTTGTAAGCTGCTGTGTTGGTGCTGGGAACTAATCTTTGGCTCTCTAGCAGAGTAGCCAGTGCTTTTAACCTCTGAGCCATCTTTCCAGCTTGAGAGTTCTTTTTGTCCCTTCCTCCCTCCCTCCATTCCTCCCTTTCTTTGGTTTTTATTTCTTTGACTCAGTGTCTCATATAACCCAGGCCAGACTCTTCTCAAACTTACTATATAGCTATGGGTGATCTTGAAACTGCTCTGCTTTCTCTACTTCCTACTCTTTTTATCTACTATTTGCAAAAGACATCATCAAACTTTTGATTTTCTTTCTTTTTTTTTTTTTTTCTTTTCTTTCCTTTTTTCCTACTACTAGCACACCAGCCGTTCACACTAGGCCTGATAGCCCAGCTGGAGAATGAAGAGGAGCTCTGCATGGTGGAGGCCCAAGGAGGTGAGATCTCAGGTGGGAAAGATGCTGCTGGACCAGTGGGCGGGAGTGCTTTCCCTAACAGGGGCAGAGCATAGCATTTCTCTTCTTAATTCTCCACTGGTCCCCACTTCACAAATAGCATAATGACTTTTAAAGTGCTTAGAGCAGGGCTGCTGAGAAGGCTCCTTGGGTAAGGCTGCTTGCCCCAAGCAGAGTTCCTTCCCTAGACCCTTTGTGTTTTCTGGGGGAGTAAGCTGACTCCCTCAGGTTGTTCTCTGACCTCCACAGTCATACCATGGGTGGAGCGAACACATATACACACATACAGAAAGAGAGGCCACACTCACTTATACTCATATTCATGGTTATAAAGACAAAAACATTTTTCCACATTGGGAATATCCGCTTTTGTTTTTTCTACTGAATCACCTAACAACCCATGATGAAGCACAGTGTTGGCTTATAGTTCTCTAGAACTTTTGAATGCGACCACATTTGATACCCAGATTTTGTTAGGAAAACCCAGATATTTTTGTTGTTCTTGTTTTTTTTTTGGTATTGTTTTATTTTATTATATTTATTTACTTATTTTTTTTGGTTTGGTTTTTGGAGACAGGTTTTTCTCTATGTAGCTCTGGGTGTCCTGGAACTCAGTCTGTAAAGCAGGCTCGCCTTGAACTCACAGAAATCTGCCTACCTCTGCCACCATAGTGCTGGGATTAAAGGTTGCTCTACTACTGCCCTGCAGAAAACCCACATCTGAGGCCCCCACAGAGCCTTGGTTTTGTGTCTCCTGTGTGCGTCAGGTGTTTTGTCAGTCTCCACAGAAGCAGTGTGGCCTGTCTGTCTCCTGATGTGAGCCACGTGTTACACACCAGCATCTCTCAGTAAGATGTTCACTTGTGTGTTTGTCTGGATTCTCATCCTATAGGAAGCCAGGGTGGACGTGCTGTGGAGAATGATGAAGACATGGAGTTAAGCTCCCTTTGTCCCAGAGAGCTCTCCTCCTGTCAGACCTGGCCACAGGGTGCAGGCTTGTTACCCAGGGATCAGGATTCCATGAAAAGATGTCTAAAGAGCAACACTGAGTCTCAGAACCAGGGAGATTCTTCCTTCCTGGTGTGCGCAGGGCGGCTGGTTCAGATTTCTGAGGATGGGAACTACGTGTTGCCTCCTGTAGATGATGACTCTGCCTCTCTGAGAAGTCAAGAGTTTCCTTCACTGAGAGCCCAGCAGTCTTGGCAGGAATCACATCTCAGTGGGTCATGTAATCGTCAATGGAAAGGTCAGCGAATGCCCACGAGAAATCATTTCCGTGGATGTGACAGCGTCAGTTGGTTCTCATACCACAGTGACAATGAGGGGTTACACAGAAAGGGGGAAAGCTATAGTTTCCATGACCTCAGAGAAGAGACCATGAAGGTATCTTCACTTAAGCAGGACTTCATTAAATTAGGGCCGGTGCCCTGCCCATGTAGTAAGTTAAGAAAAGCCTGTGGCCATGGTGACAACATTGAGCCTGGCTCTCACACACATCAGCAGTTGAACTCAAGAGGGAAGCATTGTCCATGCAGTTCACATGGTGAGGGCTGTCAGGACAGGTCAGCTCTTCACTTCCATCAGAGTGTGGAAACAGGAGATGAAGGTACGGCTGAGAGTTCTCTTCTGTGGTCCCCTCTGAGACTGTGTACAGAGCAAATGCTGTGCCAGGGCAGTGAGAACGCCCATCATGCCTACCCTCTCAACCCTTGTGGAAGTGTCCACCCGGGCGACACCTCCCAGAAGAGCGGCATCCCTGAGAAAGCTTTGCCTTGTTGTTTACACTATAATAGAAATTTTATGGTCCACACTAGGGAAGAGCCCAACAAGTATGAGGCGAATGGGAATGTTTCTAGTCAGAGTTTGTATCTTCAAGCTAATCAGGACATCCACGGTGAAGAAAAACTACATCCAGGTGTGGTGTGTAGAAAAGATTTCACACATTGCTCAAATTTTAACACTGAGCACAAAGTTCACATGGCAGAGACTGTCTATAACTCTGAGTGTGGTGACCACTTCAGTCTGCCCCCACATTTCCAGGACTTTTCAGCAGTGTACCCCAGGGAACAACCACATAAACATGCATGCAGTACAAGCTTCGAACAAAAATTGTGTATTCCAAGCCATCAACAACTTGACGTCCTTGAGAAACCTACTTATAAAGAGAGTGGGAATGGCTGCAAGTGGAGTTCTAGCCCCCAAGATCAGCAGAAACCTAAGCCACACAAATGCAACACCTGTGGGAAAGGCTTCAGTGACAGATGGGTTCTTACCATTCACCAGAGAGTCCACACAGGAGAGAAACCATATCAGTGTAAGGCGTGTGGGAAGAGCTTCAGTCAGAGTGCCTACCTACACTCCCACCGGAGAGTTCACACTGGAGAGAAACCATACAAGTGTGAGGAGTGTGGGAAGGCCTTCAGTCGGAGTTTCTACCTGCAAGGCCACCAGAGAAGTCACACTGGGGAGAAACCATACAAGTGTGAGGAGTGTGGGAAGAGCTTCAGTCGAAATTCCTACCTGCAAGACCACCAGAAAGTTCACACTGGAGAGAAACCATACAAGTGTGAGCAGTGTGGGAAGGGCTTCAGTCGGAGTTCAAACCTTCAAGGTCACCGGAGAGTTCATACAGGAGAGAAACCATACAAGTGTGAGGAGTGTGGGAAGGGCTTCAGATGGAACTGTAATCTTCAAATTCATCAGCGGGTTCACACAGGAGAAAAACCCTATAAATGTGGAAAATGTGGCAAAGGCTTTAGTAAGGCCTCAACTCTCCTGGTCCATGAGAGAGTCCACATGGGAGAGAAGCCTTACCAGTGTCTCGAGTGTGGGAAGGCCTACAATAGGTATTCCAATCTCCAGATACATCACAGAATCCATACTGGGGAGAAGCCATTTAAATGTGAGGTGTGTGGGAAAGGTTTCACCCAGAAGTCAAATCTTCAATCTCATCAGCTTGTCCATACTGGAAGGAAACCTTACAAGTGTGAGACATGTGGTAAGGGATTCAGTAGGAATTCAGGTCTTCTGATGCATCAGAAAGTCCATAGCAGTGATAGTTTCTATAGGAGGGAAGAGTATAGGAATGGTTCCCATCCTTCTGAGAACCTATGCAGAGATGAAGGCCTGTCAAATACTGTTCTGTTTTGTTAATATAAAGTAGTGTTTATACCTAACATGAATGCCAGTGGTTGTTGGGAAACAAAACAGAATAGAGATTCATCAAGTGTTTGCCAACATCTCAACAAGCTCTTGTTAGAGGATCAAGAACTTCTTACGAATGTAAGCAGGAATTAGCAAACGTTTGATTATATGTGGGAGTTTCATTTCTCAGAGCCAATTGGTCCCAAATATCTGGACCCCGAAGCTGCTTCCCAAATTACCATGCAGAGGCTTAATATTACTTACAAATGTTGGATTAATAACTCAGGCTTAATATTAGCTATCTCTTCCAGTTTAACTGATATTCCTTAATTATGCACTGGTATGTGGTGGTCTCTGTTCTCAATATGGCGCACCCATCTTGCTCTTTCTTGTGTTTACCTGAGTCTCCTGAACCTGCCCATTTTTATCGCTTATCATCCTTAGTTTGGTTGGCCCAACTATACTTTCTGCCTGGTTACTGGCCAGTCAGCCTTTCATTAAACCAGCTTGTGTGACAAATCTTTACACTGTGCAAGATAATTATTCCACAGCATTTCTTCCTTTTGTCCAATTAAAAAGTAAGTTTTGATGATACAAAATTGACTATTAATCAGTTACAAGAAATATAAATCATCCCTTTTATGTAGCACATATTAGATCCCATTTGGTCTGCTGGGCCCTCTAGTACAACATAGTGATGAAATTCATTAACTTGTTTGAAATGTGCTAGAACCCTCAGAGTTTCATAAGAAAAATAGCATTTCAATAGCAAGAGTTTGAAAAAAGATTTTTCTATCACTTGGTATCAATACAAGAAAATTATAAGGCAATGCAAAGTTTTTTATACAGTTAAACTCCAGTACCTGCAGGAAGAAACCCAAAGGGTACTCAATGAAATGATCTTTGGCTGGTGGATGTGTTTCATTTGGCAGAATTTGGAACATTAAAATATGTCCACCATATCATAGGTACATATTCAGGATTTCCGTGGGCCACTGCATTGAGTTCTGAAAAGGATGATTCTATAGTCACAGATTTGTTAGAAGTTATGGCCCTTATGGGTATACCTGTACAAAGTAAGACCGACAGTACTCCAGCATATGTCTCCAGTAAAATGATAGTTTTTTTTTGCGTATTACAATGTAACGTATATTACAGATATACCATCACAATCACCTGACAAGCAGTTATAAGCAGATCAAATTGAATTCTTAAAAAATAGGCTTAGTAGACATAAAGGAGCAATTATGATCCCCAGGAAAATGATTGAATAATTCTTTATTAACTTTAAATTATCTAAATGCTTATGAGAAAGGAGTTCTTTGGAGAGGCATTTGATAATAGAAAATAATATTGAATTAAATCAACCTTTATACTTTAAAGATATGTTGACCTCAGAATGGAAACAAAGATAATTGTTATGTTGGGGAAGTGGTTTTGCTTTTGTTCCCACAGGAACAAAAATTGATAAAGATTAGATTTGAATAAGAGAGACTTCTTCATTAGAAGTGGTTCATTAATAGTTTTGCATGACTAATCTCAATTAACTTAGACAAACAGGTAATGCTTTGCATATGATCAGATATAACTTGTCAAAAGGAGCCTTTCCAGTGTTAGGATTGGGGCAGGGTTTTTTTTGTTGTTGTTGTTTGGTTTGGTTTTCTTTTGCTTTTTTAGTCTTTTCACAGGAATGAAGGCATTCAGCTAAGGAATCTGAAGACTTGGAAATATGAGATATCTGAAGAAAAAGAACAAACAATCAAGAATAAATGTCCCAAGAAAAAGTAAATTAGCTTATTAGTACATCATATCAAACAGGATAAATTTTTATAAATCTTCCCAAATGGTTGTTTCTGCTGTTCTTTACAGACATATAATGCAATTTTTTTTTTTTTTGTAAAACTTAAAACTGGCTTTGGAGTTGGTAACCCTAAGCATGATTATTAAAGTAAATCCAAAATCTGTGTTTCATGTAAGAAAAACTACCTATTATTGGGCAAAAGAAAAAAAAAATTACGGGACTATTATATTCCCACTAATCATATAACCCTTTAGTTTTACTTTCACTTTTTAAAGTTTTTCTAAGGTTTAAGTATTATCTCAATTTATAATATTGATATATGTGTGTTTTAAAGTTTTTGTCATATTAATGGTCATATAGAGTATTAACTAATTCTAGAAAAGAGCTTCATCTAGTTTCTTGGACATGATTTTGGGTTTGAGTCTATTATGTAACTAGGAATTATGATTTTGTACTCTGGATATACCTAATGAATTATGGTCCTTTAACCTCTTTGACATCTGCTGCTTGTTAGATTTACAATGTTCAAGTTTTCTGTAGTGAACCATGACCAACCATGCCTAGGCACAACCTTTGGATTCTCTAAA
Source organism: Alexandromys fortis (assembly GCF_014885135.2). Lineage (NCBI taxonomy): Eukaryota > Metazoa > Chordata > Mammalia > Rodentia > Cricetidae > Alexandromys > Alexandromys fortis. Next base: position 717,217 of record NW_026068133.1, on the reverse strand, counting down.
AGGAAGATGGGGTCCCACAACAATTCTACTTGGATTGTGGTAATGCTACCAGACTGATACACACCATCCAAAGATTGACTTTGTATTACAAATGGCTCAGGACAGTTTCAACATGGCTAGCTGAGATAACCCATTCTCACAGACTACCCTAGCTAGGACTTGAGATAAGCCCTACACATTCCCATTATGCAGAGACTGAACCACAAATGATTCAGCTACCTTTTCCAGGACTTGATAAATATTCCTATTTTTTTTTTAGGGTCCCCTAAAGTTGCCATCACTCTCAGAGAGCAGGAAGTAATTTTAAGAACATGAAACTCACATTCCCAAGTAGTTTGGCAGATGGTTTTTGGTCAGTGGGCAATGGATATTTGTCATTGTTTAAGGGATTTGGTTACAAGTTGTTACTGGTAATGGTCAGGAAAAAAACTGAACAGAGGAGGTTAGATTCAGGGTTTTTGTTCTAAAAAGAAAAAGGGAGGATATAGAAATATGAGGATAAAGGGTACATTATCAAGTCTACTCTGAGAGAAGGGGATATAGCTGAAACAGGAAAATAGATAATTAAACCTACTATAAACCAAAAAAAGCAACTACTAGTCGTAAGTATTTTACATTGTATTGGATTTTTGTATATTGATAACAAGTTGGAGGTTATTTTTGTTAGAACATACTATTCATACATATCACTCTGGTTTAAGATATTGTACCTATATTGTTCATTTAACGATGTAATACAAAATTCTAGTCCTTGAAAATTATTACATACTATGACAATAAAGTAATGCAGGTAAATAGTCACCTATTAAATCGGAACTTGTATTCATCTTAGGTTGTTTTCAAGATCAATTATATTTTAGATAGGTGATCTTCAAACACTTCAGAGATCTGCAGAATATGGTATTTATGATGTTTTAATAACATAAATTCCCTCTTTAATGACAATGAGAAATATCTGTTCCTGGCAGCACCAATGTACTTCAGAAAAGACGAGCATTGAGGATACTCCATATGGAGTTTACTTTCTTTGTGGTAAAAGTTAGCCATTGGTGAAGAAGCTACCCTTGTGTCAACTGCTGACAGTTATGTCCAAATTGGACAGGCAGGACACAGAAGAAAGCTGTTCAACTTTGCGAAGACAAAGTAGAATAGCCCTTCAGAGTTATCCTGCTCCACAGAAAAGTATGTTAGATATGCTAAGCTTATAGGCCGAAGATAAATGCTCCAACATTATAGAGGAACCTTGTGTGACTGTCCAGGCAACCTGCTGTTTCTGTCATTTCTCACAGGTTTTAGAAGTTGCTTGCTTGCACTTCCTGTTTACTTAGGTAATATTTCCTTTGAGGGTCTCTGATGGAGTTGAAGACTAGAAACTCACAAAGGAATGTAAGATGTATAAAGTTTAGAGATATAAGAAGATAGCTTTGGGTAGGTAATACAAATTAGGATGAAAGGTGAATTAGTTGCAACCCTTTGAACTCATGAAGATTGGATAAATAATGGAGTATTTCCTCTCAATTTGTCAAATGCAAATGGACTGGACATTGTTAATGTACTTTTTGATGCTCTATATTGTGTATAGTTGTTGGCCTTATTGTATATAGTTTATGTTAGTTATAACCTTTGCTTTTTATTTAGATAAAAGGGGGAAATGTTTGATATTTTGTGTTCTGACAAATAAATCTTGCCTGGAAATTAGAGGGTGGAGCTAGCAACTAGTTAACAAATAGCCATAGAGGTCTGTACAGATAGGAGACAGGAGTAATAAGGCAGAGTGGGGAGAGCGGAGGTGATTAGGGGTTGGAGACAGGATCTCAGCCCTTTTGACCAGAGAATTCAGAGAGGCAAGAAGTCTGGTGGCTGCTGCTCTGCTTCTCTGATTTTTCAGTTTTTATCCCAATATCTGACTATGGGCTTTTATTGAGAAGAGTAATTAGGATCACACTTCACAGGGCTGGCAGGCAGAGAGAATAAATAGGAGAACCTTGGGAAGAGAGGAAGGAGCAAGAAAAGGGCTACCCACCCACTTATACAGCTAGACATAAATTCAGAAGAAAAGAAAAGATGTAGAAAAATAGAGAAAGGTAAGGCAAATAGTAGACATAATTTAAGCAAAGCTGACAAGAAACAAGCTAAGGCCAGGCATTTAAAAGTAATAATAAGTATCCCTGTGTGTTTATTTGGGACCTGGGTGGTGGGCCCCCAAAGGAGCCCAAAGAGTATAACAACTAACTACAAGCACCCATGTTAGATGGATCACAATGTTTTTGTAAGTCGTTTCAGGGGACCTGACACCTTTGTTGCTGTGTGGGTGTTGGGTTCACACAGTTCTGTGGTAAGAAGACTCAGACAAGAATGAATTTAGCCTTTCACAGCTGCAGGGTAATACCTCTAAGGACTGAAGCACTTTTCCTTTTCTCAGGACATTTTAATTTTTCTCTATATTTATGCTTTATCCAGTTGATTTCCATAAGCTCAACACAATCTGAATTAAGTTTCCAAAAATAGAATGCCACGAGCAAATTCTCAATTCATAAAGTACCACAGTTTTCCTGGTTTCTCAAACCAAGTTTTGCATAGGCTCCGTATTCTTGGGAAACTCCTAGACAAGATTCAAATAGAGTAAGAAGAGAAACAGCGGGTGTCTGCGAAACAAAATATTTATTAGCGCTAAGTGCTAACATTCTGGAGCCCAGCCAGAATGCTGTCGCATGGCTTCCTCCGAAGTACATTCACATGGTGAAGAAACATATAATCAACAACGTGCATACACACTATTTAAAATGAGTAGGTTTTTTTTTTTTGTATAACTTGTTTTTTTTTCTTTCTGTATTCCAAGTTCCTCTATATGATAACTTCTTAGACTGTGTGGATGGTAGCTCTATAGAATTTGTTAGCGTTTACTTGAGTGTCACGTTTGAAAAGTTTCCCTTTTCTAAGATTACAAAGGAGGTGAAGGTTGGATATTGAAGGTGAATAGCGATTGGTAGAACTGATTCGGAGTAAATTCAAAGCCAACTTCCTTTGCACAAGTCTGTGTTCCCTGGGAATTCTGGATAGTGAGCTTCTGGTGGCCTGTGCTGGAAGAGTCACTTCCGGCCGGGTGTGCGAGGCTGTGGCCTGCATTCCTCTCAGAAAGGTGAGCCCTTCCTCTGCTCTCTCCTCGCATCTTCCCGGGTTTTCCTGATAGTTTTCAGGTTGTCCGGGGCGATAGGCAGCAGGCGTGGATGCTGGGAAGGAAATCCGCCTCAGAAGGGCAGAAGGCGAGTTTGCTGTGAATGAGCCTGCTGGAGTGTGCTGCGCTTGCGCACATTGACTCAGATCTGGCCGGGGCTGTCAGTCACCAGGATGGAGGGTGTCGTGGGTGCCGGGAGCCCCAAGCCATATCTCGCTACTGTATATAGAGCTGTATATACCCACCCACCTACAAATGAACAAATGTATACAACTGTCTATAATGGGTCTGATGCCCTTTTTGGCATGTGTGCAGACAGAGCACTCATACCTAAAAAAGTACATAAATAAAATTAAGAAAAAAAAAGATATCCCCATATGCTAAGTTAGGTGGTCCATTATTGAGATTCTGTTTCCAGGGTATTCTGGTTTGTGGCAAGTTGGTAATTAAAACCAACCATCACATCAATAAAGCAAATGCATCGCTTTAAAAGATTATAGATTTGGGCTAGTTAAGGTGGCACATGCCTTTTATGTCAGCACTTAGAACATGAATTATGATTGATAAAAAGTCAGAGAGAAATTGGGGTTCACCTCCTGGTTTCTGTGGTAAACTAATGTGGCTACTGGATTAGAGGTTTATGTTATTGCTGTGTGGTCTTTCAGGCTGGCCAGTGTGAGACTGGTTTACTTTTCTGATCCTCAGGCAAGTTTTAATAGAATACAAGTGAAATGCCACTGTGTTCCCCTTTTCATCTAAAACAAAAAAGAAAACTTTACTATAAGAAGAGCTATATATAATAAGTGCAATAACCATATACAATTTATACTGGCAGTAAATGTGTAGGAGGAGGGACTGCTTGTTCGTCCTGGCAGCGTGACTAGCTTAGCCCCAAAATAACCACACAGAAACTTAATTAAGTCACTGGTGGCCCATTAGCTCTAGCTTATTATTGGCTAACTCTTACATCTTAATTTAACCCATTTCTATTAATCTGTGTATAGGCACGAGGCAGTGGCTTACCAGGTAAAATTTCCAGCATCTGTATCCAGCAGATCTATGTTATTTCTCTGACTCCACCCTTCTTTTCCCCAGCATTCAGTTCCATCTTCCCTGCCTATCTAAGTCTGGCCTATCAACAGACCATGGCTGTTTCTTTATTCATTAATGGTAATCACAGTACATAGAGGGTACTCCCACATCATAAATGCATCAATAATGTCTAGTTCATTTTTGACAAATTCAGAGAAAATACTCCATATTATCCTATCTTGGTGAGTCTAAAGTCTTGTACCTAATTATACTTTCTATCACAACTTGCATTACTATTCAAAACTTTTTTGATATCTCTCAACCTTATATACTTTATATTTCTTTAACGATTTTCTTTTCTGAGTCTTGCAAACAAGGGAGACTATAACTATGTAGCCTTCATCTACCTCAGAGACCCGAGAAGGAAATATTTCCTGAGTAAACAGGAAGTGCATGCAAGTGAAAAGTGTGAGTGATGACAAAGAGCTGGCTTCGGACAGTCACCCAAAGTTCCTCTGCAATGCTGAGGAGTCTGTCTTTGGCCTACAGACCAGAGGCCTAGCATATCTGACAAACTTTCTGTGAAACAGGATATTTTGTGTTCTGCTTGTCTAATTAGGACAGCATACGGTCAACAGTTGAGGCAGGGCATTTTTTTTTTTTTTTTTTTGCCCAGTGGCTTGCTTTTACCCCAAAGAAAATAAATTCCATGTGGAGTTTCTTTGATGCCTATGATCTTCTCTGAAGTAGTTTGGTGCTGCCAGGAAGAGACATGTTTCATTCTTATAAAAGAAGAAGAACCTAGGTTGTTAAAACATCTTAAATACCATATTCTATAGATCTCTGAAATATTTGAAGATGACCTGTCTTTCTTAGTTATATTTTTGACTTTGAAAACATACCTAATGTGACTACAAGTTTGATTATACTGGGTGATTAACTACTAGTCTATATTTCCTTATGATGTGGGGGGTCCTTCTGTCTATGTGTTGCTTTCATTGGTTAATGAATAAAAAACTGGCTTGGCCTGATAAGGTCAAACAGAATTTAGGTAGATGGGGAAAACTAAATGGCATTCTGGAGGAAAGGAGGCAGAGTCAGAGAGATGCTATGGAACCGCCAGAGACCAATGCCGGGAATTTTAACCGGTAAGCCACTGCCACATGGTGATATACAGATTAATGGAGATGAGTTAAATTAATATAAGAGTTAGCCAATAAGTAGCTAGAGCTAATGGTCCAAACAGTGATTTAAATAATATGGTTTCTGTGTGATTATTTTGGTTCTGCGCAGGCAGAACAAGTGTTTCCTTGCAGCATCCTTATTGTCCTAAACAGTTGGTAACAGTAATATTCAAGGACTAGAAATTTGTATTAATTGTTAAATGAGCTGCATAAGTATAATACCTTGAACAAAATTAGAAATGTATGTAAACATGTTTTAACAAAATTAATCTCAAATCTGTATCAGCATACAAGTTTTGTATATAATATACAAAAGCCCAGTCCAATGTAAAACATTTAAAATTAGTAGTTGCTTTAAATGTAGATTAAATAATCTACCATTCAATCTTATCTATATCCTCTCTTTTTCTTTTCAGACTAGATTCAATAATCTACCCTTTTATCCTATCATATTTATATCCCCATATTTTTTCTTTTCAAAACAAGAACCTTGAGTCTAATTTACTTTGCTTAGCTTTTTTTTTTCCTGACCATTGTCCATAACAACTTGTAATCAACACACTAAACAGAGATAAACATCCATAATCCATTTTTATGGGAATGTGGGGGTAGTTTTCTAGGCTACTTCTGATTGGGGGCACTGGTAATCTTATGGGAACCCTCATTGGAATCTTATGGGATCGTCTCAGCCAACAGTCTTGAAGCTACTCTGGATGTAGAACTCAGAGGAAATTGCAACAGTGGTGCTCTAAAATTCTGAATCATCTGGACCATCTTCTATAATCAGAGATATTTCAAGGGGTCTTCCATAATCAAACCCTATTTTTCTTAACCCAGAGTGAATCCATAGCCTCTCACTTCCTAGGAAAGAAAAGAAAACTTCTTCATAGTAACATATCTTTTGACTTAAATTTTGAAGTCAAGGCTTTTTCAAAATATGTAGGTTGGATTAATCCAGCAGCATTAATAATCAAATGTCTTTTAGCAGCTGTTGCTCCTTCTTTAGCCATCAAACAATTCAAAGACAACACAATAACATACAGTATCCAGATTCTTTGTGTATTT
>NW_026068133.1:703394-707403 GCF_014885135.2 Alexandromys fortis | reverse complement strand
GGATGAATGGAGAGAATTTGTATGCATCTTGTTCGATGTTCCTCTCTGAGGTCTTCTGACCTCGGTTGGGATGCTTTGGATGCGGATATTCTAAGGATAATTGTCCTATAGTTAAAGCATCTGTCCATAAACACTGGAAAACAAACAAACTAAACCATATCCAGCTAAGCAGGAGTGCGTGTGCTGTTCCAGGAAAGCACAGACTTCAAGATTGTGACTGTGGTCCTCACTGAGGAGGAACAGTCACCTGGCAGAATCCCCAGGATTAGGTAGCCATGACGGTTGATTAACCACTACAGGAATATCCATATCTCCCCAACTCACTGCTGTGTTAATTGGAGGCTTGGGCATGAAAGCCCAATATGTATAGTTTGTCCCCGTTACCTGTCTACTTACCATGAATAGGTATAACAAGGAACAGATCTGTAGCATTCGGATTTCAGAGTCATCCACCTTCCTTGTCACACAAACTCATTAGGTTTCACGAGGTTATTAGGTCACTGCCTGCTCCAAAGGCCTGTTGTTTCCCAGAGGCATCTCAGCAGCTGAAGCATGGGAGAGAGTCCTCTTGGTTGTGCTGGATTCTTATCAGATTTGAAGGGATGAACAATCTTTATTTCCCATGGAAATGGAAGCATAACCTTAGCACTAACTTAACACTTTCCCTGCTTTTACATGGGTGGACCTAATTCAGCAGTTTTTCCCATAATCCAATGACTTTCAGCAGCTGCTGTCCCTGTTTCACTAACATTAAAATTTTTAAATTAAAAGTTAATAAAGTATTATGTATTCTATCTCTGGGGGTCCTTATGTCTTTCTGTTTAATAGACATCTTCCTTAGAGTGTGATTAGATTTTTCTTCCAATCTGTATGTTTTGTAGCTTAATTTGTTTATTTACTTTAAATCAGAAACAGTTAAGATAATCTCTTTTTGTTTTTTCAGGAGATTTCCATAATCCCCAGTAGAATAAATCTTTCTGTACTACATTAGACATTCTTTCCGAGGTATCTGTATCAGAAGTAGCCAATAGAATCTCATCCTCTAATGATAGATAAGAGCCTGAGGAAATTGTCTACATTACCACTTCCAGTGGTTGAGCTACAAAATAATGACACAAAGCTGGGCTATTTAGTAATTTTTTAAGGAAATACTTTTATTGGTGCCTTCACAGACTGGGATTATTATAATTAGGCTATGTAAAGGCAAATTTTTCTCCATCCTGTTCTTGTAAAGGGATTCCAGTTCTAAAAAGATTCCATAGGCTGAAATGTCTTATTAATAGCTCTCAGATCAGTGAATAGTTTTAACTTTTCCATTTTTTTTTTAAAAATTACAAATACAGGAAACTTACAAAGACTGGTAGTTTCTTTGATGTGCTTAGCATCTGTTCTTTAGTTAAGGGCCATTATTTTACCCACATAGGCTTTAATCTCCTTTTCTGTTCTTCAGGTTCTATGCATTCAATCCACTTCACATTTTTGCTCCACCTGAGATAAGATTTCAATGTCTAAAAACTGAGTGGAGACCTCTCGCATAGGGCAATTGAGATTTTAAGAATTTTGAAAAGTTACAAAATATATCAGCTTTAGCTTTTAATAGGCCTGATTCTCAATTCCATTTACTTATAATTTTAGCTTTGGCCTCACATCATAAATAACAGTTAACCAAAACACTTTTTTTGTATTTTTTTATTGTCTAATTGGAGCTGCTTTATCTTTAAGATATGGAACAACAATAATTGAGAAATTCTAAAACCGTCTTTTATCTGCATAGTCTTTTATACAAAACACCAGCCAATCCCTGAGCATGAAATCTAGTCAATCTGGGCTTGTCCAACCTCAGGTGGATCAAAATTTGACCAATTCCCTCCCTGAAAATCTTCTCCAGGAAAAACTTTGCCCTTAAGAAGCTCTATATAAGCCCCTCAGCCTGTTCATTTTGCAGCTGTCCTCCTCCACCCCACAGATGTTGTGGGGAGCACAGGTCCCCTTTGTTCCCTTCCACCCAGCTAGCTTACACCCAAAATAATCACACAAAACTGTATTCATTTACACACTGCCTGGCCCATTATTTCTAGCCTCTTATTGGCTAACTCTCACATATTTGTTTAACCCAGCTCCTTTAATGTGCATCGCCACTTGACTGTGGCTTACCAGCATGAGTCTAACCAGCGTCCATTTCGGGCAAGAGAACCATAACGTCTGCTACACTGTCCTTCCCAGCATACAGTTCTGTCTACTCCACCTACCTAAGTGCTGCCCTATCAAAAGGCCAAGGCAGTTTATTTATTCAACCAATGAAAGCAACACATAGATAGAAGAACCTCCTATACCAGGCAGAGGCAGCGACCCTCTTGGATACCTCCTTCCCAAGTTAATCTTTTTCTTGAGAGGGTTTTGGGTGAAGATCTTCTTTTGCTGGCAATGGAGCAGAGTCTCTCTCAGTCGGGCAGAGCTGAAGAAGGAATGGATACCTCTGCTGGGAATGTCCTTAGGGGAAAGGAGCACAGCTCAGCTGTACTGGGTCTCTCTGGGAGGAGCAGGTTTGCTGCATCCTGGGGGGAGACCATAGTCCACCAGACTCCAACTTCAGGTATAGCCTGACTCCCGACAAGTCTGGATACCTTGCTTATCATGGCCAAATGTATGCAGGCACCTCCCTTCACAGCTGTGGGTATCCCCTTCCTCTGGAGCTGTAAGACTTGAAACAATGCATCCTTGTGGATCATTGAGGGAGTTAAAGACTAAATAGTCAAAGTCATAGTTTTTCTTTGTTAGGATAGAAAGTAAATTAGCTATAAAACTTTGGAGTTGCTATGTTGGGATGGATGGTGGATTGTTTTCTCTGAATCTGCTAAATACAAATGGATTGAATATTGTAAATGTAATTCTTACTTGATAACTTTTTATGTAGTTTTGCTATGTTAAAGTTAAAACATTTTGTTTTTATTTGGACAAAATGGCAAAATATTGTGAAATATTTATTAAGATGTGTTACTTTTGTTTATCTGTGGAACATTTGATTTAAAGATATGTTACATTCTTTTCTGGTTGCATATGTTTAACTCTGTGAAGTTGTGTTACTTTCCCTGTCTAAAATATTTGATGATCTAATCAAGACCTGAATGACCAATAGCAAGGCAGGAGAAAGATTAGGAAGGACTGGCAGGCAGACAGAATAAATACAAGGAGAAATCTGGGAATAGAGGAAGGAGCAAGAAAATTAGGGTCCAGCCACCCAGCTGCACAGCCAGACATGGAATAAGAAGGGGAAATATACAAAAATAGAGAAAAATAAAAGTATAGAGGCAAAAGGTAGACAAGTTAATTTAAGAAAAACTGGTTAGAAACAGGCCAAGGTAAGACTGGGCATTTATAATTAATAGTAAGAATCACCTGGTGAAAGTACACACTCAAGCACACACATACACACACTCTTTAAAGCTGTTACCTTGTTTCTTTTGTATAACTTGGTTTTATTCCCCTTCTCTCTGTATTCCAAGTTCCTCCATGCTCTTTTCATAGGATAAGTCCTATTTCAGCATCATGAGTCCCCCAGAGACCACCAGGAGTCCTAGTTCATATGCAAAGGCAAACGGCCTTTATTGCAAGTTTGAGCTTGGACTCTAGTCTGTTCTGTCACAGTGGCTGGATCAGGGAGAGCATTGAGCTCAGCCATGGCATGGTTTGTAAGGATCAATGGATGGGGTGGAGTGGAGAAATTCTGGATTCAGATAGGGTTTGAACTCCTGACAGGGCAGTAGTGAGGTAACAGAAGTCCTCTCAAACTCGGATTGATACTAGTGTTGCTACAAGGAAGTTGGGAAACTATATACAAGATAAGTAAGGTATCCTTGATGTTTGGAGCATCTAGTACTTGTTTGCCTCAATGCTGATTGGTTCCCTGCAAGGTACAGTCTGTGGCTTTTCCTGTTTATTGTAAGGGTGAGGCCTAGTCTCATTATTGCTATTCTGCAGCCTGTCATTGCTGCACTAATATTAAGTTAGA
>NW_026068133.1:694987-698729 GCF_014885135.2 Alexandromys fortis | reverse complement strand
TAGACAAGATAATTTAAGAAAAACTGGTTAGAAACATGCCAAGGTAAGACTGGGCATTTATAATTAATAGTAAGAATCTACGTGTGTTTATTTGGGAGCAGGGTAGTGGGCCCCCCAAAAGCATAAAGAGTAAAGAGTAAAACAAACAACCAACTACAAGCACCCATGTCAGATGGCTCACAAATGTTTATAAGTCATTTCACGGACCTGGCATGCTTTTCTGGCTTCCTAGCGTACTATACTCACCTGGTGAAAATAAACACATTCAAGCACATGCATACACACACTGTTTAAAGCTGTTACCTTGTTTCTTTTGTATAACTTTGTAGTAAGGAGTGGTGGGCTGAGTTCCTGCTGCCCCAGTTCCTGGCCGCCTGGTTAGCTTATGCCCCGAAATAATTACACGGAAACTGTATTCATTTAAACACTGCCTGGCCCATTAGTTCTAGCCTCTTATTGGCTAATTCTCACATCTTGCTTTAACCCATATTTAATTATCTATGTAGCACCATGAGGTGTGGCTTACCAGGAAAGATCTTAACCTGCATCTATGTCGGGTGGGAGAATCATGGCGACTGCCTGGAGAGGAGAGGCATGGTGTCTGGCTCAGTGCCTTCTTCTTCCCAGAGTTCAGTTCTCTTTACTCTGCCTATCTAAGCTGCTGTCCTATCAAAGGACAAGCAGTTTCTTTATTAACTAACCAATGAAAGCAACAGATAGATAGGACACCCACCTCCATCATAACTTGGTTTTATTCCCCTTCTCTCTGTATTCCAAGTTCCTCCATGCTCTTTTCATAGGATAAGTCCTATTTCAGCATCATGAGTCCCCCAGAGACCACCAGGAGTCCTAGTTCATATGCAAAGGCAAACGGCCTTTATTGCAAGTTTGAGCTTGGACTCTAGTCTGTTCTGTCACAGTGGCTGGATCAGGGAGAGCATTGAGCTCAGCCATGGCATGGTTTGTAAGGATCAATGGATGGGGTGGAGTGGAGAAATTCTGGATTCAGATAGGGTTTGAACTCCTGACAGGGCAGTAGTGAGGTAACAGAAGTCCTCTCAAACTCGGATTGATACTAGTGTTGCTACAAGGAAGTTGGGAAACTATATACAAGATAAGTAAGGTATCCTTGATGTTTGGAGCATCTAGTACTTGTTTGCCTCAATGCTGATTGGTTCCCTGCAGGGTAAAGTCTGTGGCTTTTCCTGTTTATTGTAAGGGTGAGGCCTAGTCTCATTATTGCTATTCTGCAGCCTGTCATTGCTGCACTAATATTAAGTTAGATCTCTTCAATAACTTCCTAAACTGGATGGATGATAACTGTTCAGTTTCCTTTGTTTGAGTTTACTTGAGTGTCATGTTTGAATAGTTTTCCCTTTCTAAGATTACAAAGTGGGTGAAGGTTGGAAGGTGAAGGTGATTCAGACTAAGAACCCCCCCAACTCATGCTATGCCCAAAGTCCAGATCCCTGGAATATCACCATAAGACTGAATCAGATGTCAAAGCAAGAGTCTTTATTGTGAGGTAGCATGGGCCTCCCCATAGGCGAGGAGAAGGAAGAGGGAAAAGGAGGAGGAGGCTACAGTGGTGGCAGCAGAAGCAGAGCTGGAGAGACCCTGAGTGATGTGGAGATGTGGTTTATATAGAGGGGAAGGCCGGCTTGCTAATGGCTGCCCCCCCTTCTGATTGGTTCCTCCAATAAAGGGGAGGAGCCCCTGGTGTCGGGAGTCAGGGAGAGGTCACACCTATAGATGAGATGTTACAGCTCCCCTTTGCTAAGTTCTATGAGGAATCCTGTCTCCAGACTGGATGTTACTTCTTCCCTACTCAGGGATTGGTCGGGTTTTCCTGCTCAAGAACTGGCCGTGTCAGGGGCAGAGAATGCCCTGATTTCAGGACCAAACTGTGTTTCTTTTTCTGGCCCTTTTTCTCTTTTAGGGCCAGGGGAATTAATTTAACAGGCTCTGGTCCTAAGGGTAAAGTGTGTTTCTTTGGCTCTAGTTTCAGAGTCAGGGTGCTTTTCTCTTCTTTGCGTCCAGAGATAAATTGTTTCTTTCACTGGCTCAGGTCCCAGATCCAGACTATCTCTTTCACTGGCTCTGCATTCAGAGCCAGGGTGCTCAGGGGTTATGCCAAGGCTATGGATCTGCTGGGGCTCGGATCTATCACTCAGGTGATCATTCAAATGACCTCGAAGGGATGACCACTGAACAATACATTTTCCTGCAGTAATCTTTAAAGTTTCCAGGAAGAGGATGGGGCCCCACAGCAACAACTCCACCAGGTTGATATGACTTCGTGATGCTGATAGTGCTATTTTAAGATTATTTTTTGGTATCAGCTGTTCAAGATGATTCCTAGTTGGTTAGCTTAAACATCTTACAACGCTCTGGCCAGTAGTCTAAATAGGAACCTCCAAAAAACCCTATGAACTACTCAGAGACTATTTGCAATTTTACTAGACAGTAATCTTGAAACTTAACTATCATTACAGTTTCACAGGATCCCATAGAATGAACATCGCTCCCAGGATAGCTGGAAGTAATTCTAGAAGACTATGTATCCTCTCCCAACAACATTTTCCTCAGGGTTAGGGAATCTATTATGTGTTCTTTACAAGTGGTATAGGGTTCGGGTTTTGGGGGGAAATTATGTAGGCTCAGGGATCTCGTTTAAAAAATAATAATAAAAAAGGAATTGGATGGGATAACAGGTAGATAAGTGCGAACTTACTCATACTATTAATAATAGTAACAGAGTAAATATCTGTAAGCTATAATTTACAGACAATTTACATTGGTATAGATTCTTGTATATTGACACAAATTCAAATTGTATTTGTTATATTAAATATGGTCCTATTTCTGTTTACAATATCTGATCACCTATGCAATTTATTTTGTCATATTGTGTGCATGCACGTTTCTTACTCTGGTTAAGATATTTGTATATTGGTGCAATTTTAGGATATATACATCATATTGCATTATACATTTCTACCTCTGACCAAGATACTTATACATTTTTTACATTTTGAGGTATTTGTCCTCATTTCATGCAAGCTGTTTAAAGCTTATTTAATATTCTAATAGGAAGCTTTAGTCTTTAAGCTATACAGGTATTAAGAATTATAGGTCAATAGTCATCAATGTTTGTCATACTTATAGTTAGACTAATCAGGTTCTTTACATACATTGAGATTGTATTCTGCATAGATAGTTAATCTTCAACCACTTCACTGAAATGTAAAATATGACATTTAAATAATTTAGGGTTCTGTTGATGTGAGACATGATTGCTCCTGGCAGCACCAATCTATTCCCGAGAGAATGCTGAGCTCTGAAGACGCTCCACTTGTAGCTTGTTTTCTTCTTTGCAAAATGACCTTTCACAAAGAACTGCCCATGTCTCGCCCACTGACAAAATGCATGATGTCCAAACAGGACAAGAAGGATACAAGGAAAAAGACTGTCAAACCTTGCCAAGATGGGGTAAGACAATATTAAAAAATTTCCTGCCTCTGAAAATGGTCTGTCAGTTACTCTAGGCCTTAGCCAAATTTGGTTGCTCCAAAGTTGCAAATGAGACTTTGCGTGATTGCCTCTGTCAATATATGCACTTTTAGAAAGTTGCTTGATTGTGCTTCCTGTTTACTCAAGTAGTTAATTTTCCTTCTCAGGTCTTCTATGGGGTTGAAGACTAGATAGCTGTAGTTACTTGAAGACTATATTGGTGCGGGAG
>NW_026068133.1:688423-692865 GCF_014885135.2 Alexandromys fortis | reverse complement strand
TAGACAAGATAATTTAAGAAAAACTGGTTAGAAACATGCCAAGGTAAGACTGGGCATTTATAATTAATAGTAAGAATCTACGTGTGTTTATTTGGGAGCAGGGTAGTGGGCCCCCCAAAAGCATAAAGAGTAAAGAGTAAAACAAACAACCAACTACAAGCACCCATGTCAGATGGCTCACAAATGTTTATAAGTCATTTCACGGACCTGGCATGCTTTTCTGGCTTCCTAGCGTACTATACTCACCTGGTGAAAATAAACACATTCAAGCACATGCATACACACACTGTTTAAAGCTGTTACCTTGTTTCTTTTGTATAACTTTGTAGTAAGGAGTGGTGGGCTGAGTTCCTGCTGCCCCAGTTCCTGGCCGCCTGGTTAGCTTATGCCCCGAAATAATTACACGGAAACTGTATTCATTTAAACACTGCCTGGCCCATTAGTTCTAGCCTCTTATTGGCTAATTCTCACATCTTGCTTTAACCCATATTTAATTATCTATGTAGCACCATGAGGTGTGGCTTACCAGGAAAGATCTTAACCTGCATCTATGTCGGGTGGGAGAATCATGGCGACTGCCTGGAGAGGAGAGGCATGGTGTCTGGCTCAGTGCCTTCTTCTTCCCAGAGTTCAGTTCTCTTTACTCTGCCTATCTAAGCTGCTGTCCTATCAAAGGACAAGCAGTTTCTTTATTAACTAACCAATGAAAGCAACAGATAGATAGGACACCCACCTCCATCATAACTTGGTTTTATTCCCCTTCTCTCTGTATTCCAAGTTCCTCCATGCTCTTTTCATAGGATAAGTCCTATTTCAGCATCATGAGTCCCCCAGAGACCACCAGGAGTCCTAGTTCATATGCAAAGGCAAACGGCCTTTATTGCAAGTTTGAGCTTGGACTCTAGTCTGTTCTGTCACAGTGGCTGGATCAGGGAGAGCATTGAGCTCAGCCATGGCATGGTTTGTAAGGATCAATGGATGGGGTGGAGTGGAGAAATTCTGGATTCAGATAGGGTTTGAACTCCTGACAGGGCAGTAGTGAGGTAACAGAAGTCCTCTCAAACTCGGATTGATACTAGTGTTGCTACAAGGAAGTTGGGAAACTATATACAAGATAAGTAAGGTATCCTTGATGTTTGGAGCATCTAGTACTTGTTTGCCTCAATGCTGATTGGTTCCCTGCAGGGTAAAGTCTGTGGCTTTTCCTGTTTATTGTAAGGGTGAGGCCTAGTCTCATTATTGCTATTCTGCAGCCTGTCATTGCTGCACTAATATTAAGTTAGATCTCTTCAATAACTTCCTAAACTGGATGGATGATAACTGTTCAGTTTCCTTTGTTTGAGTTTACTTGAGTGTCATGTTTGAATAGTTTTCCCTTTCTAAGATTACAAAGTGGGTGAAGGTTGGAAGGTGAAGGTGATTCAGACTAAGAACCCCCCCAACTCATGCTATGCCCAAAGTCCAGATCCCTGGAATATCACCATAAGACTGAATCAGATGTCAAAGCAAGAGTCTTTATTGTGAGGTAGCATGGGCCTCCCCATAGGCGAGGAGAAGGAAGAGGGAAAAGGAGGAGGAGGCAACAGTGGTGGCAGCAGAAGCAGAGCTGGAGAGACCCTGAGTGATGTGGAGATGTGGTTTATATAGAGGGGAAGGCCGGCTTGCTAATGGCTGCCCCCCCTTCTGATTGGTTCCTCCAATAAAGGGGAGGAGCCCCTGGTGTCGGGAGTCAGGGAGAGGTCACACCTATAGATGAGATGTTACAGCTCCCCTTTGCTAAGTTCTATGAGGAATCCTGTCTCCAGACTGGATGTTACTTCTTCCCTACTCAGGGATTGGTCGGGTTTTCCTGCTCAAGAACTGGCCGTGTCAGGGGCAGAGAATGCCCTGATTTCAGGACCAAACTGTGTTTCTTTTTCTGGCCCTTTTTCTCTTTTAGGGCCAGGGGAATTAATTTAACAGGCTCTGGTCCTAAGGGTAAAGTGTGTTTCTTTGGCTCTAGTTTCAGAGTCAGGGTGCTTTTCTCTTCTTTGCGTCCAGAGATAAATTGTTTCTTTCACTGGCTCAGGTCCCAGATCCAGACTATCTCTTTCACTGGCTCTGCATTCAGAGCCAGGGTGCTTAGGGGTTATGCCAAGGCTATGGATCTGCTGGGGCTCGGATCTATCACTCAGGTGATCATTCAAATGACCTCGAAGGGATGACCACTGAACAATACATTTTCCTGCAGTAATCTTTAAAGTTTCCAGGAAGAGGATGGGGCCCCACAGCAACAACTCCACCAGGTTGATATGACTTCGTGATGCTGATAGTGCTATTTTAAGATTATTTTTTGGTATCAGCTGTTCAAGATGATTCCTAGTTGGTTAGCTTAAACATCTTACAACGCTCTGGCCAGTAGTCTAAATAGGAACCTCCAAAAAACCCTATGAACTACTCAGAGACTATTTGCAATTTTACTAGACAGTAATCTTGAAACTTAACTATCATTACAGTTTCACAGGATCCCATAGAATGAACATCGCTCCCAGGATAGCTGGAAGTAATTCTAGAAGACTATGTATCCTCTCCCAACAACATTTTCCTCAGGGTTAGGGAATCTATTATGTGTTCTTTACAAGTGGTATAGGGTTCGGGTTTTGGGGGGAAATTATGTAGGCTCAGGGATCTCGTTTAAAAAATAATAATAAAAAAGGAATTGGATGGGATAACAGGTAGATAAGTGCGAACTTACTCATACTATTAATAATAGTAACAGAGTAAATATCTGTAAGCTATAATTTACAGACAATTTACATTGGTATAGATTCTTGTATATTGACACAAATTCAAATTGTATTTGTTATATTAAATATGGTCCTATTTCTGTTTACAATATCTGATCACCTATGCAATTTATTTTGTCATATTGTGTGCATGCACGTTTCTTACTCTGGTTAAGATATTTGTATATTGGTGCAATTTTAGGATATATACATCATATTGCATTATACATTTCTACCTCTGACCAAGATACTTATACATTTTTTACATTTTGAGGTATTTGTCCTCATTTCATGCAAGCTGTTTAAAGCTTATTTAATATTCTAATAGGAAGCTTTAGTCTTTAAGCTATACAGGTATTAAGAATTATAGGTCAATAGTCATCAATGTTTGTCATACTTATAGTTAGACTAATCAGGTTCTTTACATACATTGAGATTGTATTCTGCATAGATAGTTAATCTTCAACCACTTCACTGAAATGTAAAATATGACATTTAAATAATTTAGGGTTCTGTTGATGTGAGTCATGATTGCTCCTGGCAGCACCAATCTATTCCCGAGAGAATGCTGAGCTCTGAAGACGCTCCACTTGTAGCTTGTTTTCTTCTTTGCAAAATGACCTTTCACAAAGAACTGCCCATGTCTCGCCCA
This sequence comes from Alexandromys fortis, assembly GCF_014885135.2. Lineage (NCBI taxonomy): Eukaryota > Metazoa > Chordata > Mammalia > Rodentia > Cricetidae > Alexandromys > Alexandromys fortis. The sequence continues at coordinate 689,448 of NW_026068133.1, read as the reverse complement.
CTGACAAAATGCATGATGTCCAAACAGGACAAGAATGATACAAGGAAAAAGACTGTCAAACCTTGCCAAGATGGGGTAAGACAATATTAAAAAATTTCCTGCCTCTGAAAATGGTCTGTCAGTTACTCTAGGCCTTAGCCAAATTTGGTTGCTCCAAAGTTGCAAATGAGACTTTGCGTGATTGCCTCTGTCAATATATGCACTTTTAGAAAGTTGCTTGATTGTGCTTCCTGTTTACTCAAGTAGTTAATTTTCCTTCTCAGGTCTTCTATGGGGTTGAAGACTAGATAGCTGTAGTTACTTGAAGACTATATTGGTGCGGGAGAATTGACAGAAACCCCAATAAGCCGGTCCTCATGTTACAGAATGGTGTCCAAGTGGATAACTCCATCCACAGAATGCCTGAGAAAGCTTGGGAAAGAATAAAGCATGTTTTCTTGATAGCGGCAATTTCTCGGATCTGCTCTGCTTGCTAGAGGAAAACAAGTGCTCTCATCTAAGAGAGGCTTCCTGACTCAGCTTTTGCTTTGCAGCTCTTTAAGAGGTCCTGCTACGAAACACTTAAATGGTGTTGATGAAAAGCTGATGGCATGCGTTTTGGTTTTCAGCCATAGTAGGAAAAAAGCTGTGCTGTTTTAAAATGCTAGCTTTCTGGGCCATCCTGGCAGGGCAAACTCTGACTTTTTCAAGCAGGCGGTCCCGACTGCTTGACTGTTGTTTCTGGACACACTGTGGCAGCTAGCTTGCTGGCAAGGACCATAAAATGCCATAGAGTTGTGTCAATAAACATGGCTCTGGCCAGTCCCTCCACCATAAGGCTGGAAAGCTAAGGAATGGGCTGGATCCAGCTGTCAAAGCCACGGCTTTAATCCTCTCCATAAATATTCATGTGGTCAGAAAAAGAGATATACAGTAAAGAGAGATTCAAAGACAAAGAAAAACTCTAAATGGTTTACAGTGTGTTAAAAATATATGCAGGCTAAAGGTTAAAATCCAAAGAAAAGAAAGAAAGAAAGAAAGAAAGA
>NW_026068133.1:671628-685688 GCF_014885135.2 Alexandromys fortis | reverse complement strand
GTGGCTAACATAGATAAGAAGAATGTGTTAATATAAGTTATAAGAGGTAATAAGAATCCTGACCTACTGGGCCAATCAGTTTATAACCTAATGTAGTCTTGTGTGATTTTTCTTTGGGGCTTGCTAGCTGTGGTGTACCGGGAGGGACAGAAACCCCAAGCTGGCCCTTATGTTCCACTATATAGTCATAGTTACTTTTCTTCCATGACTTAGGAAAGCCTTTCTAATACAAGACTCCTTAGGATAGGATAACTATTAAAACATTTAGTCTATGTTTCTTGTCTGATATTGTTTATGCTGGTTGTAATTCTAATTTTTATACTTGATGTTTGTTCTTATTGTATATAGTTTTGTATTATGCTTAGAACTCTTATTTTGGACCAAAGGGGAGGTGCTGTGGTAACTCATTCAACCAGTAGCCTTTAAGATACCAGCTTACTTAGGGCGTGGTCAAGTGTAGTATATATACAGATGTAAACACTTGCACAGCCTCTTGGCTGCTGAATTTGGTTCCCTATTCCCCACTCCTTCAGAAGACTGCTGCTCTGTGAGTCTCCCCCTAAATAACCTTTTACTACACTCCATTCTGGGCTATTGTGGGACTATTTTATTATAATCTACAACAGACGCGGTCCCCGACAAGCTCTAGAAAGTCATCGTTTAACACACAGTCTTCCAGAGAAAGGTGGGAAAGCTTCGTGGTTAGAAGATTTGCACCTTCAGGAAAGCTAAGAACCAGAAGCTATGAGATAATCTAGTTATGGTACACTTCTGCTCTGGAAAGGCAAGGAGGATCCCTAAGAATTATGGGAAATGTAGTCCGTGAGACTCCAAACCGCAGGACTCTAGTTAATATTCCGCTGCCTGCGGTTTAAAGGGCCAGCCTACTGTGTGAGGAATTTTGGGAAATGTAGTCCGTAACAGTCCCATCCTCATTAGACTAGGATACTTTCCATAGCAAGAGTTTAGAGGGCCGGCACACTCTGTGCGGAATTTTGGGAAATGTAGTCCGGAAATCCTAGGTTCAACTCTAACTTCCTCTGCATGAGCCTGTGTTGTCCTGGTCCCCTAGGAATTCTGGGACGTGTGCTCCCGGTATCCTGCGCGGGAAGAATCACTTCCGGCCCAGGTGTGCGAGGCCGTGGCCCGCGTTCCTCTCAGAAAGGTGAGCCCTCCCTCTGCTGTCCCCTCCCGCATCTTCCCGATAGTTTTCAGGTTGTCCGAGGCGATAGGCAGCAGGCGTGGATGCTGGGAAGGAAATCCGTCTCAGTAGGGCAGGAGGCGAGTTTGCTGTGAATGAGCCCGCCGGAGCGTGCCGCGCTTGCGCACATTGACTCAGATCTGGCCGGGGCTGTCAGTCACCGGGATGGAGGGTGTCATGGGAGCCGGGAGCCCCCAGCCGTCTCTCTAGCCACTGTCGGAAATGCACAGTCGTCTACGTCTATGCCCCGTTTCTTCCCCAACATTGGTACCATTCGAAGAACGAGCTCGTGTTTGCTGCAAGGCTCAAGACAGCGGGCGCCCGGCACCAGCTCTTAGTTATTATTTTGCTCTTAGTGCTTTCCAGATTTCGAGGAAGCGCCCCAGTCCCTGGAAGCCCCAGTGACCCACAGATGGTCTCAGAGCTCCTGCTGTAGGGTCCTTGGCCCCAGCCTGACCACACCTCACCCCTCTTACCATATCCTTAATGCCTGGGTTTTTCTGTTGCTATTTGATGGGATGTTAAAGAATGTCCATTCCAAAGATGTTAAAGCCATTTTAGAATGTGCAAAGGGTGATGTGTATGAATTCGTGATTACTACCCTAAATACAGGCACCGTTCAGAGTGAGATGAAGGTTGTCATGTGGGCTGTTAACATCAGTGCCAGCAAGAATAGTCTCATCAATAGCTAACGCTAGGTAGGTGTTTGTTATGCACAACCCCAATAAAACTCATTGGGTCACCATGTTGGACTTTTTCGGCAATCATTGGTTCTCTATCTGGAACGAGTAGACGTTTATTTGGTCATGTCTCCCCATGAGTATTGTCACACAATTATTGGGGTTACTAACAGGAGTATGGCTGAGGGGTTACTTATAGAAGCAGAAATGACTCAAAAGGCAGCTGCATCACCAAAGCCCCCTCCAGCATGGTGACAGCTCACAAAGCTGGAAACCTGGAGCACACTGCAGTCTGCAGGCAGGTCAGCCAGGTGCTTCCGTTGTTCTGAATGTCTGTCAGCTCAGCCGGTCTCTGCCTTTGGGACTTTTGCGGGTGTGAGCATATTCTAGGCAGCTCAGCTTGCTGAGTTGTCACTAAATATTCCTTACTGCTTATAAATGTCTGGGAAGGGCAAGGTCTAGTGAACCTGGTCAGTGTCTGAGACTTCGTGAAGCTTTGGAGTTGTTCACTTCCTGAATTTTATTGAGTTTCCCAGTATCATGTAATGTTTTGTCTCCCCTTACTACACTCGCCATCTAAGGAGGTTCCCTGCAGGATGGGAAGTCTATCTTAGAAGACTTTGCTAAACAACATGCTTATAATGCTGCCCCTCATTGGGGGATTCTAGGCAGAGGCTCTACCACTGAGCCACACCCCAGCCCCTTACTGGGGGACTCTAGGCAGGGGCTCTACCACCGAGCCACACCCCAGCCCCTCACTGGGGGATTCTAGGCAGGGGCTCTACCACCTAGGCATGCTCAATTCTCTCACTGGGGTTAGAGTGCAAGGTCAGTTCTGTGATGAATCTTATAGACACTCATGGGGACAGAGAGGTTTAATTTCTTACAGAAGCTATCCACTGCTGGTGCACACAATCTCAGCAGCCCTTATCACTGAATGATAACAACCCTGTTGCAGATGGCAGATTTGAAATGTAGAAGGTTAATGAACATAGCTCTGGTTACTCCATGAGCACACACGTTAGCACCACACACCTTTGAAAGAATGACTTACAGTTATTAGCGAGTGTGTAATGACAGAAGCTCATGTCAGAGGACCGCCTGTGGGAGCCAGTTCTTTCCCTCCATGTGGGTCCTGAGAAGTAATCTCAGGTCATCAGGCTTGGCAGCAAGCACTCTTTCTGCTGAACCATCACAGCCCAGCACCAACCTCTGAACACAGGAAATTTGTCCTTGATGCTGCTTGCTTGGAGCCAAAACCCTTTTTGGCCACGATTCCCAGGATGGGAGTGAACATCTGGGGGATGCCCGGTATGAAGTAAGAACACCTGGGAAGGCCGTCCCTGCCTGTAGCCTAGGGTGGGACATCCTGGGGGTAGCTGGAATGTGACTTGATTTGCAGCATGTGTGTGCCTGCCTCTGGAGGCAAGGGGCACCTGGATCTCACCTGGCCAAGCTTGTATTTTCCCTCTCATGGCGTCTGTCATCCTGTCCTGTCTTCTCAGGTCTGCACCATTTCCTGGAAGAAAGGAGGAGAAAATGGCCCAGTTGCAGGTGAGGTGATTTTCAGCTGTGCTGTACATGCTCTGTCTTAGAGTTTCTGTTGCTCTGAGAGGTACCATGACCCCTGCTTTTATAAAGAAAAGCATTCAATTTGTGATGGCTTACAGTTCAGATGTTAGTCCTTTGTTATTATGGTGGTAGCATCCAGGCAGCTGTGGTTCTGCAGAAGGAGATGAGAGTTCTACATCTTGATCCACAGGTAACAGGGGACTGTGTGCCATACTGGCCTTAACTTGAGACCTCAGAACTTGCCTCCACAGTGATACACTTCCTCCAACGCCTTCTTCAACAGAGCCACACCGCTAATAATTCTACTCCCTGTGGGCCAAGCACTAGAACACACAAGTCTATGAACAGTATAAAAGGGAATAGAAATTTAAAAATTAGTCACATCATTATCTTGCTTACAATGTCCCCATGGCCATTTAAAGCCACACCCCTAGCTCTGTTTGCTGTGCTGTAGTGTGGAACTGGCATGTTTTCCACTAGCAGTGGTGTGCGTTCCAACTCTTGAGTGGATTGCATTGAGTTGTTCGCCACCCACAAACTCGGAAATCCCGGAGGCTCCCACAGTTTGATGTCTCTGTGTCCTTTTCCCTGTGGAGAGCCTTGGCTCACAAGACTGCTCTGAGGCTGGCCGTGTGGCCCAGGGAGCGACACACACCTGGCATTGGGCAAATGTCGACATTTGTCCCTGGTACCACACATTGATGAAATGCAACATGAGCCGCGGTCTGAGAGACCTGTCACTCCTGAGATTTCTAGTATATACATATATACACGCACACATACGCACGTGCACATAGCATACACATCAGTGCATCTGTATACCTTTCCCGTAGGGGACAGCTGAGAAACTTTATTGTGTTTTTCTTTTGTTTTTCAAATTTATTTTAAGATTTATATATTTTTATTTTGCCTATGAGTGATTTTCCTGTATGTACAGCTGTGAGGCATGTCTTTCCCAATGGAAGAGAAAGAAGGCGTCACTTCTCCTTGAACTGGAGTTACAGATGGTTTGTGAGCTGCCATTTGGGTGCTGGGAACCAAACCTGGGTTCTCTTCTCTGCAAGAGCAGTCATTGCTCTTAACCACAGCACCTCTAAGCTCTTTCATCAGGGTCTCTGATACTCTGGGAAGGGTTGAATGGGAAGAGAGAGAGAGACAGAAAGATTTCACTATTTAGCCTTGAATATATTGAACATGAAAGTCCTCCACACTGTAGGCCGTAGTCATTGTCCAACCATCACCTCATTCACAGGCCTGAAGGAGCCAGGAATAGTCATGCTGTTCCTTGAGGATGGGGGAGCCATGTTCATTCAGGATGTTGTGTGTGCTGGGGCCTTTGCCTTCTAGGTCAGGATAGTCAGCCTTGTTTAGTGTAAAGTCAGAGTGAAAAATCAGAGTACATTGCAGAGCAGGACAGAGTAGGCAGGGCAGAAGAAAGCAGGGCAGAGGAGGGCAGGGGAGAGGAGGGCAGGGCAGAGCTCTCCATCTGTAGCCAAGGGCAAGCTGCTCAGAAAGTCCTGTGGAGCAGGTACAGGCTTGAACAGGTCTGCAGTATAAACATCTAAGAATTCTCTAGAAAGCCAGATAACAAAGCAATAACGCAAAATGTTTGCAATGTAAACGGAAGTGAAAACAATCCTGTGTGTACAGTGACGTTCTAGAAGAGGAAATAGTGAGAGTGAATGAGGGACAGTGAGATGGCTCAGTGGTAAGGGAGCTTGCTGCGAAGGCTGATGACTGAGTTAGATCTGTGGGAACCACAAATTAGGAAAGAACTGACTCCCCAAAGTTTTTATCTGACCTCCACATATGCACCATGGCATGCATGAGCTCCATGACACACACACAGACACAGATAAATAAAAAATAACATTTAAAAAATATTTATTATGTGACAAAAGAATATTTTTACTAAATTGACTTAATTAGTGAGCTTCAAGTCAGTGAGAATATACTGTCTTATGAAGCAATGTGGAGGGAGTTGCGGATATGGCTCAGCAGATATGAACACTTGCCTCACAATCGCAAGGACCTGAGTTCAATCCTTGGAATCTGTGTAAAACACCAGATGTGGTGGTGCCCAACTATAATCCTGCTATGGAGGACACGGGGGACCCACCTGGAGGCTGGCAGACCAGATAGCCTGGAATACACAGTACTGCAGAAACAGCAAGAGAGACGGCCCTGCTCTGTGTTTCTGCAAGGTTGAAGGACCGGGCCAACTCCTGAAAGTTCTCCAGATACATGCTGTGCCACATGCACAGGTGTGGGCAAAATGCACATACATACTCATAGACTACACATTTGTGCGTGCACATGAGCCTGCATCCAAAATATGTACACAAGCACACACAGATAGGATGATTTCTTTGCAGCCCTCATGGCGGGTGGGCTCAGCAGATGGAAGGCAGGCAGAGACAGGTACTTCCAGCTAAGAGGCTCTGAGTCCCACAAAGTCCTCCCTCCACATCTCAGCCTCACCGCTTCTGTAGTTATAACCCGCAAGTTTTGCTGTCCCAGGAGATGGTGACGTTCAGGGACGTGGCTGTGATCTTCAGCGAGGAGGAGCTGGGGCTGCTGGACGCTGCCCAGAGGAAGCTGTACCGTGATGTGATGCTGGAGACCTTCAGGATGCTGCTCTCAGTGGGTGAGGATGGGGTCTGGGTTTCCCGGATGAGCGACTGGGACCAGTACTGGGAGCCTGGGAACTGCTGGAGTTGTTGTCTGGGCTTGGTTGTCTAACTGGAAGCACAGGTTTCTCATGGCTCCGTCCATCTGTCTTTTGAGCTCTATATGGGAGCCTGCTTGGTTTTATTAACTTGACACAAGCTAGAGTCGTCTGGGAAGAGGAGCCTCACTTGAGAAAATGCTTCTGCCAGGTTGGCGTGTGGCCAAGTCTGTGTGGGATTTTCTTGATTGATTATTGCTAAGATTGTGGCCCAGCCCACTGTGGGTGGTGCTTGCTCTGCCAGGTGCCTCTGAGCTTTGTAAGGAGCAAGCCAGTAAGTAGCACCCTCCATGGTCTCTGCTCCAGCTCCTGTCTCCAGCCCCTGCCATGAGTCAGGCATGACTTCCCACCATGAAGAGCTTCAAGGTATAAGACGAAATAAAACCTTTCTCCCCCAGGACCTTTTGTCATAGTGTGTACAGGAAGTAGAGTAGGACAGTGGGGACAGAGGCCCCTTGCATTGGTTTACATATAAAACCATTTACAATGTGCTTCTAGCTAGTTTTGTTTTATAGGCTGTGTGGTAGTTCCTATTTATTAGTCCATTTCACTGGGAGGTATGTTTAAAATATATTCAGTGTGTGGGTGTGTGTGTGAGATTGTGTGCGTGCGCACACACACACACCATGTTGAGGACAGGTGCCTACAGAGGCCAGAGAGGGCTTCAAATTTCCCACTACTGGATTTAAGAGGTGGTTGCAAGCTGCTGTGTTGGTGCCGGGAACTAATCTTTGGCTCTCTAGCAGAGTAGCCAGTGCTTTTAACCTCTGAGCCATCTTTCCAGCTTGAGAGTTCTTTTTGTCCCTTCCTCCCTCCCTCCATTCCTCCCTTTCTTTGTTTTTTATTTCTTTGACTCAGTGTCTCATATAACCCAGGCCAGGCTCTTCTCAAACTTACTATATAGCTAAGGGTGGCCTTGAAACTGCTCTGCTTTCTCTACTTCCTACTCTTTTTATCTACTATTTGCAAAAGACATCATCAAACTTTTGATTTTCTTTCTTTTTTTTTTTTTTTCTTTTCTTTCCTTTTTTCCTACCACTAGCACACCAGCCGTTCACACTAGGCCTGATAGCCCAGCTGGAGAATGAAGAGGAGCTCTGCATGGTGGAGGCCCAAGGAGGTGAGATCTCAGGTGGGAAAGATGCTGCTGGACCAGTGGGCGGGAGTGCTTTCCCTAACAGGGGCAGGGCATAGCATTTCTCTTCTTAACTCTCCACTGGTCCCCACTTCACAAATAGTATAATGGCTTTTAAAGTGCTTAGAGCAGGGCTGCTGAGAAGGCTCCTTGGGTAAGGCTGCTTGCCCCAAGCAGAGTTCCTTCCCTAGACCCTTTGTGTTTTCTGGGGGAGTAAGCTGACTCCCTCAGGTTGTTCTCTGACCTCCACAGTCATACCATGGGTGGAGCGAACACATATACACACATACAGAAAGAGAGGCCCCACTCACTTATACTCATATTCATGCTTATAAAGACAAAAACATTTTTCCACATTGGGAATATCCGCTTTTGTTTTTTCTACTGAATCACCTAACAACCCATGATGAAGCACAGTGTTGTGCTTATAGTTCTCTAGAACTTTTGAATGCGACCACATTTTATACCCAGATTTTGTTAGGAAAACCCAGATATTTTTGTTGTTCTTGTTTTTTTTTTTTTTGGTATTGTTTTATTTTATTTTATTATATTTATTTACTTATTTTTTTTGGTTTGGTTTTTGGAGACAGGGTTTTTCTCTATGTAGCTCTGGGTGTCCTGGAACTCAGTCTGTAAAGCAGGCTCGCCTTGAACTCACAGAAATCTGCCTACCTCTGCCACCATACTGCTGGGATTAAAGGTTGCTCTACTACTGCCCTGCAGAAAACCCACATCTGAGGCCCCCACAGAGCCTTGGTTTTGTGTCTCCTGTGTGCGTCAGGTGTTTTGTCAGTCTCCACAGAAGCAGTGTGGCCTGTCTGTCTCCTGATGTGAGCCACGTGTTACACACCAGCATCTCTCAGTAAGATGTTCACTTGTGTGTTTGTCTGGATTCTCATCCTATAGGAAGCCAGGGTGGACGTGCTGTGGAGAATGATGAAGACATGGAGTTAAGCTCCCTTTGTCCCAGAGAGCTCTCCTCCTGTCAGACCTGGCCACAGGGTGCAGGCTTGTTACCCAGGGATCAGGATTCCATGAAAAGATGTCTAAAGAGCAACACTGAGTCTCAGAACCAGGGAGATTCTTCCTTCCTGGTGTGCGCAGGGCGGCTGGTTCAGATTTCTGAGGATGGGAACTACGTGTTGCCTCCTGTAGATGATGACTCTGCCTCTCTGAGAAGTCAAGAGTTTCCTTCACTGAGAGCCCAGCAGTCTTGGCAGGAATCACATCTCAGTGGGTCATGTAGTTGCCAATGGAAAGGCCAGCAAATGCCTAGGAATGTTTCTAGTCAGAGTTTATATCTTCAAGCTACTCAGGAAATCCACTCTGAAGAGAAACTATATCCAGGTGTGGAGTGTAGAAAAGATTTCACACATTGCTCAAATTTTAACACTGAGCACAAAGTTCACATGGAAGAGACTGTGTATAACTCTGAGTGTGGTGACCACTTTAATCTGCCCCCACATTTCCAGGACTTTTCAGCAGTGTACCCCAGGGAAAAACCACATAAATATGCATGCAGTACAAGCTTCGATCAAAAATTGTGTATTCCAAGCCATCAACTTGACGTCATTGAGAAACCTACTTATAAAGAGAGTGGGAATGGGTCTAACTGGAGTTCCAGCCCCCAAGATCAGCAGAAACCTAAGCCACACAAATGCAACACCTGTGGGAAAGGCTTCAGTGACAGATGGGTTCTTACCATTCACCAGAGAGTCCACACAGGAGAGAAACCATATCAATGTAAGGAGTGTGGGAAGTGCTTCAGCCAGAGTGCCTACCTACACTCCCACCGGAGAGTTCACACTGGAGAGAAACCATACAAGTGTGAGGTGTGTGGCAAGGCCTTTAGTCGGAGTTTCTACCTGCAAGGCCATCAGAGAAGTCATACTGGGGAGAAACCATACAAATGTGAGGAGTGTGGGAAGAGCTTTAGTCGAAATTCCTACCTACAAGACCACCAGAAACTTCACACTGGGGAGAAACCATACAAGTGTGAGCAGTGTGGGAAGGGCTTCAATCGGAGTTCAAACCTTCAAAGTCACCGGAGAATTCATACTGGAGACAAACCGTATAAGTGTGAGGAGTGTGGAAAAGGCTTCAGATGGAACTGTAATCTTCAAATTCATCAGCGGGTTCACACAGGAGAAAAACCTTATAAATGTGGAAAATGTGGCAAAGGCTTCAGATGGAACTGTAATCTTCAAATTCATGAGCGGGTTCACACAGGAGAAAAACCCTATAAATGTGAAAAGTGCGGCAAAGGCTTTAGTATCGCCTCCAGTCTCCTGGTCCATGAGAGAGTCCACATGGGAGAGAAGCCTTACCAGTGTGTTGAGTGTGGAAAAGCCTACAATAGGTATTACAATCTCCAGATACATCACAGAATCCACACTGGGGAGAAGCCATTTAAATGTGAGTTGTGTGGGAAAGGTTTCACCCAGAAGTCAAATCTTCAATCTCATCAGCTTGTCCATACGGGAAGGAAACACTATAAGTGTGACACATGTGGTAAGGGATTCAGCAGGAATTCAGGTCTTCTGATGCATCAAAAAGTCCATAGCAGTGATAGTTTCTATAGGAGGGAAGAGTATAGGAATGGTTCCCATCCTTCTGAGAACCTATGCAGAGATGAAGGCCTGTCAAATACTGCTCTGTTTTGTTAATGAAAAGTAGTGTTTATATCCAACATGAATGCCAGTGGTTGCTGGGAAACAACACAGAATAGAGATTCATCAAGTGTTTGCCAACATCTCAACCAGCTCCTGGAGAGGATCAAAGAACTTCCTCCGAATGTATGCAGGAAATAGCAAAAGTTTGATTATATGTAGAAGTTTCATTTATCACAGCCAATTGGTCCCTAATATCTGAACCCAGAAGCTGCTTCCCAAATTATATTGCAGAGGCTTAATATTACTTAAAAATGCTCGACTAGTATCTCAGGCTTATTATTAACTAACTCTTCCAGTTTAAGTTAACTGATATTCCTTAAATATGCATTGGCATGTGGTGATCCCTGTTCTTAATAGGGCACACCCATCTTTCTCTCTCTGGTTTGACCTGAGTCTCCTGAACCTGCTATTCCTTATCATCCCTTATCATTCTTAGTTTGTTTGGCCCAACTATACTTTCTGCCTGGTTACTGTCCAGTCAGCCTTTCATTAAACCAGTTTGTGTAACAAATCTTTACAGTGTGCAAGATAATTCCACAACTTTTCTCCCTTTTGTCCAATTAAAAAGTAAGTTTTGGGGCTGGAGAGATGGCTCAGCCGTTAAAGGCTAGGCTCACAACCATAAATATAAAAAGTAAGTTTTGATGATACAAAATTGACTTTATTCTGTTATGAGAAATAATCAGAAATAGAAATCACCCATCTATATAACACATATTAGGTTCCATATGGGTCTGCCAGGCTCTCTAGTACAAGATAGTGATGAAATTGATTTACTTGGTTGAATGTGCTAGCACCCTCAGAGTTTCACAAAAACAAAAACAACAACAAAAAAACAGCATGTCATTAGCAAGAGGTTGATAAAAGATTTTTCTATCACTAGGCAACAATACAAGGAAAGTATAAGGCAATGCACTACTTGTTCTTTATACAGCCAAAATCCAGTACCTGTAGGAAGTAATCCAAAGAGTATTCAATGATCTTTGGCTGGTGGCTGTGTTTCATTTTGCAGAATTTGGAATGTTAAAATGTGTCCACCATATCATAGGTACATATTCAGGATTTCAGTGGGCCACTGCATTGAGTTCTGAAAAGGATGATTCTATAGTCACAGATTTGCTAGAAGTTATGGTCCTTAAGTTTTTGTACTCTGGATGTACCTAACAAATTTTGGTCCTTTAACCACTTTGACATTTTCTGCCTGTTATATTTAAAATGTGTTCTATAGTGAACCATGTTTTCTATAGTGAAATATGACCATGTCTACGCATGTCCTTTGGAGTCTCTAAAAGGAAGATGGGGCCCCAAAACAATTCCACCTGGATTGTGGTAATGCCGCCAAACTGACAGATACCATCCAAAGATTGAGTTTGTATTACAAATGCCTCAAGACAGCTTCAACATGGCTAGCTGAGATAACCCAGCCTCACAGACTACCCTAGCTAGGACTTGAGATAAGCCCTACATGTTTCCATTATGCAGAGATTGAACCACAAATGATTCAGCTACCTCTTCCAGGACTTGGTAATTATTTCGATGTTATTTTTCAGCTTCCTCTAAAGATGCCAGACAACAGGAAGTAATTTTGAGAACATGAAACCCACATTTTCAAGTAGTGGGAAGATGGTTTTTGGTCAGTGGGCTATGGATATTTGTAATTGTTTAAGGGATATGCTTACACATTGTGGTAAAATGGTCAGGAAAAAAACTGAACAAAGGAGGTTAGATTTAGGGTTTTTGTTCTAAAAAGAAAAAGGGAGGATATAGAAATATGAGGATAAAGGGTACATTACTGAATCTACTCTGAAAAAGGGGGGTATAGCTGTAATAGGATAATAGAGAGTTTAATGTACTTTTAAACCAAAAAAACTACTAGTCATAAGTTTTTTACATTTTATTATATTTTTGTATATTGATAACAAACTTGAGGTTACTTTTGTTAGAACATACTATTCATATCACTCTGGTTTAAGATATTGTACCTATACTGTTCATTTAACAATGCAATACAAAATTCTAGTCTTTTAAAGTTACTATTACATACTATGATAATAAAGTAATGCAGGTAAATAGTCACCTATTCCAATGGAACTTGTATTCATCTTAGGTTGTTTTCAAGATCAACCAATTATATTTTAGTTAGGTGGTCTTCAAACACCTCAGAGATCTGCAGAATATGGTATTTATGATGTTTTAATAACATAGCCTCGCAGCACCAATGTCAGAAAAGATGAGCATTGAGGTTATTCCATATGGAGTTTACTTTCTTTGTGGTAGAAGTTAGCCACTGGTGAAGAAACTGCTCTTGTGTCATCTGCTGACAGTTACGCCCAAATTGGACAGGCAGGACACAAAAGAAATCAACTATTCAACTTTGCGAAGACAAAGTAGAACAGCCCTTCAGAATTATCCTCCACAGAAGAGTATGTCAGATATGTAGGCTTATAGGCCGAAGATAAATGCTCCAACATTATAGAGGAACCTTGTGTGACTGTCCAGTCAGCCTGCTGTTTCTGTCATTACTCACAGGTTTTAGAAGTTGCTTGCTTGCACTTCCTGTTTACTCAGGTAATATTTCCTTTGAGGGTCTCTGATGGAGTTGAAGACTAGAATCTCACAAAGGAATGTAAGATGTATAAAGTTTAGAGATATAAGAAGATAGCTTTGGGTAGGTAATACAAATTAGGATGAGAGGTGAATTAGTCACAACCCTTTGGACTCATCAAGATTGGATTAATAAGTAATGGAGTATTTCCTCTCAATTTGTCAAATGCAAATGGACTGGACATTGTTAATATACTTCTTGATGCTCTATATTGTGTATAGTTGTTGGCCTTATATATAGCTCTTTATGTTAATTTTAACCTTTGCTTTTTATTTAGACAAAAGGGTAAATGCTTGATATTTTGTGTTCTGACAAATAAATCTTGCCTGGAAATTAGAGGGTGGAGTTAGCCACTAGTTAACAAATAACCATAGAGGTCTGGAGGTCTGTACAGATAGGAGACAGGAGTAATAAGGCAGAGTGGGGAGAGCGGAGGTGATTAGGGGTTGGAGACAGGATCTCAGCCCTTTTGACCAGAGAATTCAGAGAGGCAAGAAGTCTCTGGTGGCTGCTGCTCTGCTTCTCTGATTTTTCAGTTTTTATCCCAATATCTGACTATGGGCTTTTATTGAGAAGAGTAATTAGGATCACACTTCACAGGGCTGGCAGGCAGAGAGAATAAATAGGAGAACCTTGGGAAGAGAGGAAGGAGCAAGAAAAAGGGCTACCCACCCACTTATACAGCTAGACATAAATTCAGAAGAAAAGAAAAGATGTAGAAAAATAGAGAAAGGTAAGGCAAATAGTAGACATAATTTAAGCAAAGCTGACAAGAAACAAGCTAAGGCCAGGCATTTAAAAGTAATAATAAGTATCCCTGTGTGTTTATTTGGGACCTGGGTGGTGGGCCCCCAAAGGAGCCCAAAGAGTATAACAACTAACTACAAGCACCCATGTTAGATGGATCACAATGTTTTTGTAAGTCGTTTCAGGGGACCTGACACCTTTGTTGCTGTGTGGGTGTTGGGTTCACACAGTTCTGTGGTAAGAAGACTCAGACAAGAATGAATTTAGCCTTTCACAGCTGCAGGGTAATACCTCTAAGGACTGAAGCACTTTTCCTTTTCTCAGGACATTTTAATTTTTCTCTATATTTATGCTTTATCCAGTTGATTTCCATAAGCTCAACACAATCTGAATTAAGTTTCCAAAAATAGAATTCTCAGTTCATAAAGTACCACAGTTTTCCTGGTTTCTCAAACCAAGTTTTGCATAGGCTCCGTATTCTTGGGAAACTCCTAGACAAGACTCAAATAGAGTAAGAAGAGAAACAGCTGGTATCTGCTAAACAAATATTTATTAGCGCTAAGTGCTAACTAACATTCTGGAGCCCAGCCAGAATGCTGTCGCATGGCTTCCTCCGAAGTACATTCACATGGTGAAGAAACATATAATCAACAACGTGCATACACACTATTTAAAATGATTAGGTTTTTTTTTTTTTGTATAACTTGGTTTTTTTTCTTT
>NW_026068133.1:658002-670277 GCF_014885135.2 Alexandromys fortis | reverse complement strand
TTTTTTTTCTTTATTTTTGTTTTGTTATTGAGTCAGTGGTTCCCAGCTGTTGCTTGAAGTGTCCACTATGACTGGGAGGGGACGGGGGCTGATGAAGTCTGTTTTCACCTTGTATCTTGACTTCCTGTATTTGAAAAAGAGCGTATGAGGAAGGAGGCATCAGAGAACGGGGTGCAGTAGTCTGAATAAGAAATGAGCCCATAGTCTCTGGTCTTTGAGTATTTGGTCCGAGTTAGGGGGACAGTGATGTTTGCTGAGGTGTAGGTGGCATGGCCCTGCTGGAGGAAATACGTCATTGGAGGGGGGTCTGAGGAGGTAGGGTTTTATGTTATTGCAATTTGCTCTCTCTACTTTGTGCTTTGGATTCAAGATGGGAGCACTCAGCTTCCTCCTCCTCTTGCCACACCTGCCTCCCTCTGGAACCAAAAGCCAAAATAAACGCTTTCTTCTACAAGCTGGTCATGGTGTTTTATCGCAGAAGCAGAAACGTAACTAATACATATGGTTAGAATCGAGCATCCTTCTTTCTCAGTACCCTCTCTTATGGTCGATGGTGTGGTTTTTACTCATCGACAGATCTAGCTGTGAAGCCGCCCTAGTATTTTTTCAGTAAATTCTAGAAGTGGTGAAGAATTACTTGGGCACATACAATAAGGATGCTACATAATTATTTAATATTAAATACTTATAGAACTTTTATACAATTAACAAGTCCAACTCTCACAAGAGCTTTATTTTGTGTGGAACCATCATTCTCATTTAATTCACTTATTTTTTATTACATTTATTTAAGGGAAAAATAAAATAAAATCTGTTTTTAAAATGAAGATACAAGTTCACTTAATCTACCAAAAAGAAAAATATAATTGGGTGATGGTGGCGTATGTCAGGAGGCAGACAGATCCCTGTGAAGTGAGGCCAGCCCACTCTACAGAGCAAGTTCTAGGACAGGTGTTACACAGAAAGCAAAAAAAAAAAAAAAATATTATTTGCATTACATCCTGTGTTCATAGATAATTGTATTTCTTTATAATTTATATATTTTCTTAATCTGATACAATATACAATCATTTCTATGGTTATATGAACTAGGCATGGTGAGATGGCTCAGTAGGTAAAATCACTGCCACCAAGCCTGATGTCTAAGTTTGATCCCCAGGACTCTCATGATGGAAGAAGAGAATTGCTATGGATTGTTTATATCCACCCATCCATCATCATCATCATTATCATCATCATCATCATCATCATCACCATCACCATCATCACCATCACCATCACCATCATCAATGCCTGGCAATGCTAAGCATACATGGGCAGCCCATTTATGACGGTTCTCTAGTTGTTCCTATCCTGGGCAGTCCTAGGTGCTTGTGTTATTGTCATGCCCACGGTTCCACAGTCTTCCTTCATGCTGTCTGTCCATTGTTTTTGGGTCTTCCTCTTCGCCTTATCCCGTGCACTCCTCCAAACAGTGGAGGGTTCTGTCTTTGGGGTTCTGTCATCATTCATCCTCATAACATGGCCCATGTATCTCAAGCGTCGATGCCATATCCTGTAGTTTACTTTCTTCTGTAGGTGGAGATGTTTCTTAATGTCATCATCCTGTAGCCTAACTCTTCGTGTGACACCTAGAATCCTCCTGAGACATGTCATCTCAAACACATTCAGCTGCCGTTCTAAGAAGCGTTTCATTGTTCAGGTTTTAGAGTGGTAAAGAAGGCAGCTGAAGACAAGTGTCTCATGTATTTGTAATTTTGTTGTCGTTATGTGTCTTGCTGACCAAACCTTTCCTAGTGCTTGGAATGCAACCCTCACTATCCTTATCCTTGATGCCTGAAATAGTTCCCTCCTTTGAACTGAGTTTCCTCCCAGATAGACAAAGCTGACGGTTTGCTTGAGGTTCTGATTCTTTATTACAGTGTTTAAATCCTGTGCACCCTTCCCATGTGTTGTATCTCAGTCTTCTCGATGTTTACTTTCATACCAAGGTTTTCTCTGACTTCCACCACTCTATTTACCATGGCCTGCAGCTCATTTGAACTTGCAGCAAGTAGTGTTGTATCATCGGTGAACCACAAGTTATTGAGCTGTATATACCCACCCACCTACAAATAAACAAATGTTAAGAAAAAAAATGGATTTGGGGATAGAGAGATGGCTCAATGATTAACCAGGTTTAGATGGCTCATAACAAGGTGTACCTTTTGATCCCAGGGATCCACTGACCTCTGACAACACTGCGTGCCATGGGGCAAATAGATGAGCAGGCATATGCATAATAATACAGAAAAATTAAACTATTAAGTGCAACATTGAAGTCCTCAACCTTTATACTAAAAATAATGATTCAAATATTGCATGTGCAAGGCCCTGGGTTCAAACCTAGCCCTGTGAGAGAGAATAGGCATAAAACATGCATCTTACCTAGCTAGAGAGTTTGTTGTCTGTAGCAGAGCACATGCAACCCAAGAAAGAGTTTCTGCGTTTCATTGTAGTTTTAAAATGCTAATACTAAACACACCCTGGGGACATCAGATGGCTTGGCAGGCAAAGGCACCTTCTGACCTGAGTTCGATTCCCAGGGCTTACATGTTGGAAGGAGAGAACCAACCCCAACAAGTTATCCGCTGACATCCATACACTTGCTATAGTATGTACATGGTCACATAATAAGCAAATAAAATTTAATTTGAACAAACAAAACTACAGAAGGTGAACAAGTAGATGTGTTTGTTGCAATTCAAGATCAACCACTAAAGGCAAACAAATTTTGAAGTTAGAGCCAGAAGCTAAGAGATAAACTGAATGAAATGGTAAAAATAAATAATAAACAGCCAAAATGAAAATGGACGGGAATAAGAGAAATAAAATCAGGGAGAACAAGTCGCAAGAATACAATAATGGGCTGAAATCTAGCCACCTTAGTAGTTATAGGATGCCAATTGTTCTCGTTTTACAACTGTTGCTATGAGAAAACACTCTGATGTAAAGCAGCATAGAAGGGAAAGAGTTTATTTCAGCTTAAGGTTAAGAGCACTGTCTGTTCTTCCAAAGGTCCCGAGTTCAATTCCCAGCAACCACATGGTGGGTCACAACCATCTGTAATGAGATCTGGTGCCCTCTTAAGGAAGAGACCTAGTCAGTCGTCCTCATCAACTTAGACCATGAAACCCAGTATGGGCTGGTTCAACAGAACTGCCATATACGGGCAGTCCATACTTGCTGCAGCATTGCCAGTCCATCATTGTGGAAATGTCACAGCAGGAACTTGAAGCAGCTGGTTGCATCACATCCAGAGTCATGAGCAGAAGAAATTTATGCATGCATGCTTGCTTACTTGCTTGCTTGTACTCTCTGCTCATCTCCAGTTCAGAACCCCTTGCCTAGGGAACAGTGCCTCCTACAGTGGGCTGAGCCTTACCACAGCCAGTTCAGCTATGTCCACATGTGGGCTGGGGGATGGGTCAGAGGTTAAGAACTGGCTTCTCTTCCAGACTCTGGAGTTCAATTCCCAGCAAAGATAGAGTAGCTCACAACCATGTATACAACCGTCTATAATGGGATCTGATGCCCTCTTCTGGCATATGTGTAGACAGAGCACTCATACCTATAAAAGTACATAAATAAAATTAAGAAAAAAAGATATGCCTGTATGCTAAGTTAGATGGTCCATTAATGAGATTCTGTTTTCAGGTGATTCTAGGTTGTGCCAAGTTGCTAAAGCCAGTCATCCCACCAATAAAACAAATACATTGCTTTAAAAGATTACAGATTGGGGCTAGTCAAGGTGGCACATGCCTTTTATCTCAGCACTTAGAATATGAATCATGATTGATAAAAAGTCAGAGAGAGAAATTGGGGTTCACCTCCTGGTTTCTGTGGTAAACTAATGTGGCTGCTGGGATTAAAGGTGTATGTTATTGCTGTGTGGTCTATAAGGCTGGCCAGTGTGAGACTGTTTTACTTTTCTGATTCTCAGGCAAGTTTTATTAAAATAGAAGTGAAATGCCACTGCATTTCCCCTTTTCGTCTAAAACAAAAAAGAAAACTGTAACTAATATAAGAACTATATATAATAAGCACAATAACTATATACAATATATACTGGCAATAAATGTATAAACAATATCTATTTCATTTGCATTTGACAAATTCAGAGAAAATACTCCATATTTATCCTATCTTGGTGAGTCTAAAGTCTTGTATCTAATTTACTTTCTGTCACAACTGTTTTTTTTTATATCTCTCAACCTTATATACTTACATTTCTTTAATGAATTTCTTTTCTGAGTCTCGTAAACAAGGGAGATTATAACTATAACTATGTAGTCTCCATCTACCCCAGAGACACAAGAAAGAAATAATATTTCATAAGTGAATAGGAAGTGCATGGAAGTGAAAATGTGAGTGATGACAGAAAGAGCTGGTTTCAGACAGTCACCCAAAGTTCCTCTGCAATGCTGAGGCATTCATCTTCGGCCTACAGACCAAGGCCTAGCATATCTGACAGACTTTCTGGGAAGCAGGATATTTTGTGTCCTACTTGTCTAATTAGGACAGCATACTGTCAACAGTTGAGGCAGGACATTTTCTTGCCCAGTGGCTTACTTTTGCCACAAAGAAAGTAAACTCCATGTGGAGTTTCTTTGATGCCCATGATCTTCTCTGAAGTAGTTTGGTGCTGCCAGGAGCAGACATGTCTCACTGTCATAAAAGAAGAAGAACTTATGTTATTAAAACATCTTAATTGCCATATTCTATAGATCTCTGAAGTATCTGAAGATGACCTGTCTCTCTAAATTTTATCTTTGTTTTACCCACTTATCTAATGTCACTACAAGTTTGATTATACTGGGTAATTAACTATTAACCTATATTTCCTTATTGTACTAAACAGTTGGTAATAATAATTTTCAAGGACTATAAATTTGCATTACATTGTTAAATGAGCTGTATAAATACAATCCCTTGAACAAGATTAAAAATGTATGTACAATATGTTTTAACAAGATTAATCTCAAATCTGTATCAGCATACAAAATTTGTATACAGTATACAAAAGCTCAGTCCAATGTAAAACACTTAAATTTAGTAGTTGCATTTTAAAAGTAGATTAAATAATCTACCTTTTAATCTTATCATATCTATATCCTCTTTTTCTTTTCAGAGTAGATTCAATAATCTACCCTTTTATCTTATCATATCTATATCCCCATTTTTTCTTTTTAAAACCATAACCTTGAATCTAATTTCCTTTGCTTAGCATTCTTTTCCTGACCATTATCTGTAGCAACTTGTAACCAACACACTAAATGAAGATAAATATAATCAATTTTTTGGGGAATGTGGGTGTAGTTTTCTCGGCTACTTCCTGCTGATTGGGGGCACTGGTAATCTTATAGGAACCCTCATTGAAATCTTATGGGATCATTTCAGCCAACAGTCTTGAAGCTACTCTGGATGTAGAACTCAGAGAAAACTTCAACAGAGGTGCTCTAAAATGTTGGATCATCTGGGCCATTTTCTCCTATCAGAGATATTTCAAGGGGTCTTCCATGATCAAACCCTATTTTTCTTAACCCAGAGTGAATCCATAGCCTCTCACTTCCTGTGGAAAAAAAACCAAAACCTCTTCACCAAAGTAACATCTTTTGACTTAAATTTTGAAGTCAAGGCATTTTCAAAATATATATGTTGGGTTAATCCAGCAGCATTTATAATCAAATGTCTTTTAGCAGCTGTTGTTCCTTCCTTAGCCATCAAACAATTCAAAGACAACACAATAACATAGAGTATCCAGATTCTTTGTGTATTTTCCATCTTTATATGGAAGCTAAACTGGGGCAGATGGGAGCTGAAAGTGCTGGTTTTTCTCCTGAATTGAGGTGGGTAGGTTTAGGTTCCAATTTCTAGAACTGGAATACCAATCCCAGCTCTGGCTTGGGCTGGTGGCTGAAAAGGCTCAGGAAAATGACTTTTTCATAAATTTGTGCTACAAAAGTTGGACACCAAATGAAGCACAATAAAAATTCAGAGAGAGAAGTTGGAGTTCAACCTGATGGTCTGAAAAACAAAATAGCCAGCCACTGACTCTAATCTCAACCTCAGTTTGAATATGGTGATCCTGCCTCCAGGAATCTTGGAATGAGAGTGTGTCTGAGAACTGTTTCCTCCATTTTACAATCCTCTCTAAAGCTTAGATTAAAGGCGCACACCACTGGGATTAAAAGCATGTACTGCCCGGTTGCTATAGCAAACTAGAGATTAAAGGTGTGTGTTATTGCTGCATGGTTTGTAAGACTGGCCAGTGTGTGGCTGTTTTACTTTTCTGATACTCAGGCAAGTTTTATTTATTAAAATACAAGTGAAATGCCACTACAGGAACAGGCAAACAGATCTCTAAATTTCAAACCAGCTTGGTTTACATGGTGAGTTCCAGGCCAGCCATAATGAAACCTTGTGTCAATAAAGAAATAAATAAAATCTATCTATCTATCTATCTATCTATCTATCTATCTATCTATCTATCTATCTATCATCTATCTATGTAAACTTAAAAGCAAGAGTCAAGTATATGCTCTCTGAAAGAACTTCACTTAAGATACAAGGACAGAGTAAATTAAAAAGTTTAGCTGGGCAGTGGTGACACATGCCTTTAATCCCAGCACTTAAGAGGCAGAAGTAGGTGGATCTCTGAGTTCGAGGCTAGCTCATCCTACAGAGCAAGTTCCAGGTCAGGCTCCAAAGCTACACAAGCTACATAGAGAAACCCTGTCTCAAAAAAACCAAAACAATAATAACAACAACCTCCGCCTCCAAAAAATCCATCAATAACAAAAACCCAAAAAAGTTAAAAATGTAAAAGATTAGACAGGCTGTTCCAGGCCTTTTCTTTTTGGGCCACCAACCAATTCAGGTCATGACATAGAGACTTACTGTTTTGAATACACCACCTAGCTTAGGCACATTACTGACTAGCTTTTAACTTAAACTAACCTGTTTCTCTTTATGTACCTTTTGCCTTGGGCTTATTACCTTTCTTACTTCTGGATATCTTACTTTCACTGCTTCTGCCTGGCTGTTTGGCATCTGCTTGACTACTTGTCCCAGGCAATCCCTCCTTTTCTCCCTCATTCTTTTCTCTCGTTCCTTCCAAGCCTAGGTTTCTCCTACTTATTCTCTCTGCCCACTAGCCCGCCTATCCCTCTTCTGCCTAGCTAGTGGCCATTGAGCTTTGTATTAGACCGCTCAGCTGTCTTAGACAGTCAAGGTAAAACATACAACACATCTCTACATAATTAAACAAATGCAGCATAAAGAAGTAACACACCTTTGCACAGTTAAAGTAATAGTCTACAACATAAACAAATGGAACACATGTTTGCCCAGTTAAAATAATTCACAACAGCAGGCAACTCTCTGCGTTTGGGGCTAGGCTATTCTACAGAGTGAGTTCCAGAGGAAGCAGGGCTACACAGAAAAATCCTATTTTGAAAAAAAAAAAACCCAGGAAAAAGAGTTTAAAAGATTAAAGAGACAAGCATATTTATAGTTTGACTCAGTAGTGTCCCACACTGGCTTATGTGTTTTAGTACTTGGTCGCTGGCTGTTTGCACTGTTTTGGGAGGTTATGGGGAAGTATCAGGTGGAAGTTGGTCTGTGTGGATGGGCCTTAGGGTTGTGATAACCGCTATTGCCCACCTGAACAGTGTAAGCAGAGTTTCTCTGTGCTGCAGCAGCTGTTCCCAACTAACTACACAGAAACTTAGTGTTAATTATAAGTGCTCGGTTGATAGCTCAGTCTTATTACTAATGAGGTCTTACAATTTAAATTAACCCATTTATATTAATCTACATTCTTCCACGTGGTGTTACCTCTCTTCTATCTTGTGCCTCCTATTTCCCTCCTTGTATCTGGCTGGTAACTCCTCTGACTCCGCCCTTCTTTTTTCCAACATTCTCTCTGTCCCAAAAAATCCTGCCTATCCCTCAGCCAAACACCTTATTTTTTATTACCAGTGAGATCAGTACATATTTCCAGTGTGTAAAGATTGTTCCCCCTCGACCACTGCAGTCTGTTCACTCTGACATGAGGCATTTCCACATGCTTGCTCCACCATGCCTTTCTGACAACGCTCCAGGACCCAGAGCTCAAATAGACCTCCTCTGCTGTTAAGTCGCTCTGCTAGGTGTTTAGTTACAGTAGACTAATGAAGAAAGGAACCAACAGACGTGGAGCCCAGGGTGGTTTCATTAATAGCAGACACAGGAGGCGTCAAGACTGTTGCCAGCTGTGGCCGGGGACGTGCACCACTGGTCAGTTGGCCAACTAGACATGACATACATGAGCACCCCAAATGCATAATCACAAAACATCACATCAGGACAACAGACAGACCCAAGCAATCTCTGTACTTTTCTCAGTGAACATGCAGCAAGTATGCTGCAAACCAATACTATACAAAGGCCAGAACAATGCTCTGAACCTCCTGGCCCTCGTTCACATTTCCAGAACAAGAAACTGCCAGACATTCTCCTCAGGTTGATTGTGTTGGGCTGAGTTTGCTGGTATCTCTGTTGCTGGTCTCAGATATGTCTCCCATCTAATCCACATATTTTAGGGAATAGGATCCAGGTAGAGTTCCCATCATGCCTCTTGCCTTGTGTAGGTTTGGCAGACAGGAATTAGTAGTGGCTGTTTTTCATGGGTATGCCCTTCAACAGGTACCTTTGACTCAGTGAGAATATATTCAACTTCTTTGAAAATGGATGTGAAAGAAACAGTTTCAACACTCATCTATCCCTGTCCCTAGGCAGTTTTGGTGGGATGTTAAAGAATATCCATTCTATTCTAAAGACGTTAAAGCCTTCTTAGTATGGCCAAAGGGTGATGTGTATGCATTTGCGATTACTAACCTAAATAAATACTTCCCAAAGACAAATGAAGGCTGGCGTGTGGACTGCTAACTTCAGTGGCAACAAGAATGGTCTTATCGACAGCTAACCATGTTTGATGTTTGTTATGCACAGCTCCAATTCTCCGACACTCTGGACAATACCCTTGTTTCTCTTTTTAAATTATAATTTTCATTTTTGTGTGTGTGTTTGTGTAGTGAATGTCTGTGTCTTTGGGGTGCAAACACCCATGCAAGTGCAGAGGCAGGAGGAGGACATCTGGTGTTTTGCTCTGTCACTGCTCCATTCTCTGAAGACAGAATCTCTCTCTGGACTGGGAGTTAGGCTGGTGGTCAGCACGCCCCAGTGCTCCCCCTCTCCATCTCCCACAAGCAAACAGCCATGAGGTTCCGATTCCAATGAGTGCTAAGGATTGCTCTCAGGTGCTCCATGTTTGTGAAATGAGCCCCTTATCCAGTGAGCCATCCCCAGCCATTTAGCTGTTTATTTACTTTTCTGTGTTGGTGGTAGAATCCAGTGCTTCCACCACTGAGCTGCGTCTCCAATCCTCACTGCTAGGTTCCTTGAAGTGACTCTACCATTGAAATTGTGTGGCATTATTCTCGGGGAGATATGACCAAATGCCTGCTCATCCCAGATAGAGAACAGTGACAACCCAGAAAGTCCAACATGGTGACCCAATGAGTTTTTATTGAAATTGCTTATAGTAATATTACCTACAGGAGCAGAAATGACTCAAAGGCAGCTGCATCACCAAAGCCCCCTCCAGCATGGTGACAGCTCACAAAGCTGGAAACCCGGAGCACACTGCAGTCTGCAGGCGGGTCAGCCAGTTGGAGAGCGTCCATTCCAAGTGCCTCAGTTGGTCTGAATCTCTGTCAGCTCAGCTGGTCTGTGCTTTGGGGACTTCTGCAGGTGTGAGCATCTTCTAGGCAGCTTAGCTTGCTGAGATGTCACTCAGTATTCCTTACTGCTTATAAATGTCTGGGAAGGGTGAGGTCTAGTGAACCTGGTCAGTGTCTGGGACTTCCCGAAGCTTTGGAGTTGTTTATTTCCTGAACTTTTTTGAGTTTCCCTGCATGATGGAATATTTTACCTCCCCTTAGAATACCCTCCATCTAAGGAGGGTTACTGTAGGATGGGACGTTTTATCTTGGTAGACATTGCCAGACACATTGAGCTACTGGGAGATCTAGACAGGGACTCTACCACTTAGCCACACCCAGCCCCTCACTGGGGGATTCTAGGCAGGGGCTCTAGCACTTAGCCACACCCAGCCCCTCACTGGGGGATTCTAGGCAGGGGCTCTACCACTGAGTCACACCTCAGCCCCGCACTGGGGGATTCTAGGCAGGGGCTCTACCACTGAGTCACACCCCAGTTCATCACTGGGGGATTCTAGGCAGGGGCTCTACCACCTAGGCATGCTCAGTTCTCTCACTGGGGTTAGAGTGCAAGGACAGTTCTGTGATGACTCTTATGGACACTCATGGGGATAGAGAGGTTTAATTTCTTACAGTAGCTGTCCACTGCTGGTGCACAGAATCCCAGCAGCCCTTAACACTGAATGCTAACACTCTAACAGCCCTCTTGCAGATGGCAGATTTGGAATGTAGAAGGCTAATGAACGTAGCTATGGTTACTCCATGAGCACACACGTTAGCACCACACACCTTTGAAAGAATGACTTACAGTTATTAGCGAGTGTGTAATGCCAGAACCTCATGTCAGAGGATAGCCTGTGGGAGCCAGTTATCTCCCTCCATGTGGGTCCTGAGGATTAATCTCAGGTCATCAGGCTTGGCAGCAAGCACCCTTACCTGCTGAACCATCACAGCCCAGCACCAACCTCTGAACACAGGAAATTTGTCTTTGATGCTGCTGGGAGCCAATGCCCTTCTTGGCCACGTTTCCCAGGATTGGAGTGAACATCTGGGGGATGCCCAGTATGAAGTAAGAACACTTGGGAAGGCTGTCCCTGCCTATAGCCTAGGGTGGGACATCCTGGGGTTAGCTGGTTGGTGTAGGGGTTCTTCTGTTTGTGTGTTGCTTTCATTGGTTGAATAAAGAGACTGCCTTGGCCTTTTGATAGGGCATCTTAAGTGGGTGGAGTAGACAGTACAGATTGCTGGGGAGAAGGGAAGTGTGGCAGATGCCATGATTCTCCTGCCCGAGACGGACCCTGGTTAGACTCATGCTGGTAAGCCACAGTCAAGTGGTGATACACATTAGTGGAAATGGGTTAATCAGTATGTGAGAGTTAGCTAATAAGAGGGTAGAGCTAATGGCCAGGCAGTGTTTAAATGAATACAGTTTCTGTGTTATTATTTTGGGTATAAGCTAGCTAGGTGGGATGTGGCCTGCTCCCCCTCTTACTACAGCCTGCCTCTGGAGGCAAGGGGCACCTGGATCTCACCTGGCCAAGCTTGTATTTTCCCTCTCATGGCGTCTGTCATCCTGTCCTGTCTTCTCAGGTCTGCACCATTTCCTGGAAGAAAAGAGGAGCAAATGGCCCAGTTGCAGGTATTTTGACATTTATCGGTGCCATTTATTCTTGTGTTAGGGTTTCTATTGCTGTGAAGAGACTCCATGGCCCTGGAAATTCTTTTAAAGTAAAACATTTAATTGTGACCTACAGTTCAGAGGTACAGTTCATGCCATTATCATCACGATGTGGCATGCAGGTGGAAATGGTTCTGGAAAGGAGCTGAGAATTCTACATCTTGATCCCCAGGCAACAGGAGATAATGTTATGCCACACTGGGCATAACTTGAGCATATGAGACCTCAGAGCTTGCCTCCACAGTGATATACTTTCCAACAAGTCCACACCTACTTCAACAGGGCCACACCCCTAATAGTGCCACTCCCTATGGACCAAGCATTCAAACACATGAGCCTATGGAAGCCATATTTATTCAAACCACCATACTCCCATCTCAGAATGGGTGCACTTTTCCCTTCTTAGGTCAGGGTAAGTAGCGGCATCAGGTACTGGGCCATGCATGTGTCAGGCACATAAAAAGAATATTCCTGTGTTTAGATGGAGGGAGAACACGAGCAGGGATGTCAGGACCACGGGAGGGGGTGCACCCACCCACTGAGACAGTGGGGCTGATCTATTGGGAACTCACCAAGGCCAGCTGGACTGTGACTGAAAAAGCATGGGATAAAACCGGACTCTCTGATCATGGTGAACAATGAGGACTGATGAGAAGCCAAGGTCAATGGCACGGGGTTTTGATCCTACTTCATGATCCGGCTTGGTGGGAGCCTAGCCAGTTTGGATGTTCACCTTCCTAGACATGGACGGAGGGGGGGAGGACCTTGGACTTTCCACAGGGCAGGGAACCATG
>NW_026068133.1:641774-657809 GCF_014885135.2 Alexandromys fortis | reverse complement strand
CCACCATGTGGGTTTGCGATTGAACGTAGGTCGTCAAGCTTTGGACAAGGAAGTGCCTTTACCTACTGAGCTGCCGTCATAGCTCTCATCTGTCCAATCGGAGCCTCCCCTTTGTGTGTCGGAGAGGTTAATGTTCTTTTCTTCCTTTTTTTTTTTTGAGCTAAGATTTTACTCTGTAGCCTGGGCTAGCCCCATCATCTGTTATCAGTGGCTGGAGTATTTAGGCTGTACCCAGGGTATGCGAAATATTCATGAATGAGGCGAGGGCTAGACCTTTTCTATCTGAGGGGAAAATAAGGAAACAGACATGCTTTCTGATGGTAACTTTCTCTTTTACGTCATCTTAAAAACCCTCTCTGAGAAGCTCTCTGTCTCAGCAGTTACATGCTTTGCATATGTGCAGCTCCCCTACTGCACAGCCATAGACCTCTACACATCGTTACATCCATTCTCGTGGAATTGTATTCTCCACACATTCTGCACATAGTTGCATACCTTCACGTTTCTGCTTACATCTCTCACACTTGTCCCCTCTTCCCCACTCAGCTACGTCCCCCTTTCAATACACACACACACACACACACACACACACACACACACACACACACCACAACACACAGATAAATAAGAAATAACATTTTGAAAAGATATAGTTAATATGTGACAAGAGAATAATTATTACTGGATTGATTTAAACGGTGAGGTCCAGAGTCAATGATAACAAACTGTTATAAAGCAGTGTGGAAGGGGTTGGGGAGATGGCTCATGCAATCCTGATGACCTGAGTTCAATCCTTGAAATCTTCATAAAAAGCCAGATGTGGTGCACAGCTGTATTCCCACTATGGAGGGAACAGGAGAACCAGCTTGAAGCTGGTAGCATAGCTAACCTGGAATAAACAGTACAGCAGGTACAGCAAGAGAGAATGGACCCTCCTCTGTGTTTCTGCGAGGTTGAAGACCAGGACCAACTCCTGGAAGACCTCTGTATATGTGCCATGCCATGTGCTTGTCATGAGACACACTCACACGTGCGCACAAAATAACAAAGTCATAGTTTTTCTTCAGATGCTGTAGTCTGAGTTCTAGTACATCTTAGTTATAAAAATCCAGAGTTGGATAGATGTAGAGGTTAATGCTGAAGCTCACAGAAGCAGAGAGGCCAGCCACTAGAGAGTTCTGATCTATCAGAGATCAGACCTACGGGGCAATCCTGTCCTTGTACTGCATCTCCAGACTCCATCTGTCTCCCTGACACCTCAGACTGCCCTGAGCTCTTGTCTCCTCCTGTCTTATATTTCTCTCTCTTTCTGTACATAGCACTCCTGTATCCACTTCCCTAGTGCTAGGATTAAAGGTGTGGGATCCCAAGTGCTGAGATCACTTTTCTGTGAGCTCTGTTTTCTTTTTAGACCAAAGAAAAACAGCTTGTGTAGCTCAGTGTGGCCTTGAACTAGCAGAGATCTGTCTGCCTCTGTCTCTACTTGCTGGAATTAGATGTGTGCTACCACTGCCTGGCCTCTTGTGACTTTGCACTCTGATGTTCAGGCAAGCTTTATTTGTCAAAATATAAATGAAGCTTTACTTCATTTCTCCCTTCTGTCTAAATTAAAATAGAAGGCTATAACTAATATAAGAAAAACTATATACAATAAGTGCAATAGCTATATACAATATATACATACAGGCAAGAAATACATCAACAAATGTCTAGTCCATTTGTATTTGACAAATTCAGAGAAAATACTACATTATCTAGCCTATCGTGGGTCCAAAGTGTTGTACCTAATTCACTTTCTATCCTAATTTGCGTTACCACTCAAAACTATCTTTTGATATCTTCCAACCTTATACACTTTGTTCCTCTTTAATGGATTTCTTTTCTGAGTCTGGTAAACAAGCAAAACTCTAACTGTAACTCTCTGGTCTTCAACTCCCTCAGATACCCGAGAAGGAGATAGTATTAACTGAGTAAGCAGGAAGTATGAGCAAATTAATTCCAAAAAGTGTGAGAATTGACAAAAACAGTTGTCTGCCTGCACAGTCACCCCAGGTTCCTCTGCAACACTGGGGCGTCCATCTTTGGCCTACAGGTCTAGAATATTCGACAGTCTTTTCTATGAAGCAGGATTTTTTTTTCTTTTTTTGGTTTTTCAAAACAGGTTCTCTGTGTAATTTTGGAGTCTGTCCTGGAACTGGCTCTGTAGATCAGACTGACCTCGAACACACAGAGATCCACTTGCCTCTTTCTCCCGAGTGCTGGGATTAAAAGTAACGGATTTCAAGTGCTGGGGTCACCTTCTCTTTAGCTCTGTTTCTCTTTTAGACTGATTCAGTCGTGTGTAGCCCAGGGTGATCTTTAACTAACAGAGATCCCTCTGCCTCTGTCTCTCAAGTGCTGGAATTAAAGGTGTGAGCCACCACTCCCTGACTTCTTGTGATTTAGCACTATACTCTGATCTTCAGGCAAGCTTTGTAAACATAAACAAAATATCACTACAAGATGCAGAGAAACGGAGAAAGACACCAGTGTGAGCTTCCGGCCTCCATGTGCATTTGGACAAGTATAGACATATGCACATACAGACTCACATACATTGTGCATCCACATGCATGCACACATCCACACATGCACCACATATGTATACAAGCACACACAAATATGAGGATTTCTTTGCAGCCCTCATGATGGGTGGACCCAGCAGATGGAAGGCAGGCAGAGACCGATACTTCCAGCTGAGAGGCTCTGAGTCCCACAATGTCCTCCCTCCACATCTCAGCCTCACCTCTTCTGTAGTTATAACTCGCATGTGTTTGCTGTCCCAGGATATGGTGACGTTCAGGGACGTGGCTGTGTTCTTCAGCGAGGA
Source organism: Alexandromys fortis (assembly GCF_014885135.2). Lineage (NCBI taxonomy): Eukaryota > Metazoa > Chordata > Mammalia > Rodentia > Cricetidae > Alexandromys > Alexandromys fortis. The sequence continues at coordinate 654,940 of NW_026068133.1, read as the reverse complement.
GGAGCTGGGGCTGCTGGACGCTGCCCAGAGGAAGCTGTACCGTGATGTGATGCTGGAGACCTTCAGGATGCTGCTCTCAGTGGGTGAGGATGGGGTCTGGGTTTCCCGGATGAGCGACTGGGACCAGTACTGGGAGCCTGGGAACTGCTGGAGTTGTTGTCTGGGCTTGGTTGTCTAACTGGAAGCACAGGTTTCTCATGGCTCCGTCCATCTGTCCTTTGAGCTCTATATGGGAGCCTGCTTGGTTTTATTAACTTGACACAAGCTAGAGTCTTCTGGGAAGAGGAGCCTCACTTGAGAAAATGCTTCTGCCAGGTTGTCCTGTGGGCAAGTCTGTGTGGATTTTTTTGATTGATTATTCCTATGATCATGGCCTAGCCCACTGTGGGTGGTGCCAGCTCTGCCAGGTGGCTCTGAGCTGTGTAAGGGGCAATCCAGTAAACAACACCTCTCTCTATAGGCCAAGCTAGACTGTTCTCAAACTTGCTGTATAGCTGAGGGTGGGCTTGAACCTCTGATCTACCTGCCTCTCCCCCAGATACAGGTATGATAGACATATACCTTCATACCCACTCTTTTTCTATAGATCTAGTTTTGACAAAGTAGACATCATCAAACTTTTGTTTTTCTGTCTTTTTCCACATAGCACCCCAGCCCTTTACACTGGGTCTGATAGCCCAGCTGCAGAATTTAGAGGAGCTCTGCGTGGTGGAGGCCCAAGGAGGTGAGATCTCGGGGGGGGGGATGCTGCTGGACCAGTGGCAGGAGTGCTTTCCCTAACAGGGCAGAGAATAGCATTTCTCTCCTTAACTCTCCACTGGTCCCCACTTCACAAATAGCATAATGGCTTTTAAAGTGCTTAGAGCAGGGCTGCTCAGATGGCTCCTTGAGTAAGGGTGCTTGCCCCCAAGTTGGAGACCCAAGTTCCATCCCTAGAACCTTTGTGATGTTAGGAGGGAGTAAACTGACTCCCTCAGATCATACCATGGGTAGAGCACATGTGTGCACACACGCAGATATAGAGCACACACAGACATGTACACACACACACACACATGCACACACACAGAGACCACACACATACACACACAAAAAGTGAGAGTGCCCAGACACATAGAGTCAAGAGAGAGACAAAAACTGACATTTTTCTACTTTGGGAACATCCCCTTTTGTTTTCTTTACTGGATCATCTAACAGCCCATGATAAACCACAATGACATGCTTAGAGTTCACTAGACCTTTTGAATGGGGCCACGTTTAATACCCTGATTTTGTTAAGAAAACCCATATCTGTGAGTTCGAGATCAGCCTAGTCTACAGAGTTAGTTCCAGGAGAGCTAAGGCTGTTACACAGAGAAACCCTGTCTTGAAAAACAAAACAAAAAACAAAACAAAACCCAACAAACAAAACGAACAAAAAAGAATGAGGAAAACTCATGTTGTTTTTGTTTTTATTTGGAGACAGGGTTTCTCTGTATAGCTTTGGCTGTCCTGGAACTCACTCTGTAAAGCAGGCTGGCCTTGAACTCACAGAGACCTGCCTATCTCTATCTCCTGAGTGCTGGGATTAAAGGTTGCTCCACTATTGCCCTGCAGAAAACCCACATCTGAGGCCCCCACAGAGCCCTGGGTTTGTGTTTCCTGTGTGTGTCAAGTGTTTTGTCAGTCTCCACAGAATCAGTGTGGCCTTTCTGTCTCCTGATGTGAGCCACGTGTTACACACCAGCATCTCTCAGTAAGGTGTTCACTTGTGTGTTTGTCTGGATTCTCATCCTATAGGAAGCCAGGGTGGACGTGCTGTGGAGAATGATGAAGACATGGAGTTAAGCTCCCTTTGTCCCAGAGAGCTCTCCTCCTGTCAGACCTGGCCACAGGGTGCAGGCTTGTTACCCAGGGATCAGGATTCCATGAAAAGATGTCTAAAGAGCAACACTGAGTCTCAGAACCAGGGAGATTCTTCCTTCCTGGTGTGCGCAGGGCGGCTGGTTCAGATTTCTGAGGATGGGAACTACGTGTTGCCTCCTGTAGATGATGACTCTGCCTCTCTGAGAAGTCAAGAGTTTCCTTCACTGAGAGCCCAGCAGTCTTGGCAGGAATCACATCTCAGTGGGTCGTGTAATCGCCAATGGAAAGGTCAGCAAATGCCCATGAGACTTCAATTCCATGGATGTGACAGCGTCAGTTGGTTCTCATACCACAGTGACAGTGAGGGGTTACACAGAAAGGGGGAAAGCTGTAGTTTCCATGACCTCAGAGAAGAGACCATGAAGGTATCTTCACTTAAGCAGGACTTCATTAAATTAGGGCCGGTGCCCTGCCCATGTAGTAAGTTAAGAAAAGCCTGTGGCCATGGTGACAACATTGAGCCTGGCTCTCACACACATCAGCAGTTGAACTCAAGAGGGAAGCACTGTCCATGCAGTTCACATGGTGAGGGCTGTCAGGACAGGTCAGCTCTTCACTTCCATCAGAGTGTGGAAACAGGAGATGAAGGTACGGCTGAGAGTTCTCTTCTGTGGTCCCCTCTGAGACTGTGTACAGAGCAAATGCTGTGCCAGGGCAGTGAGAACGCCCATCATGCCTACCCTCTCAACCCTTGTGGAAGTGTCCACCCGGGCGACACCTCCCAGAAGAGCGGCATCCCTGAGAAAGCTTTGCCTTGTTGTTTACACTATAATAGTAATTTTATGGTCCACACTAGGGAAGAGCCCAACAAGTATGAGGCGAATGGGAATGTTTCTAGTCAGAGTTTGTATCTTCAAGCTAATCAGGACATCCACGGTGAAGAAAAACTACATCCAGGTGTGGTGTGTAGAAAAGATTTCACACATTGCTCAAATTTTAACACTGAGCACAAAGTTAACATGGCAGAGACTGTCTATAACTCTGAGTGTGGTGACCACTTCAGTCTGCCCCCACATTTCCAGGACTTTTCAGCAGTGTACCCCAGGGAACAACCACATAAACATTTATGCAGTACAAGCTTTGATCAAAAATTGTGTATTCCAAGCCATCAACAACTTGACTTCCTTGAGAAACCTACTTATAAAGAGTGTGGGAATGGCTGTAAGTGGAGTTCTAGCCCCCAAGATCAGCAGAAACCTAAGCCACACAAATGCAACACCTGTGGGAAAGGCTTCAGTGACAGATGGGTTCTTACCATTCACCAGAGAGTCCACACAGGAGAGAAACCATATCAGTGTAAGGCGTGTGGGAAGAGCTTCAGTCAGAGTGCCTACCTACACTCCCACCGGAGAGTTCACACTGGAGAGAAACCATACAAGTGTGAGCAGTGTGGGAAGGGCTTCAGATGGAGCTTTAATCTTCAAATTCATCAGTGGGTTCACACAGGAGAAAAGCCCTATAAATGTAGAGAGTGTGGCAAAGGCTTCAATAAGGCCTCAACTCTCCTGGCCCATGAGAGAGTCCATACGGGAGAGAAGCCTTACCAGTGTGTTGAGTGTGGGAAGGAATTCAGTCAGAAATCATACCTTCAAAGCCACCAGAGCATTCACTCTGGAGAGAGACCATATATATGTGAGGTGTGTGGGAAGGGCTTCAGTCAGAGAGCATATCTACAAGGTCACCAGAGAGTCCATACCAGAATGAAACCATGTAAGTGTGAGATGTGTGGGAAGGGCTTCAGCCAGAGTTTCCGCCTCTAAGCACACCGCAGGGTCCACACAGGGGGAAAACCATACAAGTGTGATATGTGCATGAAGGGATTTAGTGAGAGTTCCCGTCTCCAAGCACATCAGAGGATCCACACAGAAGATAGACCCTACAAATGTGAACAGTGTGGTAAAGGCTTCAGTGGGTATTCCAGTCTCCAGGCCCATCACAGAGTCCACACTGGGGAGAAGCCATACATCTGTGAGGTGTGTGGGAAAGGCTTCAGCCAGAGGTCAAATCTTCAAGCTCATCAATGACTTCATACAGGAGAGAAACCCTACACGTGCGATGTGTGTGGTAAGGGTTTTCGGTGGAGCTCAGGCCTTCTGATCCATCAAAGAGTCCATAGCAGTGATAATTATTTCTGTAGGGGGGAAGAGTACAGGAATGGCGAGACTTCTGAGAACCTATGCAGAAATGAAGGCCTGTCAAATGCTGTTCTGTTTTGTTAATTAAAATGTAGTCTTTGTACCCAACATGAATGCCAGGGTGGTTGGGAAACAACATGGAATAGAGCCCTACTGAGAGCTTGCTGAAGTCTCAACAAGCTATTGCAGAGGATCAAGAACTTTCCAACCTGCATGTCAGCAGAAATTAACAAAAATATGATGTCCATGTCCACCAGAACAGAAACTTGATGACAGAGTTTTTGTCCATTGCCAGGGTTTCAAGAGCATGATTGGAGAGGTGGCTCTGCCATGATGAGCACTGGCTGCTTTTGAAGACCGCATGGCAGATATCTGACACCTATATCGGGCCCAGACATATGTTCAGGCAAAACACTCATATACAGAAAAATAAGTAAATAAATGAAACCATGTGTAGTCGAATTTTTCCCCCCGACTGCCTGGTCCCAAATAATCACTCAGAGGCTTATATAAATTACAAATGCTCAGCCAATAGCTCAGGCTTATTACTAGATAACTCTTATATTTAAACTAATCCATAGTACTTATCTATGTTTATCCACATAACTTGGTACCTTTTCTCAGTATAGCATTATAGTAAGAATTCTAATTGATCTTAATAAAACCTGGAGTCAGATTTTGGGGTAAATGCTGAAAGATCAGAGAGACAAAGGAGCAAACCACAGCCATCCCGCACCTTGCCAACTTCTCAGTCCCAAAAGGACTAAGCTCTTGTCTTCACCCTGCCTTATCACCTCCTCTCCCCAGCCATATCATTTCCTGTTTCCTCCTCCCTGGTGCTGGAATTGAAGGTGTATGCCACCACTGCCTGGCCTCTCTGATTAACTAGTGGATAGTTCTGCACTCTGATCTCTAGACAAGTTTTATTGCTAGAGGACAAACAAAATATCACTACACAGCATCCTCACCTTGCTTCTCTGTGTTTGCTGGTGACTCTCTGACTCCACCCTTCCTTTTCCCAGAATTCTCCTAACCTGGCTCTTGTGCTCAGTCTCTTCCTACCTGGCTATTGGCCAATCAGCTTTTTTATTAGCTAACGAGAGTAATACATATTCATAGTACACAAAAATATTATTCCACAGCAACCATGATTTTTCCTAACTCAAAATAGTCACTCAATGATTTTTGCTCTATGAGTAAAAATATGCAAAGATACCACATTTGAAAATGTATTTCAAAATGGATTAGAAGGGACTGCAAATAAGTGACTGTCATTTAAAATGTAGGACCTCAAACAATAGTCTCATTAAATAACAGCAGTTTGCTGAGCACCCCTATCTCTGTCCTAAGCAGACAGGTGCAGTATTCTTTAAATAAGGTCTTCCTCTTTATGGTTCACTGTTAGGGCTGGTTGTGTGTGCGTGAGCACATGTGTGTTATGTATTAGTGCGCATGAATGCAGTGCCCATGAAGGGCATAAGAGGATTTGGTTCTTCCAGAACTGGGGTTACAGATGGTTGTGCTAGGAGATGAACTCTGGTCTTCTAGAAGAGCAGCAAGTGATCTTAACTGCTGAGCCATCTCTCATTCCCCCATTCATCCCTTTGTCAACCACTACTTCCAAGGGAAGATTATGCAAGCCCATGGTGGCTTTATCAACCAGGATCCTCTGAATTCCAAGGAAGAGAAAATTCAGAGCTGTTTGGACTAGGAACAGTATTTGTCAGTATGTACAAATGTAGCAATAAGAGAGGTGAGGTGCGGACCTGGTTCAGGCACTGGCCTTTCTGTTGCTTCCTAGGTTCTCTCACACGAAACCCTTCCTGCAAACTTTTTTCCTTAATTTAATTTTTTTCTTTCTCAAGACAAAGTTTCTCTGTGTGGCCTTGGATGTCCTGGAACGCACTCTGCAGACCAGGCTGGCCTTGAACTCAGAGACTGCCTGTGTCTGTCTCCTGAGTTTAAGTGCTAGTTGATTAAAGGCGTGCTCTGCTGTCGCCTGGCTTCTCCATGCAAACTCTTGTCTTTAAGTTGCTCACAAGATGACAGAATAATAAGGTAAGAACTCTGTCTCAGCAATGTGTGGCTGAAGAGACCTCTGTAGACCTCAGTCAGAAAAGACTAAAGAGGCAGCAAGGGATATCCCTGGATCTTCAGACAACAATGTTCCAAGCAATGGCAGGTTATCTTGGAAAAAGGGAAACTTTGGGTAGAGAATCTTTTGTGGTACATATACACAGGGATGGCCAAAAGCTGAGCGAACAGCAGGGACACTTGAAAAAGTCCCCCATCACTCCCACTCTGACCGTAAGCTCGAAGCAACACTAAGTTGGCCCCGTGATACCGTTGAGACAACCACTTCAAGAGAGTGACCCTATTCCAGCCAAACTCCTGGCCAGATCCGTTCGATGTTCTGCTGTAATATTCTGGCAAAGCAGGTGCACTCAATTCCAGGCATAACACCACTCCTTCCATGCCTGTTGCTGTCCTGTGCTGTGCAGCCTTTCCCTTTACTAGGAGACAGCAGACTAAGCACTACAATGACAGTTAGAGAAGACCAAGTTCAGGGGTTTTGGGGGACTCACATTGCCCAGGCTTGCCTCAAACTTGTGAGCATAGCCTTGGCTTGATCGTTATGACCATGGGTCTAGGAAAAGGCAGATGTTATCACCCATAAGCAGATAGGCTTCCATGCAAGTTGATAGAGGCGGCAGGGAGATTTCCAGACAGAAAGCTTGTAAAGAATGTTTCCGAATCTGACATGGCGGTGCACACACCATTAGCTGGTGTAGGCAGGAAAATTGTGAATTTGAGGCCAACTTGTGATACTCTGTCTCATCAACTACAAAAATTATGCACAGCTGGGCGGTGGTGGCACACACCTTTAGTCCCAGCACTTGAGAGGCAGAGGCAGGCAGATCTCTGTGAGTTTGGGGCCAGCCTGGTCTACAAGAGCTAGTGCCAGGACAGGCTCCAAAGCTATAGAGAAACCCTATCTCGAAAAACCAATATATCTATATATATGCATAACATAGCTTGAAAAGTAACAGAGAACTTGACTGTAGGTCAATAAAAATATCCCATGATGGATATTTAATAAAATAAATATCCATGAGCCTGGCATGGAGGTGCATGCCTGTAATCCCAGAATTTGAGCAGTGGAGTCAGAAGGATTAGGAGTTCAGACTTTTTATCAATTACAGAAGAAGTTTGAGACTATCCTGGGCTACAAGACATCTTATCTTTTGTTTTTTTTTAAAGTTAAACCCCCAAAATGTGAAAAAAATAAGCATCCAAAAGTAGAATAGTGTGGAGTCTAATGTTTGGATGATTGGAGGCCCATGGGAGAAAGAAGAGGGAAAGAGAGAAGAGAGGAAATTAAAAGGTATCCGAGGGATAAAGGCTAGTGAAAGACCTCACCTAGGTTCAATACTCACGCAGGACACGAACAGAACATCAGGGTGTGGCATCATGGGGCATATGCTTTGAAGAAATGGGGGCCAGCATAATCAGGAATCCAAGGTACAGAATCTACAGAAGGGACACAAGTCTGGAGGTAGACAATGACTTTCTAGTCCAGCCTGAACTTAAAGGAGAACCTATCTTTAAAAAAAAAAAAAAGCCCAACCACCCGGTGTGGTGACGCAAGCCTTTAATGTTAGCTGGCAGATCCCTGTGAGTTCGAGGCCAGCCTGGTCTACACAGCAAATTCCAGGACAGCCAGAGTTACACATAGAAATCCTATCTCAAACAAACAAAAGAAGAAAAAGAGGAGGAAGTACACTTTATATATTATTTCTGGAGGGAAGATGGGACAGTGCTAACGGGGCTCATCAAGCAGTGCTGCACGGGGGAGGGGCATAGTACCTTAAGCGCATTCCAGATGAGCGCGCAGCAGCCGAGGGACTGATAACTCCAGCGTCTTCATGGGGAAAGCCAAGTTCCCAGGACCTTTGAGGCCCAGGCCTCAGCTCTAGACCAGCCCTGTCAATTCCACTCCTGAGCAAGGTCACAGAAGTAGGTTCCTTTTGTGTTTTCACTGGGGCCTCAGAGAAAGCCCTGGATTAATCAGTCCAGCCCTCAATGCTTTGTCTGTGCATTCTATGTGCATGGGGCGCTGTGGATACCAGAAGAGGACATTGCATCCTCTGGGACTGGGTTCTTGACCGTTGTGAGCCATCATGTAGATGCTGGGAACTGAATTCTGTTCACTGGGTGAGCAGCCATTGCTCTTAACTGTCGAGCCATCTTTCCAGCCCTGAGAGAGCTTTGCATACAACATACGATTATATTAATTTTAATATTTATTAAGATTTATTCCTTGTGTGTACAGTTGCTTTAGAAGGGAGGTGAGAGGGCATTGGGTCCCTTGTAACTAGAGTCACGTGTTTGGGGGCTGCCCAGTGTGGGTGCTGGAAACCAAACTTGGGTCCTCTGTAAGAGCAAAATGAATTCTTAACCATGGAACCATCAATCCCATGTATACGGATTTGAATTTTAAAAAAATATATTAGTTTATCTTTTCCTATTAAATCCTAAAGCCTTAAAGCACACAAAATCTTGTTGTTAGAGTGGGTTCCAGCTATAAGCTGTCTCAGCAAAGTCATAAGTAGACTCCTTGGTGTCCCCACCCTTGAATATATTTTGGGGAGTAGCAGATGTCATTCTATCCCCAAATCTCAGTCATAGCACCCCGTTTTAAGAAGCCATCAATGACGAAGCACAGAGTCATACCCCAGCCCCTCTCTGGGGGATTCTAGGCAGGGGCTCTACCACTGAGGCACACTCCAGCCCCTCACTGGGGGATTCCGGGCAGGGGCTCTACCGTTGAGACCACCCCCATTCCCCACTGAGGGTTTCTAAGCAGGGGCTCTGACTCTGCTGCTGAGCCAAGTTCCCACATCTGTGCAGTTTAAGCTTTAAACTTTTGTAATGCAGCTAGACGGTGGTAGTGCACAGCACGGGGCGGGGGGGGGGGGGGGGGGGGGGGGGGGGGGCGGGGGGGGGGGGGGGGGGGGGGGGGGGGGGGGGGGGGGGGTTAACGGGTATGGCTGTCCGTGAGTTTGATGCAGCCTGGTCTACAGAGTGAGTTCCAGGGCTGGCTCCAAAGCTACAGAGAAACCTGTTTCAAAAAACAAACAAACAAAAATCCCCAAACCAAAAAAAACCCTTGTAATGCAATATAATATAGTACACCAGTTTTTTAAAAGTATCCACAGTTGTCTTTAATGGCATTTCAGAAATGTACAAAACGAAAAGCAGTCCTGAGAACACGCTCCTGAAAACCGATTTCTGCTGAGTGCACTCTGGTTAGAATAGCTTGAAGCTTATGGACGCTTTAGGGTTCTGGGGAATGCGGTGCTAGAGAGGCATCAGAGCTAGGCGCTTCCACTGAGGCATTCTGGGAATTGTGGTTCTGGTACCAGCGGCAGTCGGGGGTCGCTTCCGCTTCTGCTAGGCGAGGCTACCTGGCAGTGGTTCTAAGGAGGGAGATCCTGGAGCGTCCCGTGGCCCATCGTGTGTGTTCGTGCTACCGGAGTCTTTCCCGCAGGGACCGAGCCTGCGACCTGGGCGGGAACGGGGCGGCCGCGGCTGGGTCCTCTCACTCTGGACTCTACCTGAGGCGGCGCTGCCCTGGATTTCTGGATCCATCTCAGCTGCTGGGAGCCCACAGGAGAGTCTAGCTTCCCCTGGGAGCCTGGCAAGAGGAGCTGTGATGACAGATGGCCAGCGTCCTGAAGCCTTAAGTGGTATGCAATTCTGTTTTTGAAATGCAATATTTCTGCGGTTATTTATTTATTTATTTACTTAGAGAGGGGACCTGCCACAGCTTGTGTGTATGGAGAAGGTCAGAAGACAACTTGTGAGAATCGAGTCTCTCCTTCCTCCATGTGGGGTCCAGAGAATTGAACTCAGGCGGTCAGGCTCAGCGGCAGTCACCTCTGCCCGCTGTGCCATCTCACCGATCCAAACGCCCTTTTCTTTAGAGAGGGTTTGAGGTGTTTATTGGTCATTATCTTCATGCACGTGGGAGAAGAGACTTTGTGGAGGCTTTTGGAGATGAGCAACGTTTACTAGTAATTAAATCTTTTAGAACGAGAGACGGGGGAGGGGACAGTTTAACTCCTACGGATGGAAACAATTATATTAAGATAGCTGATCACAGTGAACAGACCCTTGTGAGTTTGATGGTCACTCACTCACAACACGTCTTTCATCAGAGTTGCGAGCAGCTTTGTGAAGTTAAGAGTGTCTGCTGCAGCCCTGAAGCTGCAGGGAATAGGATGCGGACTTTGCTCACCCTTTGCGGGGAGTGAGGTGGTGCACGGGTGGCTTGGTATCCTGGAGTTTACTCTGCAGGTTAGTGCGAAATAGGTAGGAAAGCCAGGCTGAAGCGCACAGACGTGGAATGGCAGCGCTTGGGGCCGATGGAGAAGCTGAGGAAGTCGCTGGACTGACTGTGCTAACGATACTCTTTCAAAACCCTTCCTCCTCCAGCCTGCGTCCCAGAGCCCTGCCTTGTCCCAGGGAGAAGAGAACAATGACCAAGTTAAAGGTAAATTGAATGGGCTTCCTTCACTCTGCTCAGGGCTAGGGATTGAAAACATGACCCCTGTACGCTGGGCAAGCGCTATGAACTGTGGGAAAGTGTGAGGAGGTGTTGCTAAGAAGAAAGTTGTGTGTGTGTGTGTGGGGGGGTGGTAAAAAAGGATAATGGGGGGCATGTGGCTCAAAGTGTGTTGTGCACATGAAATTTGTAAAAGAATAAATTTTGAAATAGAAAAAGTGTGCTGGAGAGATGGCTCAGCAGTTAAGCTGTTCTTCCAGGGGGTGTTTGGCTCCCAGTGCACACACTTCTGATAACTCACAAGTGCCGGTAACTCCAACTCCAGGGGATCCAATGTCCTCTTCCGGCCTCTCAGGGCATCTGCACACACATGTACACACACACATAGCCGCATAACATACACATACATTAAAAAAGAATTAAGTTCACTTACATTTTAAAAGTCACATCATTTTCTACGGTTTGCCAGTTTTATTTTGCAAATATGTATGAGTTCTCCATATTGGTGTGGTTTATGAAACTTGTTCATTTTAAATTTTGTACTACTAATTGTGTGTGTGTGTGTGTGTGTGTGTGTGTGTGTGTGTATGAATACCGGGGTGGGTGGTGGTGGATGTGAGCATGCCAAGGCATTCATGTAGATGTCAGAGGACAGCTATTGAGAGTTGGGCCTTCTTCTTGAAGAAGTAGTACCTTGACGAAGTAGGGTCTTTTAGTTGGCAAGTTCCAGGCCACTGAAAGACCCTGAACAAAAACAGGAAAAGGTGGCTGGCCCTTGAGGAAGGACACTGGAGGTTGTCTCCTGGCCTTTACATGCGCGTGCACAGTCATACATATAATTACACATACACGCATGCATACTTGTGTACACATGTGCACACAGAAGACTGGTCACGTTCATCGCCTCATTTGGCATTCTGAGCATTCATATCCCGCACAGTCAGAGAGCATCTGGCTGCTGCCATCTACACAGCTTCGGAGGTGGACCCAGCTGGGGAGGTGGAGGTATGAGGAAAGGAGAGACACACAGACACATGTACAGACAAGCTGGGATCACGTGAGTCGTGTGCTCTGGTGGTGACACCAGCAGCTTGGAAACTCAGTACATTTATGACCTACCATTGTGCACTAGGAGGCTGAGGCATGTTTCGGTTCTTTTAAACAGGAATTATAATGCAAAGGAGTGTATTTTACATGGTGTTCAGCCAACTTCTCCAGCTACCTATAGTCAGTTCCAAGGAGTAAATGCATTTATTTTGCTAAAAGCAGTGGCAGCTTTTCCAGTTAATTTGCAGACAGTAAGTATCCCTCATTCTTTGTATTCTGGCATAACCAGGACACTTAAAAAAAAAAAAAACTTGGGTACTTTGGTAAATGATTAAAAATAGCAGTTTTCTAAAACTTTCACTTAATTAAAAAATTTACATTTATTGTATTTGTATGGGTGGTGTCCTTTAAAAGTTATATGTGTGTAATGCAGCCTTTATGGGACACTATGTGGCCATGAATGGCAGAATACAGAGAATGATGGTAGTGTTGTTGGACACATATTGTGTGTTTCATATGTGGTTGTAGGCCCTTTCTGTGGTCTCCGCAGATGGGGGAAACTGAGGCACTGAGAAGTCAGATTCCCAGGCTCATCAGGCCAGGGATGCACGGAGCCTTGGAGCATGAACTGAGGCCCTTACGGTTTGCAGAGCCCGTGCTTGCATCTGTGATCCTGAACGCAGCTGCTGCTGGCAGAGGCATGTTCCTGAGAGCACAGAACAGAGCTGCTGGCTGTTCCAGAAGCCTGTTAGATTGACAGGACTAAGGACATCACGAATGATTCAGACTTTAGTGCCATCTGTCATATTCTCCAGGACACAGAAACATTTCACATGTAGAAGCTTGGATTTGGAAACACTTGCATAGACTTTACAAATAAAGAATTCTGAATCAGAACTCTATAATGTTCTGCCGGCGTGAATCACTTTAAAATGATGCCATCACTCATAAAATGGGTTCCAGGACATTTTGAATTTAGGGGATGAAAGTACACCTGAGCCTTGCTGCCCAGGAGAAGCCGGGCATTGCCAGCTGTTTCCAGCACAGACTCGGCACATTATTCCTGACGTGGGTTTGCGCTCTCTAACTCGGAAGTCTGTGGCGTCCGCTTTAACGGCGACCCCGCTACACAAAGGCACCGGTGTTCCCGGTGCTAGTGTTTTTCTCGTTTGCCCCCAGCCTCTCTGTAGCCATGGAAAGGAGTGATCAGGCCCCTGTAGATGCTCAGGTCCTAGTGGCGCTGGGTGTGAAACTGAGGTGGTACGTGTTTGCTGTCACAGGAGGCAGTGACGTTCAGGGACGTGGCTGTGGTCTTCAGTGAGGAGGAGCTGGGGATGCTGGACGCTGCCCAGAGGAAGCTGTACCGTGATGTGATGCTGGAGACCTTCAGGAACCTTCTGTCAGTGGGTGAGGATGGCGGCCTGTGTCCCTTTGCAGTGTCCCAAGTTCACACTGCTTTTCTCTTAGGTTTATTTATTTTTTATTTTGTGAATTTCTGGTGTTTTGTTTGC
>NW_026068133.1:609199-641206 GCF_014885135.2 Alexandromys fortis | reverse complement strand
GGGAGACGAACAAGCAGTCTCCATTTGCATAATGGTGCTCAACATGGGGCATGGATCCACATAAGACCTAAAAAAGCTTACAAAGAAAGAAGAGAACGTCTAGACTTACAAAATCTGGAGCCAAGCACAGTTACTTGGTAGCCACATGTTTTCAGACAGGCTCTTTGTGCTGGCAGTGAGCGGAGGCGCGGCCTCCTACTGGTCAGTGCTTCTGATTTGTCTCTCCGGCCCTTCTCTTGATTTCTTAAAGCTGCATTTTACACACAGATGCTGTTCTTTAAATGTTTTCTAAAACATTCTTTATGTACACGTGAGTGTGCTTGCAGGTGAGTGTGCATGTCTTAGTCAGTGTTCTGTGACTGTGAAGAGACACCGTGGCCATGATAACTTCTATAGAAGAAGCATTTAATTGGTGCTTACTGACAGTCTCAGAGGTTTGGTCCATTATCATCATGATGGGAAGCATGGCGGCACATGGGCAGACATGATAACTGATGGTTCTACATCCAGATTCGATGGCAGCAGGAAGAGAGAGATGATGTGGGATTCCCCTCGGTATGCTGTGAATATCAGTGGTTAATAAAGGAACTGCTTTGGGCCTATAGCAGAGCCAGGTGACTATACACAGATTAATAGAGATGGGTTAGTTTAGGATGTGTGTTAGCCAAAAATACGCTTAGGCTATTGGCCAAACCGTATTGCAATAATATGGTTTCTGTGTGATTATTTTTGGGGCTGAGCAGTCGGGAAACAAACAAGCAGCCTTATTGAAACAGAGAGACACTGGGCTTGGCTTGATCATTTGAAACCCCACATCTCACCCCCAATTCCTCCAACAAAGGACACAGCTCCTAATAGTGCCATTCCCAATAGGCCTTTTGGAGCCATTTTCATTTAAACCACCACTTTCCACTCCTTGCTCCCCATAGGTTTGAAGCCATATCAGAATGCAAAACTGCATTAGTCCAACTTCAAAAGTCCTTATGATGATGATCCATAGCCTATCATAGTTTCAATTCTGTTTGGAAACCCATAGTTCAAAGCGTCTTCTAGACTCATGGCAAACCCTTATCTCTAATCCCCTGTCAAGTCAAAATGAAAAAGCAGCTCACACACTCCCAACATGCAAGGGCACGGGATAGTCATTACCATTCCAAAATGAAGGGGAGGGAGCATAGGACTTACTGGAACAGAGCAAGACTGAAAACCAGCTGGGCAAACATCAATGCATCTCCATGTCTGGTGTCGAAGCTCCCTTCTGATCTGCAGCTCCTTGCTGCAGCACACCTCTCTCTTGGGCTGGGTCCACTCTCCCACGACAATGGGGTCTCCAGCAAGTTCAGGCTTCACCTTCACAGCTCCAGCCAAAGGCCCCTTTGGGCCTCCGTGCAGGACACCCCTGACACATGCCTGGCCTCAGCAGCTTTCCTTAGCTGTGAAGGGAGATTCCACAACCCCTTTCTTGTATCTTTGACCCAGAGAGATGAGTGCAGCTACCAGAGCCCCAGGACTGCTGCTCCTGTGTGGGGTGCTTCCCCCACAACCCCAACCAGAGAGTTTCTTTGTGCTATTCCCTGCCTCAGACTCTTGGCTTCACATTTTTACTCAGTAAAATCAAGTAGTTGTTTTGAGTTTTTTTTTTTTCCCCAAGATCTTTCTATGTAGCTCAGGCTTGTCCAGAAACTTGTGATCCTCCTGCCTCAGTTTCCCAAGCACTAGGGTTCACTGTGCCTGCCTGGGACCCCACCTTCCTCGGGCTCACACTTCCAGCTCTGCCAGTCTCCATTTTTTCCCCCTGCTTCTGTCTCTGTCACGTTACTTGCTTCTCTCTGGCTGGCACGTTCTTCCCTGATGAAGTGCCACGCCCCCTCTCTCAGACTCTGCATTGGTCCGCTCAGAAGTCCCTGCAGGTCCTGCTCCAAGCTGCTTCCACTGTGTCCTGCTTACTCCCCACATTCTGCGCTCGCCTCTGCTGGTGTCTGAGCACCACCAGACTCGTCACCATGGACTTGCACCCAAATCCCGAGTGTACCCTGAGCAGCGGCTCCGTGGAGGAGCTTTGGGTGTGCATCAGCAGTGTCCTCTGCCTCGAGAAGGACTTCAGTGCCCCTCACAGGAACATCCCTCTCCTGACCCCTGCCCTGATCCTCTCCCTCTTTCTCCCCTGACTTTGTTTCCCGCACTTCCCATAAGCCACCGCGCTGCCTCCCAGAATCACCGAAGCTCCTGCTTCAGGATTTGTTAGGCTCTCATTGGTCATTTGCCATCCCGATAGCTTGTTCACGTGTCATTGTCTGGTGTCCTTGGGGGACCCTTCGGACAGTGTTGTAACCTTTGTTATTGCATCAGGACACCTGCTGGTTTTGGTTGATGTCTGAGATCTGCTTTGAAGTCTGAGCCCCTTACCCCACCCTCCGCCATCCTGGAGAGCAGGTGTTTGAAGAAAACCGATTCTATTTGTTCCTGTCCCTGCATTCTGCCTTTTCCCCAGAGAAGGTCTTCCCTACTCAGCCGGTGTGTTTTGGAGCCTTGCCCTCTGAATGCTTTAGCTGTCTTCTAGTAGTTTCCAAGCAAGTATGTGCCATGAAGTCATTCCAATCTCCTTCTATACACGCGTGCTTTTGCAGTGATGTCCTCAAGCTGGACCTTGGTTTCTGAGCCTTGCTGTTCCATTCACTCTCTTTATATCTTCCCTCTTTCCCGCAGCCTCAAAGTTCCTTGTGCCTCCCCATTATACTCTCATCCTGGCTCCGAGTCAGGTGAACCAGGTTGGTCTTCACTGGCCCACAGACAGGTTTGGACCAGGCAGGCCTGGTCCTCTCTGCTCCCTCCAGTCTCAGGGGGGAGTTGGACCCATGCTTACTTCAACCCATACCATCCCACAAGTAAAACAGATCCTGAAAAGTACTCCCCCCCCCATCAGTCTGCACAGCTATGCACAGGCTGTGTGAGGCAGGTAGGAGGCAGAGGATAAAGGTGTCCTTGAGCCTTCGCTCTTGGGGTCGCCCCAAATTTCCCACCATGTCACACTCTTGAGTGCATGTCCTCTTTATTGTAGATCCTTATTCCCAGAGCTCCCGGAAGTTCGCCCTCAAAGCTGGTCTCTAATGTTTCCAGAAAAAAACAAAAAACAAAAAACGAGGACTTGGCCCTTCGATGTCCCCATCTTTGCTGATGTCACCTTCTATTCTCTATTCTTTCAGGAGGCCAGGGTCCAAACAAGATGGAGACTCTTCTTGCAGCAGGATTAAGGTGCCTCTCACTGGGGCGGCTTCCATGCTGGCAAATGATGAGCCATGATGTTAACAAACTGGCCGGAGCGCCAGGTGCCATGGTAAACACCCGCCACAGGGGATCAGAAGAGCTGCCCTGGGCCTGCATAGATGACAGCTGCCTTGAGCGTCTCACAGGAGAACGTTCACGTTCTAGCACTACTGAAAACCAACAATGTTCGTCTGGGAGAACTCGGAGAACTCAGAGTTCTTGGAGTGAAACAAATCTTAGCGATAGACAGAACCATCGGAGACACTGTCAACAGCCTCTTGTGAAAACCAAGCCATGGCTGCCGCCTCTGGGTGGTGACATTCTGGGTTGCATGTCCCCCCGCAATAACAAAATGCTGCACAAAGGAGGCAAAGCCCACAGCAGTGGTGACTGCAGTAAGATCAGTTTTGCAGTGTCGCCCTGCACCCCGCGTCTTGTTTCCACAGAGCAGAAGGCCCAGCAGTGCAGCAAGGGAGAAGCCTTCAGTAGCCGCCCGAGTCTGGGACTCCATCAGCAGGTCCTCTTAGGAAAGAAGTCCCCTGTACACAGGACACACGAGGACAGCAGGCATAGCTCCAGTGTCCCCACTCAACAAAATGTTCATCCAGGGAAAAAGCGCTACTGGTGTCACGAGTGTGGCAAGGGCTTCAGTCAGAGCTCAAATCTGCAGACGCACCAGAGAGTTCACACGGGGGAGAAGCCCTTTACCTGCCCTGAGTGTGGGAAGAGTTTTAACCAGAGCTCGCATCTGTATGCACATCTGCCCATCCACACGGGCGAGAAGCCCTACCGGTGCGACAGCTGTGGGAAAGGCTTCAGCCGGAGCACAGACCTCAACATCCACTGCCGAGTCCACACGGGAGAGAAACCTTACAAATGCGAGGTGTGTGGGAAGGGCTTCACGCAGAGGTCACACCTTCAGGCCCACGAGAGAATCCACACAGGAGAGAAGCCCTACAAATGTGGAGACTGCGGCAAAGGCTTCAGCTGTAGCTCGAACCTCCACACGCACCAGAGGGTCCACACGGAGGAAAAACCCTACAAGTGTGACGCGTGTGGGAAGCGCTTCAGCTTGAGCTTCAACCTGCATAGTCACCAGCGAGTCCACACGGGGGAGAAGCCCTATAAGTGCGAGGCATGCGGGAAAGGCTTCAGTTCGGCCTCCAGCTTCCAGAGCCACCAGCGGGTCCACACGGGAGAGAAGCCGTTTCGCTGCAGCGTGTGTGGGAAGGGCTTCAGTCAGAGCTCGTACTTTCAAGCCCACCAGAGAGTTCACACCGGGGAAAAACCATACAAGTGTGATGTGTGTGGGAAGCGCTTCATCTGGAGCTTGAACCTCCACAATCACCAGAGAGTCCACACGGGAGAGAAGCCCTATAAATGTGAGGCGTGTGGGAAAGGCTTCAGTCAGGCCTCAAATCTGCAGGCCCATCAAAGTGTCCACACCGGGGAGAAGCCGTTCCAATGCAACGCATGCCCGAAACGGTTCAGTCAGGCCTCACACCTCCAGGCTCACCAGAGAGTGCACACTGGCGAAAAGCCCTACAAATGCGACACGTGTGGGAAAGCCTTCAGCCAGAGGTCCAATCTCCAGGTCCATCAGATCATTCACACTGGGGAGAAGCCGTTCAAGTGTGAGGCGTGCGGGAAGGAATTCAGCTGGAGCGCGGGACTTAGTGCTCACCAGAGGGTCCACACGGGTGAGAAACCCTACACATGCCAGCAGTGTGGGAAAGGCTTCAGTCAGGCCTCGCACTTCCACACGCACCAGAGGGTCCACACCGGGGAGAGGCCCTACATCTGCAGCATCTGCTGTAAGGGTTTCAGTCAGAGGTCACATCTGGTCTACCACCAGCGGGTCCATACGGCGGGGAATCTGTAGGATCCCTGTAAGGCGGCATCTCATCTCCCTGGAAATCCGTGCTGCTGATTGTCAGAGGTTCCTCAGAACCCAGAGCCTTCGGAGACTTCACAGGGGAGACGCGCTTGTGTTTGGGAGATTGATTCTTTACAAATGTCGGGAATCACAGATGGGAGGAAAATTGCTCTCTCAATGTACAGTCATCACATACAGGAGTTGCCACCCTCGGGTTATGACACGGCCCGGCAAACCTCGGCGTGCATCCAGGTCTCTGAAGACAGGCTGCAGGAAGGGCTTTAACCAAAGCCGGGCATTGGCAGGTGTTGACTGAGCGTCACTTCCTCATAGGAAATGCTCCTCTGTATTCTGCTATGCAGAGCTGTGTGTGACTCAGGGCCCCATGATTCCTGAAGAAAGTGGAGAAGGGCTCTATAAGTAAGACTCGTGTTTGAAAACGCTAACCAGTCCCCAGCCCTGCATTCATACTGCTTCATAGTCCTCAGTAATCCTATGAGGAGCCTTAAATCATCCTCCAGAAGGCATGGGGCTTCCACACGTCTCTAGTGTGTGGCCTACCCCATCTAGCCATGGTGCTTTGGACAACACAGCAGCTCTGTACTTAGGATTTTTAGGATTTGTACTTTGCAGACTAAAACAATGCTTTTTTTTTTTTTTTTTAAATCCTGTATTTATCAGACTAATAACCTGAACTGAAACACATTCTGTTGGAATTTTGGGCCCTGAGTTCATTGGGGCAGGGTTTTTACGGTAACCATCACTGCAGTGTTTTTCCAAAGTATTTATTATTGACAAAAAGGCTCTTAGTAAACGTGAATGGTTCATTAGCTGCTTCTCCTCCTTTCTCCCTCGTCTTGGTCAGACCGTCCCCCCTGCGCTCTCTTGTTGAGCTTCTGTCCACTGCTGAGCTTCTGATTTGCACCGCTCCCACAGATTCTCCAAGTTGTATCATGTATAAAGGACTGTGATTTCTTACAGCTTCATAGGCTGTAAAGGTCAAGGGTCAAGCTGGGTCTGACTGTGTCATCCGATAACAGGAAGTGTGCAGGAATGATCTAGGGGCGGCTGGAGTTGGTGTCACCCACATCGTGGCTCATGACAGCTGTTAACAACAGTTCCAGGGAATCCAATGCCCTCTTTTGATCTCTAGGGGCAACACACACACACACACACACACACACACACACACACACACACACGATGCATATATATGCAAGCATTCATTCACGTAAGTAAATCTAAAACCTTGAAGACACAGGAAGAATGCAGGATCCCACAGTGACAACCTGAGCTCCATTGTGAGGCAGTGCCCTCCTGACGGTCACTGCTCCACATCTTGCCTCTTAAATCTCAGTGCTGACCGAATTTGCTTCTAATGGCTGTGATAGACATCATCTCTACAAAGCACCTTGGGGAGGAAGGGCTTATTTTACTCTTCCATGTCACAGTCCATCCCCGAGGGAAGTCAGGGTGGAACCTGGAGGCAGGAACTGAAGCAGAGGGCATGAGGAAACAATGCTTACTGGCCTACTCCCTATGGCTCAATCCGTCTACTTTTTTCCTTTTTTCTCTTTCTTTCTTTTTCTTTTTCCCTTGAAACAGAGTTTCTGTGTAGCCCTGGCTGTCCTGGAACTCACAGATTGGCTTGAAACTCAGAGGCCTGACTTCCTCTGCCTCCCGAATGCTGGGATTAAAGGTTTACAGCACTACCTGGCCCAGCCTACTTTCTTATACAGCCCAGGACCATCTGCCCGGGGAGGGGGCACCACCAAAGTGAGCTGGGCCTCTGACGTCAATCTTTAATGAAGAAAATGTCCCACAGACTTGCCTACAGGCTGATCTGGTGGCGGTGTTTTCTTAATGATGTTTCCTTTCCCCACACGACCGTAGTTTGTGTCAAACTGACAAACTAATTAGTACACGTACACATTCAAGCCATGGCAAGCAGATTGCAGGAGTCTTCATTTTTTGTCTCCCAACCCCTATTGCAACTTGTCTAGGAGAGGCAGGAGGATCAGAAGCTGAAAGTTGCCCTCAGGCAAGAAGCAGAGTTTGAGACTAACCTGGGCTACACAAGACCCTATCAGGGCTGGAGAGATGGCCCAGAGGTTAAGAGCACTGGCTGCTCTTTCAGAGGTCCTGAGTTCAATTACCAGCAACCACATGGTGGCTCACAATCGTCTATAATGACATCTGATGCTCTTTTCTGACGTGCAGAAATATATGCAGACAGAACACTGTATACATAATAAATAAATAAATAAATAAATAAATAAATAATTCTTAAAAAAAAAAAGACCCTAAAAAATAACTAAATAGAAATAAAGAAGGGAAAAGAAAGACCAGCTGTGGGGGTCCACACTTGAAAGCCAAGCACTGGAGCAGGTCAGTCAGGAGGGTGTACAACTACAGGTCAGAGTAAAGACTGTCTCAGAAAACAAAGGGGGATGATGACATTATTGGCTACACCCTAGTTAAGGAGGTGATGGCTGCAGGGTAACTAGTTTATTAACCGAGGACAAGGGCGCCTGCTTCCGACCTGTAGGGCCCAGGGCAAGGTGTTGTGTTCAAATCCATGACCTGCACACGTTATTTTCCCGCCTCGGATTCCTGGAGCAAAGGACTCAGAGGACAGCAGCTTTGTTTCCTGTATTCTTCTGGATCTTGTCCATATTTGTGAGCATCTTCATGTAGGGAGCAGCTCAGTGTTTTCAGTGGCTCACCCAGGGGCCTCCCTCTCAGAGTGCTTCCTGAGGCTCTTTGCTCAACACATTTTAATGTTATTGTTTATTTGTTTGCCAATTTTTTTTAAAGCTCATTCCTCTTTGAGCTGTTTGCGTCATGCCAGAGGTATGAGAGCTCGTCTTACTGCAGGAGTGATTTTTGGAGAGGGGTCTATGTACCACTGATCTCACTGGGGATGTTTTGTTTGTGGGATCCGGTGTCACTGTACCGTCTTCTGTCCTGGAACTTTCTATGTAGCTGAGGCTGACTTCAAGTCACAGACTCACTTGCCTCTGCCTCTGAATGCTGGGATCAGAAGCGTGATCCACCATGACTGGTCCACTGGATTTGTTTTTATTTTATAGACAAAACTTACAAGTTTAGGAATGCATTGTTGAGGAGGGGACAGGGCTCAGTGGTAGAGCCCCTGCCTAGAATCCCCCAGTGAGGGATCGAGAGCTTGGCTCAGTGGTAGAGCACATGTCTAACACTTAAAATGTCCTGGGTTCAATGCCAACATCTCAAAGAAAATTCTTGAGACTGGAGAGATGGCTTACTGGTTAAGAGCTCTGACTGCTCTTGCAGAGGACATAGGTTGGGTTCCCAGCACCCACATGGTGGCTCACAACTGCCTGTAAGTCCAGTTCCAGTATCTTATGTTGTCTTCTGGCCTCTGAAGGCACTGCATGAAAAGTAAGTCTTTAAAGAAAAAACTCCTTGATTTCTGCTGGTGTTAGGCAGGTAGCAATGAATGGGAGGTTAGTATCTTGTAATGGAAACTGCAGAGCTAAACATTACAGTATCCAAAAATTTAAACACTAAATTGGGCTCAGATCTCTGTAGAGTTCAAATTTAGCCTGGTTTGCAGAGGAAGGTCCAAGATAGCCATGGCTACACAAAGAAGCCCTGTATCCAAACACTAAAAAGAAAAAGAAAAAAGAAAAGAAAGAGGAGGAAGAGGAAGAGGAGGGGGAAGAAGAAGAAGAAGAAGAAGAAGAAGAAGAAGAAGAAGAAGAAGAAGAAGAAGAAGAAGAAGAAGAAGAAGATTTACTCAAAGGTTGAGGGGCTGGTGAGAGGGCTCAGCAGGTAAAACACCAGCTGTCTAAACCTGATGGCCTGAGTTCAGTCCCAAGAGTCCATGCTGCACAGCTGTTCACTGATCTCCATAAGCTTGTCCCCACCCAGCATACACACACACACACACACACAAATAAAATGGTGAGGGAAGCCAGGTATGATGGATCCCACCTGTAATCCCAGTAAGTGAGAGACTAAGGCAGGAGTGGATCCAGGGGTAGCTCTGGAGTTCATATCCAGCTCATCCCAGCAGCAGTTAGAGAATGCCTGTTTGTCCAGAGGTCTTCTGGGAGACACACCCATCAGAAGTCACCCATAGGGAGCCAGCCAAGTTCCCATTGTGGATTTTGAAATGTCCCTGTGTGCAATGCCGGTCCCTATCCTGTAGTGTTGTAGAAACAGTCCTGCCATCTTGACCACCCAGGATCTTGAGGGAGAAACGCCCTCCTGTGCCACCATTAACAGGCTTCCAGGCCATCGTGGGATATTTTAGAAGCATTCTGATACTCCTAAGACTGTCAACACAGTTTCAAGGGAAGGTGTGTTCATGGAAGTCTAGGGATGTGAGAATGGGCAAACCAGAACCAGAAATGCTACCTCAGACTTCTGTAAATAAGTAGACAATGTATTTCCTTGAGAAAAAGATGAATTTTGTTTATTTTTTCAGGTAGAGTTTCATGTATTCCAGACTAACCCCCACATAACAAACTGAAGATAACTTTCAACTCCTGAGCTCCTGCCTCAACCTTCCAAATACTAGGATAACAAGCTTGCCCCCGTACAATTCCTCTATGTGATGCTAGGACTTAGACCCAAGGCTCCATGCATGCTGGGCACACACTCTGCAATCTGAGTATGCATTGGTACAGCTCCTTTTGTCTGGTTGCTATGGATGCTGCTGGTTACCCATTGAGTGATACCATACTCAGAAGCACGGAGAGGATAAAATAATTATTTCTCTGGAAGTCTGGCCTCTGGGGATTTTCTTTCTTGCCTATGTGTTCTAGACCCCTGGAATCTTCCCAGAATCCACCCACCCTGATTCCTGGCCCATGGTAGAATCCCTGACCTTAGCTGGCTATAGAAAGAGCTGGTGATAGTGAGTCTTTTGCTTAGTGAACCTAGTGAATATACAAATTTGAGATCCTAGAAATTTAAGCACTCACCAAAAATCATGGAGCAGATGGTGTTGGCCACGACAGAGTGAAAGAGAAGGACTGGGTTCAGCAAGACCCTTGGAAACAAGAGGTACATCATCAAGCTCTAGGTGTCCCGTACATTGTTCCTCTGGTTGATTCTCAGAAGACAGTGCCATCTCCTGGTTGACCTGTATTTCAGAAATTGTGCTGTGTCTATTATTCTCCAGGCATCTGCCATGGTGTGACTCCTTGTGCATCTGCTCTCTCTGGTCTCATCTCTGATCTCTCTTTGAGAGTCTGTCCTTCCTTCATGCCCTTTGCCTTAGTTACTCTTCCATTGCACTGCTAAATCACCATGACCAGCACAGCCTAGAGGAAAAAGGGTTCACAGGGGCTTACAGTTTCAGAGGTGAGGACATGACTGTCATGTTCACGATCCTGAAAGCAGGTGGACAGTCATGGTGCTGATGCAGTAGCTGAGAGCTTACATCTCATCTGTGTAGGAGGTAGACAGAGCGCTATCTGGGAAAGGTATGGGCTTTGGAAACCTCAAACCATTCCTAGTGACACATCTCTTCCAACAAGGCCACACCTCCTAAACTGTCCCAAATATTTCCACCAACAGGAGACCAGGTATTCAAAGATCTGAGCCATGGGGGTTATTCTCATTCAAACCACCACACCCTGTTACTCTCACATCCATCTGTCCTCCCCACCAAGACATTCGTGTCTCTGTTGACTCTTTCTAGTATCCCATATTTCAGTTCTATATTTTTTTCTGTGAAATTTCTATCTCGAAATATATCTTCGGATCTTTAGTTTTTCATCCCCTGTCCTGTCTCAAACCCCTGAATTGGTCTCTAGACCACTCTATCAGGATCTTTAGCACCCACACTCTCCATCTCTGTATCTCTATTGTGTTGACCTCCTTCACAGACCCCTGGGTCTCAGGCCAGGGTTTCCAAAACTTCACCACCAGACCCTAAACCTCCACTCTGATTCCATCCTTCTGGCTGCATTTTCTGGTACAAAGTCCTTTGTGGAAGTCAGACAGAATGCCTTGAGGAATTTTCAAGTCTACTCTTTGGCCAAAAAAAAAAAACCTAATAAAAAAATCATGTCTAAGAGTGGTATTGGGTGGGAACTTCCCTTCCCCTACTCTAAGGACCATTCCTTACTTACCACATCTTGGAAGATGGATCAATGATGGCCATGAGCCCCTGTCCAGAAGAAGCCTCAACCTGACCCATTAGGGCCTCACAAACCATCACATGTCCACCCAGGGCTAGAATAGGCTGAGGCCCACGTAAGCTGTGACAGTATCTCCATACTTCCCCTCAGCGGCAGAGTAAAGGACCAAACCTCACTAGCTGACCCAGTGATGGGTCCTTCCTCTCACTGGATCACACTCCCCAGTGTCTGGTCTCATCAGGAAAGAACTCAAACTTGAGCTCTGTGGTCACTTTCCTGAGTGCTCTGATCCCAGCTTTTCTGAGGACCTTCCAGCTTTGGGGTTTATGAGTTTCACAGATTCCACACATGAAATGCTACTCTCCATGATGGAGAACACAGTATGTCTACAAATCTCCCCAAATTTCTACTAGAACCCATCTCCCTACCTGCCTTCCCTCTGTTCCTTCTCAATAGAATTCTAGAAGCTTCTCTAGTGCCACACTATGACTAGAAGAAGAAAATTCCCAACCTGATCTGGAGATGCCTGTTGAGCCATCTACTTGCAACCCTTTGCTGCCTGTGAGCACCGCTTCCTTCTCCCACTTCCTGCCTCTTCACACTGACCTCCACCACATCTCACCCCTTGGAAGGATTTAAGTAAGCTCATGAGGTCTGTTTGAAAATGTTTTCCAGCAGAAACCATTGTCCAGGAGAGAGACAGCCCTTGAGCTGGAGAGACCCCAGGCCCAGCCTGGCAAGATTCAGGAGAAGACAGAACACCATGGTCCTCCCTTGGCTTGATGCACATTCCCCTGTTGTTCTTGACGGGTTGTCTGCTTGGTTTGTTGTCCTATTTCTGTTGTTGGCGGAGGAGGTGTGCCAGGAATCTCCCTTGACAAAGTCCTGGTAACTCTCCCTAGGATACAGGGACTTTGGTGAGACAAATGGAAATTTAGTATCTCAGAGGTGATTTGAAAGCTGCCTTTTGTTTGGCCAGTGGTTACTCAGAGACATCTTCCTAGTTGATGATGTTAAATAAATGACCTTCCCATGAGCACCTGCTTGTTCCAGCAGTGCAGTGTGTAGAAGCTCATTTTCAGGAGACAGCACTCAAAGTGTGGCTCCCAGACAATTCTGTCAGAAGGTGGCAAGACAGCAAGCACAGATGACTTAGAGAACTGGTACCAACTTGCACACTTTGGGGAGAAGAATTTACTGTGGTCATCTGAGGAGAGTGACAGAGATTAGATAAACAAGTTTGGGCTGCAC
Source organism: Alexandromys fortis (assembly GCF_014885135.2). Taxonomy (NCBI): domain Eukaryota; kingdom Metazoa; phylum Chordata; class Mammalia; order Rodentia; family Cricetidae; genus Alexandromys; species Alexandromys fortis. The sequence goes on along the minus strand of NW_026068133.1, from coordinate 628,681 downwards.
ATTGGGCAAGTTTAAAGAGTGACTTATGGTGTCACTTTATCGAGTGGTTTATTTACTTACTGGTTACTGTTCCACAGTATTAAACACATGACACCAGCCACCTGCTCTTCAGGTTTTCACAGTGGAGCAGGGAACAAGGCAATAGGTTGTCCCTTCACAAGCCTGTCATGGATGTGATGGAGTTTGCAGCAAGAAGCCCTTCTGAGAAAACCTTAGTTAACAGATAATCAAGAGGTCACATGTAAGAGCAGCCAGGAGGTCAGGGGACTGGATACTGTCATGGCTGCTCTTGAGGGCTAACTTGACTGTATCAGGTATCAACTAAAACCCAGGCTGCTGGCATCCTGTGAGGGATTTTCTATTAAATTATTAGAAGCAGGAAGACCCACCCTAAATCTGAAGCACATCTTCTGTAGGCAGAACACATGAAAGAAGGTGTTGTGTTTTTGCTGATGATGTGACCCTGTCTGCAAAGCACAGGAACCTAGAATATACTGTGTGAAATAAAAGACACCAGACACCAAAGATCACAGTTATGTGCTTCTGCTTACATGAAACACACACATTAGGCAAATCCACAGACACAGAATTCAGACCCTATGCAGAGCCCATTTATTGCAGCCTAGAAGACCAGCCTCCAGACAGTACAGGGTTTGAAGGGATGTTCACAGCTAAGATTGTTCTGCCTGAGGGTTAGCGAAAAAAAGGGACTCACACTCTCTCCTGGTAATTTACTTTTTTATTCTCTTCTCATGTTGTTCTCTCTAATTCTCTCTCTCTCTCTCTCTCTCTCTCTCTCTCTCTCTCTCTCTCTCTCTCATTCTCTCTCTGCACCACTTATACACCCCCACCAAAATTTTCAGGGAATGCAGGAGTCACAAAAGGCTTTAATTTTATTTCTCTGAAGCAGGGGAAAGGTAATTCAAACTAACTCACAACTGTGTAAACATTTTGAACTAACACCTGTAATTAGAAGTTGTAAAATCCAGAATCTCTTTGGGTCTCAGAGGTGCCTGGAGTGTCATAAATTCCCTAGTTCAGGCTCAAGTCAACATTCCAGAAATACCCAGCTTCAGCTCCAGTCCACACTACCAGGACACTGTGGCACTATGATGCTTTAAATCTCAAAGTGTACTTACTACCCTGTGTGCGACCTCATATCATAAAAAGAAACCTGTAGTTCCCTTTTGCGAGGGCTACAGGGCTAAATTACTCTCTCTATTCCTGACTAGTCAGAATTTCCTTACCAAATGGTGCCACCGAACAAAGTTGCTTCTTTTTCTAGACTTTGGTGTTCTACTCCCTGGTATTTGTGCAGTCCCAGGACCCAACACTTATATATATAAGAAACAGTTAGCTGAACTTGAGTTCTCATGGTGCACACCATATCAGCAATAGGATGTCAGGAGCGGGTGCAATGATGTAATCACTTGACAGTCGGCAATGATTGGGCTGTTTAGTATTTCTGACTCTATCCTAAATGAATCAGCACCTTGCCTATGTAAATGTTAGATTGGTTTTCTGGGGTAGTTTATCTTTAAAAGACCATCAGCAAGGCATCTGGTCTAATCTAAAGTTATTTTGAAGCTTTGTTTCAACTAATGGTACACACCAAAGCCTGTGATAGATTTCTCAACACTAAGACTCAAGGAATTTGAGACAGCTGGCTCATTGTTTTTCTTAACTTGAGCTGTGATCTGCAGCAATCCCTTAGGGGGAGCTCATAGGCCCAGACTGTATATTATTTCCTTGTATTCATTTTTATTTCTCAAATTTCTTAATAAGCTAAAGTTATATCAATTAGACAGCACAGTTAGGGAGGAATCATCTTCTTGACAACCCACAGAGTAAAATGCCCAGTAGAATAGGCTGTTTTCATGGGAGAAACACACTATGTTACAAGTAGCAGGGTCTCCCCACATCTACTCACACCAAGCCAGATACCAGGGAAAGATTGTAGCAGCAAATGTGTGAAGGCAAAGTGGAATTGAAAGATATTGCAGAGTCTGTGTTCTCATAGTCTTACATAAAACAAGATTTACCCATCAGAACGTTTTTCTCCTGGTGAAATGACACCTTGGACTTCAATTTCACCTGCTGATCCTCTGACATGGCTAGCATCCATTAGATTAGATGATGGAGCGCCAGAAGTCTCTACATGGAAACTGTGGTTGCTGGGTGCAATAGGGAACTGACTCAGCATGAGATGTGACCTTCTGAAGTCTCTTGGTTCACACATCAAGAAAGACAATGATTGACTTCCCCAGTGCTTTTCTCAGGGCAGAAGAACACACCTCAGAGCTTTGCAGAAGCTGCAGTAATGTTGAAGGATGTGAGAAGTGACCTACGGCCTGGTTGGCAGCAGGTCTTACAGAGGAAGAAAGATGGGGCCATTCTCAACAGGAGTGGGGACACATGGCCACCTCAGCCCAGTCAGCGGGCCAAGAAGCTGATCTGATATGTTGGAGCTACGTTGGTCAAGCCACTCTCCTTGGGCCTGAGATCAATGTCCTTAGGAGCCACAGGACTGGACACAGAGAAGTTCTGGAGGATGGTGGTGAAGAAAAGGAACAATTCATTGCGGGCAATGCCTTCGCCAAGACAAATGCGCTTTCCTGTGGGCACAGAGAATGAGCCATGTGAGCCCCAGGTGAGTACACAAACTTCAGACTGTCCCTTCCCTAAACCCAGACAACTCTGTCCATTGCAATGGAGAAGAAAGAGTTTGACCCTTAATCTGCAATTCAAGTGAGAATGGAAGGCAGCCTGCCATCAATCCTGAGGACATGAGTTCACCCCCTGGACCCACATGTTTCAAGGAGAGAACAAATTCCCATAGTCTGTCCTCTGTCATAAACATATATACACCCTCCATAGTGCACGTGTATATGCATGCCAACATATATGCAATAATTCAATCATAAAATGCAAGCCAAATTGTTGGTGGATTCACATGGTAATTTCTTACAGATTTCTAGGTTTTGTTTATTATCAGAGTCCTTTGTTTCAGAATTGTAAGAACACAAGAGAGTAGGAACAAATGTACATGTCTAAACATGTGTATTGTAACATCTTTAATGTTCCCTCCTTTATCACATGGGGAGATTGGTCCCCATCTCATTGGCTGCCCTGAAGGTGAAGGTGCTGTTTACAGAGACTCTTAGACTAACAACTGAATGGCATTAAGGGCCCTAGATGAGCCAGTCATGGGGGCACATGCCTGCAAGTGCACTTGGAGGATTACAACATGAAGATGATGTACATACCAAGAGCTCTCTGTCTGTCCCCTGCCTCTGTCCCCCTGTCTCTCATCTCCAGTCCCCCCCCCTCTCTCTCCTATTTCTCTCTTTCTCTTTCTCAGTGCCCCTTGCCCCCTTGCTTCTTCAGCTTAAGATCGATCAACTTCAACTAGTTACAGAATACAATTTTTCTTATAATTGAGAATGAGCAGGGGGACATGATTAGGGATCTATGGCACCCAACAAATTCTCAGAGGTGTAAGGAGCCCTTGTTTGTTTGTTTCCTCCAGCATGAAGCAGCACAGAGCAAAGGAGCCTGAAAGCCCAGGCAAAGGCTTCACCACCTGCCTGTACCTCAGTGATTCTTAATCTGCAGTTGGCTGCCTCGGGCCTTCAGGTGGAAGAGGGATTTCCCAGTAACCACTGTGTCCTCCAGTTCTTGGGAAACCAGTCCTGTGTAGGAGTAAGCACCCTACCTACCTGCTTAGACCCCACCTTTTCAGAATTTAGGTGGCACAAGCTTAGAAATTCATGGAGAAGTCTCTGAGATGGTTCTCTGAGAACTGGTTTTTCCAGAGCTGCTTTTCACATCTTATCTCCCTGCCAACACAAAGTCTCCATACCTGTGCTGGGTATTTAGGACACAATTTATGTCTCTTTGGCGCTAACACATTTTGTCTATCTCCCTCTCTTTACTTTTTTCTTTCTGCCAATGGTAGCCTACCTGACCTGTGTCTGTACCTATCACTACTATTTGTCTTTTGAGCTATTCCATCCACTTGTGTTTTTCTAAACTCCCTAGATAGCATCTCAGTCCCTCCCGTTTTTCTGTCCAAGGACACCTTGTCATGTCTTCCTTCTGTGTCTTCCCTCTGCTTCTTGGTCTCTTTCTAGTTGTGCCTTTCTCCCTTCCCGTCTCTCCCCTTCCTCTCTTCCTGACTTACATCATCACATATGGTTCCTCACCCATCTTCTTCTCTCTCATGTCCACGCTCTGATTCCTATCATACATCTCCTCCTATTGTAGATTCCTGTGTCTCTGTGCATCTCTTTATTGGAATCTGTCTTGATATTCTTACCTCTCTATTGTTGATTTGTCCCAGTCCCCTTTCTTCACATCCCTGCCTTTCTACACTTGGGACAGTCATATGAACAATTCGGGAGCAGGATGAGCCCAGGGACACTGAAGTCTCTTGGCATTCAGGACTAGACATTTCCTACAGAAGACATGGCTCAGCAGGAGAACACTTGCCTTAAATCCCTCTGTGAGGGGATGAGGACAGGCATGCTCAGCAGGAGAGCATCTCTAGAATGCACAAGAAGGAGTCTGGAGATGTGTGCTCTTTGGAAGAGAACTTGCTTACCATAGGGATATACACAGCCCTGGGCTCCATACCTTGCATCAGGTTGGGGGGGGGCAACTAAAGACTAAGGAATTGTTTCTAGAACCTCTCTCTCTCTCTCCAAAACATAAGAAACCAGAACACAAAGTTTCCATGTTTACATCCCATAGAGTCCATTCAACTGAATTAACATAGACATCATCTTCTTATGTAACAAACTAAATAAACACTACAGGCAATTGAACTACACACTAGAGAGATTATATTCTTCCAGTGAAAAACAAATCTCAGTCACTCACATCAGTTGACCTACTCCAGGCTGCCAACTACCTCAGCATGGCCAAGTAAGGCAAAAGCAGAGCTGGTACCCATCAAGCTGTGTTCATGCCCAGCTCCCTCCGGTCTACAGACACTGTGTGCTGACACTGCTGGGAGCTGTAACTGAACTTTCTCTGGTTCAGGAGTTTGTCCATCATGAATGGGTTCTTGAAAAAAATAAATGCTAGTAATTTTGATCTCTCTTACAGTTTAACAAGCCAATGAGTATTTAATACAAACAGACAGGTGTGTCAGGACAGCCTCATTTCCCCAGTGCTCACAGATAAATCCCTCCCTAGCCACAAGACCTTACAAGCTCAAGGCAGTTCATAGATGATATCATTTGTTCTTGCTGTTGTTCTCTAGGAAAAACAATTCACACTCTCTGCTAACTCACAGGCCACTCCTGCCCTGGATCCAGATAGGCTGATTGCAGATCTTCACCTCTCCCTCTCTTCTCCAAGACCCAAACGCCAGTCCTCACCCCACCTCTGCAACAGAACCCTTGCTTCACCCTTCCCTACCCACACTCCACATCTCTTTGGATTTCTCTGATCTTCCCCAGGATGCACCATTACTAAGCCAAAGTCCACTCTGACCAGAGAAGCAGGTAGGCTGACAGAGAATCCATGCTTCTCCTTCTGATTCTCCAGATCCACCCCTACTGCCCCCATCTCACCTACAGCTCTGCAGCAGAATGCCTGGTGTGCTCTCCCTTGCCTCCCTGACCCCATCCCCAGTGAATCACAAAGATCTTCTCCTCCAATCCTCCTTCCCCCAACTCATCCCATTATCCCAGCCTCCATCACCAGCAGGAATTTCCCTGGGACACACCAGCTGGGCAGGACAGGGAAACAGGTCCACAGAAAGCTTCCTATGGCAACACACAGCCATCATGCTCACCTAAACCCCAGAAACCAAGAAACCAAACATCCACCTAACAAAGACAAACCCAGATATCGGCACCTAGACCTATAATCACCGCCAAACAAGATTCCTGGATGCCAGCATAAAAACACAATCAGTAACAGCCAGGACAATGTGAATCCACTAGAGCTCAGTAATCCCTGTCTACAAAGGTGTAAGAATCTTATAGAACACCAAGTAGATTGTATCAGAAAAGAAAGACCCATTAACACATAAATGCCCAGAACAGGGAAAGATTATTAAAAGTTTCAAAACAAAAAGACCAAGCAACATGTAAAGGCAAACCTATTAGAATTATACCTGACTTCTCAATGGAGACTCTGAGAGCCAAAAGGGCCCAGACAGATGTACTGCAGATTCAAAAACCCACAGATATAAGCCTTGACAATAATATCAAGCAAACCTTTCAATCACCATAGATAGAGAAAATAAGATTTGATGATAAAACCAAATTTAAACAATATTTATCAAAAATTTAGCCCTAAATAAGATGCTCAAAGAAAAGATCCAATGTGAAAATATTATCTGGATACAGGAAAGCACAGGGAATAAAATAACCCAAACCAGAAAAATCAAAGTAGGAAAACACACACCCTGCATCACCACCACCAATATCAACAACAATAATAGCAACAACGAAATAACAGGAATCAACAATCATAGCCCATTGATTGATATCTCTCAACATTAATGGTCTCAAGTTCCAAAATTTAAAAAATTAACATAATGGATGAAAGACTGGATTCACCCATTGACTGCAGCCAAGAAAATTGTGTTAACATCAAGGACAGACATTACCTTGGGGTAAATGGGTTAAAACAAGGTGTTTCAAGGAAATGGACTTAAGAATTGTACCGGTGTGGTCATTTTAATATCTAACAAATTAGATTTAAATCTCATCAGAAGACACAGGGATGCACACTACATACTCATCAGAGGAAAAATCCACCAAGAGCACATTTAAATTCTTAACATCTATGCCCCAAACACAAGGACACTAAAGTTTGTAAAAGAAACACTACTCTAGCTTAAATCACACATTGACTCTCACACACTGACAATGGGAGACATAAGCATTCCACACTCATCAATAGACAGGTCATTCAGAAAAAAACTAAACAGAGAAATGCTGGAGCTAACTGATGTTATAAAGGGCCACACTTTAAGAAGGGTGAGAACCACTACTCTAAAAAAAAAAAAAAAAAAAAAAAAGGAAAAGAAGTCACACCCAAAAGTGCAAATGGCAAGAAATAATTGAACTCAGGTTTGAATTCAATAAAATAGAAGCAAAGAGAGCAATACAAACAATAAAAGGAAAGATGAATTGATTCTTAGAAAAAAATTAATAAGGTTGACAAACCTTTATCCAAATTAAAAGGTGGAAAGAGACTGACCAAATTAACAAAATCAGAATCAAAAGCTGATACATAAGAGACCCTGAGGAGATCAGAGAATTTAAAGGACATACTTAAAAAACTTGTATTCCACCAAATTGGAAAATCTAAAAGAAATGAATACTTTTCTTGTGATGTGGGAGTGTCATATATCAATCTGTTGATTTCATTGGTTAAGCAATAAAGAGACTGCTTGGCCCTGACAGGTTAAAACATAGGTGGGAGGAGTAAACAGAACAGAATGCTGGGAGGAAGAGGAAGTGAGGTAAGACTCCTCAGACAGACGCAATAGCTCTGCTCTCTGAGGCACACGCGATGAAGCTCCGACCCAGGATGAACGTAGGCTAGAATCTTCCCAGTAAGCACACCTAGCGGTGTGACATAGATGATTAGAAATGGGTTAAGAGGCTGAAACTATGGGCCAAGCAGTGTTTAAATGAATACAGTTTGTATGTTGTTATTTCAGGGCATAAGCTAGCCAGGTGGCTGGGGTGCTGGGGACGCAGCCCCGCTGCTCCTATTACTACATTCTTGATAGGCACTACTTACCAAAGTTAAATCAAGAACAAATAAGGAAATTTAAACAGACCTATAATCCCTAGAGAAATGGAAACAGTCACTGAAATTCTCCCAATGTACCCTGCCCCCAAATCCTGGGAAAAAAAAAAAGAAAGCCTAGGGACAGAGAGTTTCAACAGAAGGATGAATAACATGTGTTACATTTATACAATGGAGTATTATTTGGATTTTTTTTTTAAAAAAACAGCATCATGAAAATTTAGGCAAAGGGATGGAACTAGAAAAGAATCCTGACTGAGGTAGCCCAGACCCAAAAACATAAACGTGGCATGTATTCACTTATAGGTGAATATTAGTCATTAAATAAATGATAACCAAGCTACAATCCATAGACCCAGAACGGTTAGATACAGACAAAAGTACTAGGAGGGGAATATAAATCTCCCTGGGAGGGGAAAATAGAACAGAGTTCATGGGTGGACTAGGGGCATCAGAGGGGACAAGAATGGGAGGTTCAGGAGGGAGGAGAGATGTGTTGAGGGATAGAGTGTGGGCAGAGACAGCTAGAATTGAGGGGCATTGAGTGCTGGTATGGAAACCTAGTGCAGTAGAAACTTCCTAAACTACAGGAAGGTGAGCCTCATGAATTCTCCAAATAATGAGGGAAGCATAGTCCCACCTGGTCAGATCTTGTCATTAAATGAAGCTTCTAGTACTTTGATTAGGTAACATTCAATTGGGTTTCTGGCCAACATCAAACAACCCAAGGCTGTTGTCAAGACAGTAGGTTGGCTCCACAAACTGACAGCAAGGCTTCATCACTGAAGAAAATTCCCACACAACTCATTGAACTGGAGACATGTAGCTGGGGCCTATATAGAACCTTCATACCCGTGATTTAGCATCTTTGGTATAGGAAGTATTCTACAGGCTACCAAATGAGAAATGTATACACCAACCCAGCCACAAAACCTTTGATGAACCATGCTATCCTGCCTGTACAAAATATTAGGGCTCAACAGTGGCACAATGCAGTGCATTGTGGGAGTAATTATCCAGTGTATGGTTTGAATATGCGGCATTGCTTGAGTGACCAGGAACCAGGGACTAGGAGAAAAATGCTACAGCTCAAAAAGAAAAATAAAAGTAAGAACAAAATGACCCCTGAAGATATTCTGCTACACTCATAGATCAGAGCCCTCCTTATTCATCCATCACCAGAGAAGCTTCCCCCCTACAGCAGATGGGAACAAATTCAGAGACACAGCCAGACATTTCACAGGGAGAAAAACCTTGAAACACAGAGCTCTAAATGGAATGTCTTTGTCATTAGAGATTAGAGAACCCAGAGGAAGAAGAGGCAGAAAGAGGGTAAGAGTTTGAGGGGATGCAGGACACCAAGAGAACAAGGCTCTGAACCAACTGAGCAAAGCTCATATGAACTCAGACTGAGGCAGCAGGCACAGGGCCTGCTCGGGTCTGCACCAGGTCCTCTGTGCACATCTTACAGCTTTCAGTTTAGTGTTTCCATAGATTCCTGAGTGTGCGAATGAGTCGGTCTCTGGTTCTAGTGCCTTCTCTTGGGCTCTACTTTTTCTGTTCATTTGCACTGTATAACATTGAAGTGATGGTTTTTGTTTTATCTTTTACTTAATTTCAGCATGTTTGGTTGCTATTGCTTAGAAGCCTGTTCTTTTCTAATGAGAGAAAGAAAGGGGATGGATCCTGGAGGGAGGGAAGGTGGAGAGGGACTGGGAGGAGGAGAGGGAAGGGGAAACTGTAATCAGCATATATTGTATGAGGAAAGAATCTATTTTTAATAAAAGGGAAAACTTAATAAACAAATGTTTAATAGGAAAAGACAGAATTGGTGGATTTGATGCAACTGGAAAACAATGTGGAGGAACTGTCTTCTGCTCTTTTGTGGACTTTACGTGGGCATTGCTGCATTGACTTTGAAGACATCCCGAACGTCCTGACCTGGGAATATCTGTGCTCCCTTCCTCTCTATTACTTAATCTGTTGTTTACTGCTGGGAGCAGCGGGAAGAACCTGGTTGTGCACTTAGCCCATTGTGTTCTCTGTGAACATCCTTTGTTCTCCTCTGTCAGGCATTTAATCACAATTAAAGATAAGTGTTGTGACTCGTTTAAAAAGGTTTTCTCTCATAATAAAGTAAAAAAAAAAAAGAATTTGTTTAGGTTTAGAGGTTTTTAAATGCCTCTCCCAAGTCCTCCTGAGTAGGATGCAACTTTAGGTTACGGGACAGTAGCCAGGACAAATGGTTTCCCAGGTGGAATAGATTGAGTAAACCCGGAACTAGTCCTTACTGTATCCTGGAGGGTGAGCCTGCCCTCTAGTGTCTGGGAAATGAAGCACAGGTCCGTCTCACCTGTAGAGAAGGGCATAAAAGCTTCATTTTTCTTCAGAGCCCCACTGGCATCCAGGAAGTGGTCAGGATTGAAGGCATCTGGTTGTTCAAAGTATTGTGGGTCATGGAGAGCTGAACTCAGGATGGGGTACACTTCAGTGTTCTAGGAGATGTTGTGAGAGACAAAGATATTAGCATATGCTGATTCCCATATGCAGGCAGTTAGTCCTTAGGGAACCCCAGAATGCTGGGAAACCACAAACAGGCTGAGGGTGGTGATTAGGAGAGTGGAGGATGACAATGGCAGAGATGTGGAATCGCAGCTGGTCTCACCTTGGGGAGCAGGTACCCTCGAAACAAAGTGTCTTTGGTGACTTTGTGCGGCACTCCAGTGGGGATAATATCTGCAAATCGTTGGATCTCGCGAATAACAGCCTCAGTGTAAGGCATTTTGTTGCGTTCATCAAGGGTTGGTGGGCGGTGTGAGCCGATCACCTGATCGATCTCCTTTTGGACTTTCTCTGCACAGAAAAGGGAGACAACAGACAATGCTTGCCCCTCTCACAGAGGCAATGCACAGTGACCCTGTTTTCTGTGAGTCAATAGCTTAGGAACAGTGCAGATCCAGGAGACTCTGCTGAGAAAGTCACAGTGCACTCTTTGACATGCACACCTGTGATGGAGGAAGGTCATTGGTTAATTAATAAAGAAACTGCTTGTCCCTGATAGGTTAGAACATAGGTGGGTGGAGTGAACAGAACAGAATGCTGGGAGGAAGAGGAAGTGAGGCAGATGCCTCAGACAAACGCCATTTCCTCTCCTCTCTGGGGCAGATGCGATGAAGCAAGCTGCCAGGTCAGACATGCTGAATCTTTCCCGGGAAGACTGGTGCCACACAGATTATTAAAGATGGGTTAAAGCAAGATATGAGAGTTAGCCAGATGAGGCTAGATATAATGGGCCATCAGTGTTTAAAAGAATACAGTTTCTGTGTGATTATTTCGGGGCATAAGCTAGCTGGGGGCCAGGAGCTGGGTGGCAGGAACATGGCCTGCAGCTCCTTCAACACACCTGTGCTTCTCTCCAACCACACTCAGGGCTATGTTAGAGACTCTCTCCAAAGCTCCAACCTTGCTCATAAAAGAGAGAAAAGGAAAACCCACCGCAAAGGGTTCTTTTCGTCTATCAGTCTGAGTGAGGGCTGGAGGGGAAGATGGTAAGAATTTTCCCCAATTGTAATGTAATGTTGTAACTTGTGTTTCTACATAACACACACACACACACACACACACACCCCACATACACAAACATACAGAGAGAAAGAGAGACAGATAGACAGATAAATTGCTTGCAATTTATATTTAAAAATCCAGAGTGCTGGAGAGATGTCTTAGTGGTTAAGAGCACTTGTCTCTCTTGAAGAGGACCCGGGTTCAATTTCCAGCACCCTCATGGCAGTTCACACTGTCTGTGACTCTGGGTCCAGGGGATCCAAACCCTCATACAGACATATATCAGGCAAAACAGCAATGAACATTAGTAAAAAAATTAAAAATACAGGCCAACAATATAAGGCTATAAACTCAGGAATGAAAGGAAAGTAAGTTAATCTGTGTATGAACAGAATATGAACACATTGGTGAATATGATGGCCCATGAAAGGGCTCAGTCAGCAAATGCATTGATTTCTATCCTAACAGCCTGGCTTTGACATCAGAACCCATGGGAATGTGCAGGAGAGACCCAACTGCACAAAGTTGTCCTCCCACCTCCACACATGAACTGCAGCAGACAAACTAACAACAACATCACATCGATTTCAAATTCTTAGAATGTGAGTGTCAGCCAAGCAATGGATGAGTTGGTTAATAAATGAAAGATTTCTGGGTGAGTGAAATGAGCAAAGCAAAACTGGATGTCCATATTCCACTTTTCACTCACTGTATTAATCAATTAACAAGTCAAAAAATGGTGCACACACAAATGAATCAATGAATATAACTAACCAATAATGAAGTGATGTTAGGTTTAGCAAAGGAATATATGAATGAATAAATGAGCAAATACAGGAATAAACAAGTAGGTGTATTGAACGATAAACAAATCACAGATAAATGAATGCATTATTAAATGTATACATGGAGGAGTGGATTGACATGTGAAGGGTGAATTCAAAGGCCAGTGGAAGGATTAAGGAATGAACAGATTTGTGTGTGAATGAACCAATGAATCAATGACAGCCAGCCCACTCAAGCAGCCATGATATAGAATAAAAATTACCCATTTTCTCTAGTTCTCCCCCTCCCCTTCTCTCCAACTATTCCCCTTCTAGCCTCCTTTCTCCCCTCACCCTCACGCTCCCAATTTTGTCAGGCATACTTTCTATTTCCCCGTTCCAGGTGGATTTATGCATATTTTTCTTAGGGTTCACCTTGTTACTTAGCTTCCCTAGGGACAAGGACTATAGGCTCATTATCCTTTGTTTTACAGCTAGTATCCACCTGTGAGTGAGTACATACCATGTTCATTTTTCTGGGTCTGAGTTACCTCACTCAGGATTTTTTTTTCTAGTTTCATCCATTTGCATGCAAAGTTCACAATGCCATTGTTTTTTTTTTTTTTAACCACTGAGTAGTACTCCAATGTGTAAATGTGCCATGTTTTCTTTACCCATTCTTTGATTGAGGGCACCTAGGTTGTTTCCAGTTTCTGGATATTACAAACAATGCTGCTAGTAACATAGTTTGAAATAATATTCTTGTAGTATGATTGGGCATCTTTTGGGTATATGTCCAAGAATGGTATTGCTGGGTCCCGAGGTAGGCTGATTCCCAATTTTCTGAGAAACTGCCATACTGATTTCCAGAGTGGTTGTACAAGTTTGCATTCTCACCAGCAATGGATGAGTGTTCCCCTTACTCTACATCCTCTCCAGCATAAGCTCTCATTAGTATTTTGATCTTAGCCATTCTGACTGTTGTAAGATCATATCAAGATGGAGGAAGGACAGAGATGAGGGCAAGGAAAGAGATATTTTGTGTGAGGGAGCTATTATGGAGTTAGCAAGAAACTTGGCACTAGAGAAATTCCCATGAATCCACAAAGATGACCTCAGCTAAGATCCTAATCAATAGAGGAGAGGGTGCTCGAACTGGACTTGCCCTATAGTCAGATTGATGAATATCTTAAATGTCACCATAGAACCTTCATCCAGCAACAGATAGAAACAGAGGCAGAGACCCGCAGCAGATCACTGGGCTGAGCTCCCAAAGTTCAGTTGAAGATTGGGAGGAGTGAGAATATGAGCAAAGAGGTCAAGACAATGATGGGAACACCCACTGAAGCTGTTTACCTGGGTTAATGGGAGCTCATCAACTCCAGTCAAACGAGGAAGGGACCAGCATAGGATCAAACTAGTCCCTCTGAATATGGGTGACAGTTGTATGGCTGGGGAAGACAGAGGGGTCACTGGCAGTGACACCAGGAGTTATCCATACTGTTTGGGAGGGCTTTTAGGGAATCTATTCTCTTTGAATGGATACCTTGCTCAACCTAGATATAGTAGGGAGGGCTTTGGACCTTCTCCAAAGCAATGTGCTTTACCCTCTCTGAGGAATGGATGGAGGGGTCGGGAGGTGATGAGTAGAGGGGAGGGGAGGAGGGGAGGGAGAGGGAACTGGGATTGGTATGCTAAATGAAAAAGATAGTTTGTTTTATTTAAAAATTAAATAAAATTATGAAAGAATAAAAATTGCAAAGTGATTAATCCAAATAAATGAATGAAATATATTCCCTTAGGTGAAGCAGAGATGAAAGAACCAAGGATTAATAATGTATGGATAGATAGAAGATGGGCAGAGGAATACATAAGTGGGTGAGTAGGTGTGTAGATGGAAAAACGAATGTATGGATGGGTAAATGAATAGAATGGGTAAATGGATGAAGAGGAGTATAGACAGAAAGAAGAGTGAATGAATGGATGAAAAGACAGAAGGAAAGAAGGAGGGAAGGAAAGATGGGTAGGTAGATGGATGGATGGAAGGATCAACCTTCAAGTTATAGCAGAAAACAATGGAAATGGACCAGCTGAGTGTTCATTCGCACACCACCCACAGCACTGCCTTAGGTTAGAATAGACCAAAGCCTTCAGAGTTCCAGATGTAAGAGGCCCATGTCTCTCTCATCCTCACAAACCTCTGCAGAAAAAAGGAAGCTAGAAGATCCCCCAACTGGCTGCCTGTGACTCACCTGCAACATGGGGGTATTTGAGCATGAGTAGGAAGCCAAAGCTGAGCGTGGTGCTGCTGGTCTCGGTGCCAGCAAGGAAGAGAGACAGCACGGAGATTATGAGGTTCTGGTGATGGAACTCCGTGTGTTGGTTGGACTTCTCCTGGTTCCAGATGGGAGATTGAAGGGAGGGTCAGGGGTGACTGGAAACTTGCAGGGAGATGCACACACATCCTGGGAACTGTCCTTCTGTCTCACTATCTAGACCACATGGCATTTTCCAGTCCTCGACAATGTCACTTGGCTTCTGCTCTGCCTTCTCTCTCTACTGTGCTCTCTTGTAGTTTAGCATGGTTTGTCTCCCAGGCTCTTTCTTTCTCTGAGGTCTTTCCTGCCTTTTGTCCCTCACTCTGTTTCTTCCCCACCCTTCTTTCTCCATATCACATTTTCTCCTCCTTTTATTTTCATCATTTTCCAGACACTTCTGCATCTCTTCTACTCCATTTCCTGTCTCTCCTCCCCATCCTCTGCTCCCTTTTCCTCCGTTCACATCCTCAGCCTTCACTCTCAGCCATCCCCTCTCATTCACGCAGGACTTACCTTCTCCATGCGTATAAGGTAGGTATCAATGAAGTCTCTTGGATTGTTGGGGTCCAAGGTTTCCCGGTGCTTCTCCACGCTGTGGCCAATGTAGTCAAGGATTTCCTGCAGGTTTTTGTAGATTTGTCTGTGGGTACCAGGAAAGTACTTCAGGAAGCCAGAGAAGAGCTCAAACACCTGTAAGAAATAAGGGCTGAGGAGGTCAACTGGAACTAGCAGGTCTCAGGAAGTGGGCAGTGCTCCTATATACACAGATGTCACAAAAGAACACACACACACATCCCACACATGCATGACATACATAGCCATGCCTTGAACTGTATCTTCAAATCAGTCTCTAACCTTCATTTTACATTCTCTGTATTTCCCTTTTTCTCTGCTCTCTCTCCCAGTCCCCCTTGTTTTGTCTTAATTTGTTTTAAATTGTGGGGTATTGTGTTTTGAACACATTAATGCCAGACAGGCTAAAGCCATTCAACATGTAGCCAAGGATTGTCCCAAATTTCTAATGCTCCAGCCTCCACCACCAAAATTCTGATATTTTATGTATTGTACACCACCAAGTCCTGGAGATGAACTCAGGGGCTCATGCATAAAATATGATCTCCTCTGTCCTTTAAGATACAGCTGCATCCCCCACCTCATCATTTTCTTATGTTGCGATGATTCAATATTTCTGCATATAGATCTCTCCACCCTGATTAACATTCCTCTCTCCCTCTGTTTCTCCCTCCATCCCTCCAGGAGCCCAAGTTTCCTTGCTTCTCAATGTTGTCTCTGCCTTTCTTCCATCCCTAAGACACTGCCTTCTTCACCCACAGAGCAGCCTCTTCTTTCCTCTGCCTTGGATGCTCCTCTCTTCCCACCTACTGACCTGGCTGGAGAATGAACTGATGAGCGAGAAGGTCCGATAGATCACATCCAGCAGGTGCAGGAACTGACGGTCTTTGTAGTCAAAGCGCTCTCCAAAGACAATGGAGCAGATGATGTTGGCTGTGATGCACTGGAAGAGGTAGGTAGGATCCAGGGGAGCTCCTGGAGGGTGAGGATGCAGAAAAGGAGACAGGGGTATAGAACTAGGGAAATATTTGGCTTCAGTTCCATCTCTGTAAAGCTGTCCCTACCACTCACTACTCAACGAACAGTTACAGTTGCTACCACATTTGCTCATATGATGCATGTAAGAGTCTGGACCCTTCACTCAGAGATGCAGGCATACTTTTGTTTATCTCCCCTCAGTACTGTACAGAATATGGGATGCTATTTATATACACAGAAGGGGAGACACCTTCACAAAGCAACTCAGCTAATCATGACTGGAATTAGGATTCTAGGAACAAGTCATAGAGTGAGTGCAGTCAGTCTGCTCCTGTACTATCCTGCCTCTGAACTGACAGCTAACTCCCACGGGCAGAAATGGTGCATAGAAGGGTTCAGGGATAGCTGTGTGAATTTACAAACCCTGCACACTTCATGCCCCTCTGCAAGTCTTCCTCCATTCCCTCTCTGACTTACTGCATTCCTTCTGTGACCTCCTACATTCCTTCTCTGACTTCCTCCATCCCTCCTCTGATTTCATCTCTCCCTTCTTTGACTTCCTCCATTCCTTCTCTGACTTCTTGCATCCCTTCTGTGACTTTCCTCATCCCTTCTCTGACTTCTTCCATCTTTCCTGTCACTTCTGAGCTCTGTGGTGTTCCAGATGCCATCAGCCCCTGCTGCCTTGGTGTGGCAGGTTCAGTCTTGGACCCTGGTTGTTGGAGGGCTACTGTCAGTCCAAAATTATTGGGGCACTGTTTTCCCTCACCCAAGGATGGCTTGTCTGTGGTCTCTGATCCTGTGTAGATCCTTCTTTGGGGCTCAACAGCTTCACTCTCAGCCTTGGAGCTCACTTCTCTCCCTCTGGGTCCCTCCAGCACTGATTTTCTCCCATCATTTTCTCAGCCTCTGCAACTTTATTACCTCCTGCCTCCTCACTGAACCCTCAGATATCTTAAGAAAGGTCAATAAGAGATGGCAAATACCCAGTGTAAAGGAATGGAAGTACAAGCATGGTCGTGTACCAATGTGACCTTGGTATAAGGAACCTTAAAGTGCCCAGAGGTCCTCTGAGTTCTATCCAATGAGCCTCTGTGTTCACTGCTGTTCACCAGGACAGTCACATGGAAGAAAACACAATTCCCTGCTTAGACCACGTTTGCAGGCCCTCCTGCTCACTTCCCTTTCCTTGAGCTAACATCTATGTTTGTCTTTGATAAGACCATGGGCAGAGGAGGGAGCAACAACAAAGGTTAAGACAAAGTGGCATTGAACTCTGTGTGCAATAGAAGAGGAACTTGGAAATCTCAGCCTCTTGCCTCTACCTCTGGAGTGCTGGGATTACACACATGCAGGACCATGCCCACTGTATATGGTACTGTAAGCTCTCCACAACTCAGCCACAGCTACATCAAAGGCAGGACCTCAAAATGTAGACAGGGCTAGCCTTGAGCTCATGGCCATCTTCCCTCACCTTCTGAGTTCTGAGAAGAGGCGTGTTCACCAAAACTATCCAATTGATGAAGAAAATTAACTCACAGATTGATTTTCTGAAGGGAAGTGACCACCATGGGCAGTACGTGCTTGGAAACAAAATACCTCACGTTTCTTTCCTGTCCTTGTGAATCTCTTTCCACTTCTATCTGTATCTCATCCCCAAACTCACTCTGTCTCTGTGTATCTCTTCCTCTCTGTGTGTGCGTGTGTGTGTGTGCATGCGTGTGTGTCTGTCTGCCTGCCTGTTTCTCTGCCCTTGTATGTCTCTTTCTCTTAGGCTCTGCACTCAGGTCCCTGTGTCATCATCTTCCTTTCTTCCCATTCTCTGGAACTCACCCTGGGATTTCTGCAGCTCCTCCACCAGATATTGGGCCTCCTCTTGAATCCGCTCCTCTATACTTCGCTTGCCCATCCCAAAATCTTTCATGGTGGCCAGAGAGAATCGCCGAAGTGTCTTCCAGCGTTCCCCATTAGAAAAGATCATACCTAGGAATGGAGGGGAAGCATTGATGAGTTACAAGGGAAGTTCAAAGACCCTGAGTTCTTCCCCACATATTTGGCTCCACCTCTCACACAACTTCCTGGATGACATCCTCCACTCCATCCTGTCCCGTATCTCACCATGTCCTTGTATAGTTGGGTCAAACACAGCAACTGTCCCTCGGCCAGAGAAAGCCTCAGCTTGGTCCACCAGAGCTTCCCTTATGGCCTCTGTCCCACACAACATGACCACAGGCCTTGGTCCCAGGTGCACTGTGAACACATCTCCATATTTTTTTTGAAGCTGCCAAGCATAAGGGTACAAGGGTTGTGGTTAGTTGGTGCAGACTTTGTTGTTACACTGTGAAAACACCTAGACACAGACTGGTAAGTAGGTACCCCTCCCCTGGCCACCCTTCCCTTTGAGGACCTAAGAGGTGAAGGGTTAATTCTCCAGACAGGCAGGGTCTGCACTGATTGGTTTGATTTTCTAATCAGTACACCAGCACTGTAGAGTAGGGAGACAGGGCAACACTTGTTTATATTCTGGCACAAGAGAAGTAGAGACCAGAGAATCAGTAGTCATCCTTGTCTGCACATCCAGTTTGAAGCCAGTCTCACCTACACATGACCCTACCTCAGAAATAATAGATACAGATATGGATGCAGATGTGCATTAGTTCCATGACTATACACTTCAGTCTGGCCAACTGAACCATGCTTCCTGTGGTCCAGCTTCAGCCTGTCCAATGTCTCCTGACAACGTTCATAGAGAACAGCCCTGACTCACCCACTGATTTACATGGGAAGGAAAGTGATAGTCATCTAGTAGTGTTCCTGAATGTGAGTCATGACTGCAGTTTGGACAGTTAGGGAAATACCCAACCATGCAACCATCAGGGCATCTACAGGGAATTGGTGTCAGGAACATGACAACCTCCCAGTGCTCAGAGCCCTTGACCATCATGTGGGGTTTGCAAATAACCCTCCCTCTTTTGTAACTTTTACTCTCTCTAGGTTTCACTGCAGCTAATAGAAATGAAAGGCTATGAAAATGGTCAGTGTCCAGTGTTGTTTAGGGGACATGCTAAGATAAAGCTCTGCATATGTTTGATGTGATGTATTTATGTTTTTGGATGGGGTCACAGCATCGAATCTTATGCAACGATGTACTTACAAACCTCAGACCAGATCAATGGTGTAAGTGAAACTTGCCAACTTAATGCTACACATAAGCCAGTTTTGTTTCCATCTTCTGCATCTAAATGATGTTCAAACACAGACGCAGTTGATGGTGTGTCGGGATAGTGGGAGGTAGTGACTACAAGGGGCTGAGACAGGGACCAGTCATGATGTTAAACAACAGTAGTAAGAAAGTGCTCATTTAAAAATTCATGGAGGTAGGCTTCTTGAGAGGTGACTCAGTGTCCAACATCTTTTTTTAAAATTTATTTATTTCTTTATTAATTAATTAATTAATTAAAGATTTCTGTCTCTTCCCCACCGCCGCCTCCCCCCGCCGCCTCCCC
>NW_026068133.1:604654-606290 GCF_014885135.2 Alexandromys fortis | reverse complement strand
GGGAGGCGGGGAGGAGGCAGAAATCTTTTTTTTTCAATAAAAAAATTATATTAAAAAAAAACTGCCATGAATGCCAGCTTTGTGGGATTTGATGGCCTCTTTGGTTTCTTCAGATACCAGATATGCATAAGGACCATTCACAAACACATTCACACAAACACGAATATGATGAAGATGATGATAATGAAGATAGGTGGATTGATAGACAGATAATACATGGATATACAGATATTAGATAGATACATAGATAGATTGGCAAATAGGTAGCTGATGCACAGATAGATGATACAGGTCCTTTGTTTACATTGTCATTGGGGCTCATCAAATAAGAGTACTTGCTGCACAGTTGTGATGACCAGGGTTTGGATCTCATCACCAATATAACAAGCTGAGGTATACATACATGCCTATGACTCCTGAGTAATGAGTTAGAATGTGAAGATAGAAGGATTCCCTGGGCTTGTTGACTTCCAGATTCAGTTCCAGGGAAGCCTGACTGGAGGAAATGGACAGATGGACAGAGGAGGACACCTGGCACCCTCCTCTGGTCTTTGCCTCCATGAACAGGTTTGTGTCCCCAATTAGCAATATACTCACACAGACAATACAGACATGGTCATAAATAAGAGTGGTTTAAAAGTTATTGTTAAGGTTTCTTTAAAATGCTGTGCACTTCCCTCTGCAAGGCCCCTCCAGGTTCCCTACTTCTGCTCTTATATCCATAAGAACAGTTTCACTACAACCCAAATCACTGCATTCACTGAAACACACCTTACTTAATACCCTGAACCTTCCTCAGGCACCTCACTGTACCGTTGCTGCTGAAAATAAGACCAGACTCTCTATCATGATCATACCTCTGTACCTGAACTTATCCCATCTTTCATGGTGCCTCATTAAATCCTGTTTATGGGTGATAGTACTTGAAGGGGAACAGGGTCAGGGAGCGACATGGAGCTGGTGTCAAAGAGGAACAAGGGAGAAATGGGGAAGCAGAGGACTGATTTATTTTTAGGATGAGGCTGAAAAAAACGTTCACCCAATATAATAGCATCATTACATAGAGTGCTGGTGGCCATGTAAGAGGTCAGGTGGCAATTGAAGCCCACGGTATCAGCTCAGTAGGGAGAAACTCTCTCATGAGTCAAGTTGGACAGGCAAGACCCTGAGATTACAGACTCATGGGCAAGTTTTGTTTTTGCTGTACCTTTTCATGCTTGTTGCTTGTCTTTTTCTATTATCTGGCACTGTGTGATGACTGTGGGGAGATCCCCACTGTGAAGTTGTATGTTTATATCATGAAAACATTCCATTCTACTGGACAGTTCTTATCTGTGAGTTGTCAAGAAGATGATGCTTCCCTAAACTGTACTATCTAATTGATATAACAATGATAACTTATTCGCAGTGTTGAAGAAAAGTAAATATAAGGAAATGTGACAGAGCTAGGGCCTATGTGTGGCAGCATTCCTGCTGGGCTACACCTGGTCCAGCTCCAGAGTGCTAGTACCTAGCTTTATCGATCTTTTATTAGCAATTAACCTTTTTTCTTTTAACTCTTGTTGCCCTTTGTCTGAGAGTTTCCCATGGGTACAAAGCCTATGAAAAACATGGTTAGAAGGAAACCCAGAAAGCA
>NW_026068133.1:581780-599537 GCF_014885135.2 Alexandromys fortis | reverse complement strand
TTACTTCCATTTCATTCTTCAAGTCTTGAACCGCTTCCCTTACCTCTTTGATTGCTTTTTCTTGTTTCTCTTTGTTTTCTTGGGTATCTTTGGGAATCATTTATTCATTTCCTCTACCTTTTTGTTGTAATCTCTAATTGTTTATGGCAGTTTTCACCTCCTGTTTAAGGTCTTCTATTATTTTCATATAATTCACTTTTGAGTCGATTTCTTCTAATTCTTCTGGAGTAGGGTGTACAATTCTTCTTATTTCGGGATCCCTTGATTCTGGTGAAGTCATGTTGCCTTTCAGGTTGTTGGAGGAAGTCTTGCATTGGCGTCTTCCCATCTCCTCCTTCAAATGGAACCAGGAGAGGCCTGGTGTCTTGGTCCAGTCTTTGCTGTGAATGAGTCTCTGGGTGTATCTCTTCAGTGTAGAAGCAGGGACCGTCCCGTCGAGCTGGCACTCCTCAGCACCCAAACATGGACTACCGTCCAGATGGAACTCCTCAGCACCGCTCTGGGTGGGTTGTGTATGCAAGCCCGATGTCTCTTCTGGTGCCCGGATCGGATCTCCTTGCTTCTTGGGTGGCTCGTAACCAAAGGGCCTACCTTGCTTGCTGCAGGCAGGCTATTGGGACAAAGGAGTTACCACCCTCCCGATTAGGATTCGGTCCTAGAGCCTGAACAGGCTGAGCTGGGAGATGTTATGTGGTCAAAGAGGGGAGGGAGTCAGATGGAGGGGGGGGAGGGTTGTGGATGCAAGCTGGGTGGGATAGGAAGAGAGAGGAGGTATCAGGCAGAATAGCCCCTGAGGATGACCAGGAAGTGTAGGAGGGATGGGAACGTCTGAGTTCCCTGTCCCGGGCTGCTGCCGCGGTCAGAAACTCACTCACCCCAATGATGTCTCTCTTGGTGCCTGGACCGGATCTCCTAAATCATATGTTTTGATAACAGCCTTAAGATGAAAGGCCCCAGAAAACAATATAATGTTTAAAAAAACACAGAGCTGAGTTGCAGATTCACAAGGTTAGGGTAAAAAACACAAGTCAGCCCAACTGCTGCTGGCTGACACACTTTCCTGGCTAGGGCTGATAGGTGATCAAAGATGATGGTTAACTCCTTATACTCATTCCCTGCCCTATATGTCCTGATATAAGAAACTATTGATGGGTGGATGTGCACCGTAAAGATTTAAAGTACAGCTGACTGGTTTTCACACATAAAAGTTTAGATTTGTGATTTCTTTAAGATTTCTTATAAAATCTTGTCCATCAAGATAAATAATAGAATGATTGCTGTTTTTCTTTGTAATCACAACGTGTAGCCTGTAAACAAGAGAGTTGGCTGACATAAAATACTTTCTGCTTGCTACTGTTCTGTTAATCTAACAAGTTACTTGATGTAAATGTAAGTTGGATACTGGGATGACTTTGTTTTCAATCATGTAAAGGTGATAAAGAACATGGTTTTACCTGTATTTCTTATAATCATTCAATTGAAATATAGAAAGTAACCACATTGTGATTCCTATACTGCCTGAGAAGTTTGTTGGGTTCTATACAGTAGACAGAAGACAAGAAGAATAGAGAATAAAGAAGGAAACCATCGAGAGAGTGTCAGTGTCTTTCTCCCTAGCTCCCTTGGGTAGATAAATCTTAGGTCATGCCAATGCCATTGTTTCATTTGGAGCCCTATGCTTTGGGAGACTGGTTCCCCAAGCAGCAATAATAGAGTTTATTTATTTATTTATTAGATTTTCTACTTCCTGATGGATTTTTTTTAATTGAGAAAAGGAAAAAAAAGTTTCCGCCTCCTCCCAGACTCCCATTTCCCTCCCCCTCCTCCTATCCTTCTCCCCCTCCTACCACTCCTCTCCCATGGGATAAAACTGGATTCTCTGATCATGGCGAACAATGAGGGCTGATGAGAAGCCAAGGACAATGGCACGGGGTTTTGATCCTACTTCATGTTCCGGCTTGGTGGGAGCCTAGCCAGTTTGGACATTCACCTTCCTAGACATGGACAGAGGGGGGGAGGACCTTGGACTTTCCACAGGGCAGGGAACCCTGACTGCTCTTTGGACTGGAGAGGGAGAGGTAGAGTTGATTTATTAAAGAAAAATGCTGTAGGTGGGTCTTCTATCTATCTATTGTTTCATTGGTTAATTAATAAAGAAAGCTGCTTGGCCTGATAGGTCAGAACATAGGTGGAGTAGACAGAACAAAATGCTGGGAAGATGGGAAGTGAGGCAGACGTAATGAAGCTCTGACCCAAGGTGGATGTAGGCTAGAATCTTCCCGGTAAGCCACCACCTTGTGGTGCTACACAGATTACTAAATATGGGTTAAGGATACTCTCTCCATACCTCTTCAATATATTGCTTGAAGTTCTAGCAATAGCAATAAGACAACATAAGGGTGTAGTAATAGGAGTGGCAGGGCTGTGTCCCCAGCACCCCAGCTGCCTGCTAGCTTATGCCCCAAAATAATTACACAGAAACTGTATTCTTTTAAACACTGCCTGGCCCGTTATCTGTAGCCTCTTAATGGCTAGCTCTTACATATTAAAAATAACTGTTTTGCTATATGTAATTTTACTATGTTAAAATAAAAGCCTTCTTTTTTGTTTAAACAGAAAAAGAGAAATGATGTGGGAGTGATTTCTTACTAATAAAGAAACTGCTTAGGCCCATTTGATAGGCCAACCCTTAGGTAGGCTGAGAAAGCAGAACAGGATGCTGGGAGAAAGAAGCTGAGTCAGGAGTTGCCATGATTCTTCCACTCCAGACAGACGCAGGTTAAGATCTTCTCTAGTAAGCCACCTCGTGGGCTACACAGATTATTAGAAATGGGGGATTAATTGGGGGAGAGGGAGGGAAATGGGAGGCGGCGGTGGGGATGAGACAGTAATCTTTAATAAATAAACAAATAAATAAAAAATAAAAAAGTAAATATGGGTTAAAGCAAGATGTGAGAATTAGCCAATAAGAGGCTGAAACTAATGGGTCAGGCAGTGTTTAAATGAATAAAATTTGTGTGTTGTTATTTGGGGGCATAAGCTAGCTGGTGGCTGGGAGTTGGGCTTGGGAAGCAGCTTGCCTCATTACTACAGAAAAATTAAAGGGTTATTTTGACACTATAGTATGCTGGCGATTTCTAATCCTATTAGTAGCTTTGATGGTCCAGCTCCTTTCTGTCTCTACTACTGGCCTTAAGAATGTTGTCATTAAGACTCAGTCTCTGTAACAAACACACCATGATTAAAGCCCACAAAACCATCTTACATCAACACAGATGCCTAGAAGAGATCTCAGCTTTTTGAGCCACCAGAGAATTTTTCAAGATACATTCCAGAGGGCTTGCCAGCTGCACATGGGTTTGGACCTTATGGAGCTGACACAGCCTTTAGCAGCTGTATTTGAGTCAGGTTCCTGGCTCATCCACAACATACTTGAGAGAGCCAAGCTGGTTGTGTCTGGGGTTCACCACAGGACATCACTACCACTTGATATCCAAAGGCATCTCTTTGGACCAGCTGCTCTTTCCTCTTGCCTGTTCCATGTGCTATGCCTTCATTGATGCTCTGATGTTGATTTAGCCCCCAATATGGTTGTGTTGAGAAGTGTCAGAGCCCTGGGGAGCTGAAATCTAGTGAGAGGCACTGGGTCTTTGGGGAAGATCCATAGAATAGGTTAATGCTGGTCTCACAGAGAGAACTGGATTCTCAGAGAATGGATTAGTACAAAACAAGGCCACTCTACATGATCAGCCTCTTCTGCATGTTACAGGCTTTCCTGCATTGTGACACATAAGAAGTTTTCTCACTAGAGGCCGGAAGAATGGACTGCTTGATCTTACACTGCCACACTGCACAAGTTTGAGTAGGATATCCCTTTAATTTATAAAGAATTTAACCTCTCTAATTTTTTTTGTAGAAACAGAAAAGAGATAAAGACATATAGAGATTTTTCTCTTGCCTGCTTAGTTGAATCACTTCAGTTCTTACCATCTTTGGCTCACACCAGGGCAGTTCATTCCCATGACCTAAAGATTCAATGCCTGCCTCTTTCCTGTCACACCATGATCTCCCCCATCTGGTTCTATTCTTTTCCTAATACCAGCTGCTGCTCAGGAATGGCTTCTTTTCCATACCAGTCGTCCTTCTAGAAAAACTTTGTGGTTTGTTCAAGTCCTGCCTCTTATGTAAGTCTGTTTGAACTCTCAAGCAATCTTAAAATTTTTATTGATGTGGGATTCCCCTATGTATGCTGTGAATACCATTGGTTAATAAAATAACTATCTGAAGCCCATAGTAAAATAGAACAGATCTAGGTGGGGAAAACTAAAACTGAATGCTTGGAGGAAGAAGGCAAATTTAAGGAGAAGCCATGGAGCCTCCAGAGACAGACGCTTAGAACTTTAACTGGGAACACAGCCTCATGGTGATACAGACATTACTAGAAATGGGTTAAACTAAGATGGAAGAGTTAGCCAATTAGAAGTTATACCTAATGAGCCAAGCAGTAATTTAATTAATACAATTTCTGTGTTATTATTTGGGGGCTGAGCAGCCAGGAACCAACAAACAGCTTCTTCCTACATCTTGTTGTTTTGCTTGTATCCAGTATCACCCAAATGAGCAGATAACTTGTGTAGTTGAATTTTACGAGTTTATTATACATCTACAAACAGAGTCTTATCTCCTGACAGTTATAAAGTCAGCTCAGCTCCAAGACTGCCATGTCCATTGGATTGTGGATTTGAACAGTTCTTTAAGGAGTTCTGTAAAGGTTAGGAATTCCCTTCCCAGAGCACATTGCCAAGCCCTGGGAACCTTGTTTGCAGGACATGATGACTATCCCTACAGGGAAAAGATACAGCATGTTGTGCTATCATGACAGGATGTCACCAGCCCTCTCTGTGAGTCTCTGAGCAGTTAAGTATGCTGGGGAAAGTGAAGTCCTTTGAGTTTTAAGCTGTGGCCAGTAATTCTCAGGCAAATATTTTTGTTTTAAAATTATTCAGTAATGTAGCTGTTCATAAGTTGCTCACCTTCAACTCAATTGCCCCCACATCCATACTCAATCAGGCAACCATAGTTACCTCCAAGTAAGAAGGGCCTTCAGACACAGAGAAGAGGAGAGGAAAATGAGAAATGAAGGAATTAGACTTTCAAGGAATAAAAAATAATTCCAGCACTCAGAAGGCAGAGGTACGTGGATCTTGATGAGTTTGAGTCTCTCTACAGAGTGAGTGCCAGGACAGCCAGGACACTTTCACAGAGAAACCCTGTCTCAAAAACAAAACAAAACAAAAAAAACAGGAAAAAAGAAAAGGAAAATAACAACAACAAGGCAAACAACTAACCAACCAACCAAACAAAAAGAATAAAAAATAAATATGATTTTATTTGACCTTTCCAATATATGAGGAGCACATTTTAAAAACACTTGTGGCCAGCTGTACCTCACATCTTTAAATCCAGCCTGTGAGATGTTAACTCAGAAGGATCATTACCCTGAGAAACAAGAATGATCTTCTCTCAAAAAAAAAAAAAATCAAATGAATACACCATTTGTCCAGGTGGGTGATATATTAAAATCTAAGGGGTAGCAGGAGTTGAGATTCCTGTCACTAAATCAGATCTCTAAACAGGAACTGGAGCCAAACAGGTGCTAAGTGATTATTAATAAAGAACTGTTAATTGAACATAAAATCTCAATTGTGAAGACTACTAGAGATGGTTTCAGGGTCGGCTCCTTGGGTGGTCCTTGTGTTTATAACTGATAAACACTCCCTATCTAAGGCACCTCCTGACCTGCCTCTCATCCCTTTTGTTCCTGAATACAGTAGGCTAATTTCTTATCTGTGGATGCCTGTGACATTTTTCTTTCTCTTTTGTAACAAAGGAACATCAGATAGGAAAACTGTAAGCCCTTGGTGCACGCCATGACACCCCAACAGCATTCACACTCCAAGCACAGTGTCTCACACTGTCCTACAGCGAGGACACACCTGTCAACCTGAGCACCATCCACCACCAACCAGCACCTCACCTTTCACTCAGTAATCTTCCCACCAGAACCTACTGCCTGGAAGGAGTTCCTTCTTCACCCCAAATGAGTGATCTTCAGGAGCAAACATGGGGCTAATCCCATACGGCATAGGCTGTGGGCATGTCTTACCTGAATAAAGGAGTAGAGGAGGCCTCTTCTGTCCATCTGAAGGAGGTTTCCCAAGAGGGGCAGGGGACGGGGTCCTGGTGGAAGGTGACCACGAGCCTTTGGGTAGCCCCTGATCATGAGTAGTAAGAAGCCCACAAGAAGAGCAAGGAGGAGCAGGACACTGGGCTCCATGATCCTCTTCTGAGCACCGTCCACTTCACTGCACACTCCAGCAGGACTTTATGCTGAACCTGGATTTTCACCCAGTTGAGCAACTTCAGTTGTTCCCACCTCCTGTCTCCTCACTGTCCAGGAGTGTGATTACCATACTTCCTGCTTGGGCAGTCAGTGACCTGCTCACTCACTATCTTCTTACCTCCACCCTAACCCTAGAACACCATGAAACAGATACACAGGACAAAGGGCATAGGGAGTAATGTGTCTCGATTTCTTAGGGTAAGTGTACATATGCCAGCTTAGTTCTGTCTGTTGATTTTCTCGGACATGGCCCTGTGCATGTTTACTGTGTGCTTTATATATAAAAATTCATTTTTAATATGAAAATGCAGTTTGATGTTTCTGTGTTAGGGTCTAGATTACTTTCTTACCTACTCTTACATATCCGGGAGTGTGTTTGCATATATAATCTTAAATTGAGGAGGCCTATCTGTATGTTCTTAAGATTTATATGTAAATGTATTCATATTTAAGTAAGATAAGAGTGTTGCATGATCCTGTGTGTTTGTGTCTGCACAGTCCCTGGCCTAAGGCTCCAAAGAGCTGAAGATGAAATTTCTTGAGAGTCCCCATGGTATCTCTGGCAGGTGATGGCCAAAACTGAGAGAAATAGGAGAAGCAAGAGATGCAGGAGTGGGGAGATTGGGAGCCAGGAGGAGAGAGCCTGAAACCTGGCAAAGGAGCCTCTTGAAGCTCTGGGCAGCTCTGATGGGTAGCTTTATTGTCAACTTGCTACAAGCTCGGGTCATTTGAGAGGAAGGAACTTCAGTGGAGAAAATGAGCCCATAAACTCACCCTGTGGTCAATCCTGTAAGGCATTATTTTTAGTTTTGTAAATGGAGACTGCTCATTCATTTTCTGCCCACACAGACTGGAATAATCACACAGAAACTATATTAACTACAGCACTGTTTGGCCAATAGCTTATACATATTCCTAGTTAGCTCTTACATCTTAAATTTACCCATCTCTATTCATCTGTATATTACCATGATGTCCTACCAGTAAGTTTCTGGCATCTTTCTCCTTTGGCAGCTACATGGCATCTCCCCAACTCCGCCTTCTTTCTCCATGCATTCAGTTCATTTTCTCTACCTAGCTCTATTCTCCATGCCATATGCCAAAATAGCTTAATTATTAATAAAACTTATTTATATTATACAGAGGAGAATCCCACATCATTAACTTTTTCTGTCTAAATACAAAGGAAGGTTTTTAACTTTAACATAATAAAATTACATATAACAAAACATTTATCATGAAAGAATTACAACTACAATTTTTTGTCTATTTGTAACTGCAAAGTTTCATATCTAATTTATCTTTTATCATAACTAAGAAAAACTATAACTATCTGCCTTCAACTCCATCACAGTTCCCAGAAGGATATAATATTGTCTAAGTAATCATTAAATGCATTGTAAGCAACTTCTAAAGCTCTAGAATTGATGGAGACATCTCACTGCCTGGAGAGTCATCTAAAGTGCTTCTGTAAGGTTTGGGTATCCATATTTAGCCTACAGGCCCATAATATCTGGTTGCCATTTCCATGAAGCAGAAAATTTGAAAGACTATATTGCCTATATTGGCAGTTTGTCAGTCATTTTATTCCGTGTTCTGCGAAATGTCTGACAGGCTCTTTCATGAAGCAGGAACCCCGAAGGACTGTCTCACCTTCTTTATGCAAGTTCAGTAGTCATTTTTCTGTGGGTCCTGTGTGTCCAGTTCATACAGCATAGCATCAATCAGTTAGGCAAGAGCAGTTTCTTTCCCAAATGGCTAGCCTTGCCATATTGAAGGCAAATTCCATAATGAGTTTCTTCAATGACTAATAACCTCCCTGAAGTAGTTGGTGCTACCAGAAGCAGAAATGTCTTACTGTTGAGAAAAGTCAAAGTACTTAAAATATTTTAAATGCCATATTCTGTTGGTATTTGAAGTGTTGAAGATTATCTATCTAACTGAAATGTATTCTGTATATCTAGTAAATGTAACTAACATGACTATAGGTTTGACTATTAAAAGTGACTATCTATTAATCTGTAATTTAAAATTACACATTTAACTTTAAATGAGCTGCACAAGCATGATAAGTTAAATAAGAGCAGAAATAAATATACGTAGTCTAGTGTAATCAGTCATGAATTTATATCAGTAGTCCAAGATCCATACTAATGCAAAGTATACATAAAATATATTATATTACCCTTTTTTAAAAAAGAAATTGACTGTGACTATAAAGTATTTATACCCAACCCCTTTTAAATGAAAACAAGCATTTATAAACAACCATTTTGAGAATCTGGGTGTTGCTTGCTCCAAACTATGTCCTGCTGTTTGTGGGCTAAGTATTTTTAGAGTTCTTGGAGACATTTCAGGAGATCTTTTTCATCAACCTACTTTAGCTTGGAAGGAATTCACAGATTCTAATCTTCTGTGGTAACAAAAGCAGAACCTCTTTTTTTTTTAAATATTGTATCTTTAGACTCAAATTTTGAAGTCAAGATACTTTTAAAATACATATGTTGGTTTAGCATTGCAGCCCCCAGAATCAATTTTTTTTTCAGTTGTTAGCTCATCAGCAGTCAAAAAGATTCAATGAAAACACAATAATATACATAGTTTGGACTCTATGTGTATTTTAGATCTTTACATGCCTTTTTATTCTCTATTACTTTTTAATATTTATTTTATCATCTTTACTCCTTTAATCTATGACTGTCTCTTTCCTCTCTCTCTCTCTCTCTCTCTCTCTCTCTCTCTCTCTCTCTCTCTCTCTCTCTCTCTCCGAAGCCCATATACATTTATTCAGAGGTCTTTTTCACCTGAATCTGTCTTATTGTGTATCTGTAATCATTTTCTGACCAGGAGAACCTTTTTTTTTGTTCAAATCCTAAGCAGGTGTGGCTAGGACTAACACTAAGGCTTTTCCTGTAGGCTCTCCCAATTCAACAAGGCAGAGGTATGTTTACCACCACTGCAAGCCATTCTTATCACCCCAGTACCATCAAGCAGTTTGTAACAAGCTGCTCACAGACCCCTTTTATTGCTGAACCTCCCAATAGAGCCAGAGCCATTTGTGATACTACTAGAAACCAGAAAGTCATTTCTTAAAGAAGGTGGGAATGTTTTTGCTATTGTTTTTGCTGATAATGCTGAGTCAGGAAGCCCTCTCTTCAAGGAGTTGTACCTCTACTTACCACCACCAAACAGAGTCAATCTAACAATATGCAGTTACCAAGAGGCTCTAATGGACTCCCATTTTTGTTGGTCTAGAAGCCCTTTCTTCATGTTTTCTGAGGCTTTTTATGGATGCATATTGCCAAATATTTGGGTGCCACTTTGTAAATGGAGACTGCTCATTCATTTCTGGGCTACCCAAACCCAAATAATCAAGCAGAAACTATATAAATTGGCCAATAGCTTAGGCATATTGCTAGCAAGTGCCATGATTCTGCTGTTTTTCTCTCTGCATTCAGATTAGTTTTCTCTGCCTAGCTCTATTCTACCATGCTATAGGCCAAAGTAGCTTCTTTATTAATAAAATATATTCACAGACTGCAAAGGAGAAGACCACAACATTAGTGATTGATGGGGAGGGACCAGCCACTTATGGTGGTGCTGCCTCTGAGCTGATGATTCTGGGTTCTATAAGAAGGTGGATTAAGCAAGCCATGAAGAGCAAGCCATAAGCAGCACCTCTCCATGGCCTCTGCATCAGCTCCTGCCTCCAAGTTCCTACCCTGACTTCCCTGGACGATGAACTGTAAAGTTGGAATATGAGCAAAATAAACACTTTCCTTTTTAAGATGCTTTTTTTCATGCCTTTTCACACATAAAATATATTCATTCTATACCAATAAGCCCCAAGTTTCATTTTGGTGACAATCCTTCACACAACCATTTATGTTGTAGACTTTATTATCCATCATTAATTTGGGAAAATATAAACTGGTAAAAATGTGTATAGTTCATCTATATGGATGAAGGAAGGTTGTACACATGTCTATGGCTTAGATGAGAATTTATCTTTTCTCTGTCATAACTTGTTCTTATCCTGATATCTACAAAAGAATTGATGACAAATGAAGAACTGACAGGTCATGTTGACTCATCTCCAGAAGAAAATCAGAGAGACATTAAGAGAGAACCATGTAAACAAGACTGCCATCTATAGAACCTTTCAAATTACAGAGGCATTATATGTCAAAATTGACTGAAAATGTAGCTCAGTTGGTAGAATGCTTGCCTAGTGTGTACAGAGTTCCAGATTTAATCTTTAGCATTATATTAAATTAGTGTGGTAGCACTACATTACAGAAGCATTATAGGACAAAATTAGCTGAGGATGTGGCTAAGTTGGTAGTCTTTACCCAGAATTCATGAAGTTCTGAGTTTTATCCTCAACATGGCAT
The DNA here is from genome assembly GCF_014885135.2 of Alexandromys fortis. Taxonomy (NCBI): domain Eukaryota; kingdom Metazoa; phylum Chordata; class Mammalia; order Rodentia; family Cricetidae; genus Alexandromys; species Alexandromys fortis. Next base: position 588,740 of record NW_026068133.1, on the reverse strand, counting down.
TACGTGGTTGTGATGGCACATTTGTAGAATCCCATCACTCTGAAAATGGAACAGGAATTTAGTATTATTTTAAAAACATAATTATCACACTTTCAGAAATAATGACTTTCCCCAAGTATTTTCTATAAAAGAAATTTCAATTATACAGAACCCAAAACCATCAACATCATCATGACTCAGTGACTAAGGATGACTCCACACATATGGTCCTCCTGATAGATCAGCAGGTCCTCAGGCTAATCTTGTACCATAGTGGATTCCCTCTTTTAGAGACAATGTCTAATGTAGACCTTATTGAACTTGGACTCACTTTATATGCAAGGATGACATTGAGCTTTTGGTCCCCCTGCCACCAACTCCCAGGTGCTGGAAATAAAAGCTTGAACCACATGGCCATCTCAAGGAATGCTGAGGATGAAAACCAGGGTTTCATGTAAGCATGTCAGTCAGAACTCTACCAACTTTGCTACATCCATTGCCTCCATAATTTCTATTTTGTTGCTTTGTTTTGTAATTTGGATTTGTAAGCTAACATCACCAGGCCTGGCATATATATTGGGTATTTTTTTAATGATATACCTGAAATCTGATGAGCATTTGAGCTGGTAGCTTGTCTTAATTGGGAATCTAAATATTCTCCAAAGATGTTCTTTTGTTTTTCTTTTACTTTTCTTAAAACATCTTGGATTTATATTTAGAGTTCTTGAATCATCCCACTAAAAAGGAGGATTTCCATGGCTCTGATGTTCCAAGAATATCTGAGGTTTTCCAATAGTTGGGAAATAATATCAAATTGAGTTGATTTAAATTTATACTTGATTAACTATATCACATTTGAAATACTGTTGTAGGAGGCTGCTTGTATGTTCCCAGTTGCCAAGAACTGGAAAAACCACACAGAAACTGTATTAATTCAATCACTGCTTGGCCTATTATCTCTAGTTCTTATTGGCTACTTCTTACATCCTAAACTAAGCTATTTTCACTAATCTGTGTATTACCATGTGACTATGGCTTACCGGCTAGGTTCTGTCATGTCTGTCTTTGGTATCAACTACGTGACTTCTCTTGGTTGCATCTTCTTTCTCCGAGCATTCATTTTAGTTTTCCCTGCCTACTTCTATTCTGCCCTGCACAGGCCCAAGACAGTCCTTTATTAACCAATGGTATTCACAGCTTACAGAGGGGAGTCCCACATCAAATACATTTGAATGTCAGTCTCTTTGTTTGTTTGTCTTAGACAAAGTCTCCCTCTGTATCCCAGGCTAATGTTCTAATCCACTGTGTGGCCTAAGAAAGAGGCTCTTAACACATATTTACTTCTAATAGTAGGTCAAGGCAATATATCTCCCCCAAAATGTGAAGATTATGACAGCTACTGTATGAAATGCAGTTCATGGCTCCCACTGGGAATCCTGCATTAGAATAATGACGCAAGTTCAATGCCAGATAACCCCGCTTGGCAGGACAAAGGTCCCAGGGTCATTCAAGTCTATTGTGGCACATTGCCAAGGTCAGAAAAGTACAGATGCAATGCCTGAAATCACCATGGTTTCCTGACCTTTCTCCTTCCTGAATTGCTGATATATAACTCTGCTGCCAACATCATCAGACAGGCATCAACTGAACTTCACAAGAAGGATGCTGTTTCCCCTCCCTTACACCATCTCTCTGTCCAGTAAAGAGAAGTGAAGTCTTATTAAGAAAGGGAGGTCTAAGGAGAGGCATGGCCACCGCTGATTCTCATCTTTGCTTTAGGAAAGCTGATATTAAGAATCAGCCATTTCCTAAGTAATTTAGCAAGACCCTATGTCTAAATAAATCCTTGAAAGAGTAGGTGATACACCATAGTGGTAGAGCACATGCCTGGTGCTTTAGTTACTTTTCTATTGCTATGAAGAGGCCCCATCCTATTCCACAAGCATGAGGCAGAGAGGAGAGCTAACTAGAAATGAATGGACATTTGAGATCTCAAAGCTCACCTCCACAACACACTTTCTATAAAGGTCACACTTCCTAATCCTTCCCAAACAGTGCCACAAACTGAAGACCAATCATTCAAACATATGAGGCTATGGAATTATTCTCATTCAAACGACCATACCTGGACTCTGGCAATCAACAGTGAGGGGCTGGGGACTCAGTGATCTCACACTAGTCTGGCATAAATGAGACCAAGTTTAATCCTAATTACAGATGGAGAAACAGGGTAGTAGAGGAGTGAAGTATGATTTTTATGGAAATGTCATAATGAAATCCATTTTTGTATACACTATGAAAGTTAGGGAAAGTTGAAGAGAAGTTGGCTAAATGGTTCAGTCAGAAATGTTCCTGCCTCACAAGCACAAGGACCTAGTTTGAATCCCCAGCATTCACATAAGGCTAGATATGAACATGGAGCATAGATATAGAACCTTAAGATTTGGAGAGTGGAGCAGGTAAAGACGGATCCCATTGACTAGTCTTAAATTAATTAATTGATTTAAGTAGTTAATAAAATGGAGAACAACTGAGGAAGTTACTAACATCACTGTCCGGCCTCTGCACATAGGCAGTAGCACATTCACCACACACACACACACACACACACACACACACACACACACACACACAAAACATTTTTTAGAGAGGAAAAATAATTAAAGGACTTTGTAAATATTTTAATAGTGTACACAGTCTGGCCACAAAGGAAATGGTGATGTATGTCATGTGTATTTATGTATCTTTGTTTTGGGGTTTCCCATTTGTAAGCCTTGGGACAGAAAACCCACAGCAGAAATTCAGAACAATGAAATATTAGTTGTTCATTATGGCAAATTTAGGGAAACAAATGTAGCACTAACTAAGCACATAAAAGTGTATGAGCCAGTGGTGGGGCACATGCCTTTAATCCCAGCATACAGAAGGCAGGGCCAGGTGGATCTCGGTGAATTACAGGCTAACATTAGTTGCAAAATGAGTTCCAGGACAGTCAGGGCTACATATTGAGACCATGTCTAAAAACCAGTGAAAGTATAAATTTGTTCAATTCTCTTACTGCAGATTAGCATCATCCAATGACACATCTATAAAGGTGGTTACACACTTACCTGACTGTAAACTGGTTTTCCTCCATCTCCCACTAGATTTTTGAGACCGCTTCTCTGATTGGTTCCATTTTTACATTATTTGCATACATATACATTCAGTCCATCAGAAACCAGATAGCTCTATTAATTTGGGTTAGGCTAAGTCTGGAAGTGTAAAGTCAATCAACGGTCAGAGAAGGAGGATTCTATACCCTACATCCTGGCCAGAGCCTGGCTTTTGGGCATGTTCCTGGCTCCTGGCTGAGGGCTGAGCTTCCAGATGCTCTATTAAGAAGAAACAGTGTGATGAAGACGCACAGAGACAGACAAGTCAGAGGATTGCTGCTCTGAAGCTTCTGTCTCAAGCAGAGAGCCTGCTCAGGCTCCCAACACTTCATCCTGTGGGACTCAAACTGTGGACACAGGCTTGGAGCACATTCCTGCCTCTTCCTCTGAGATTCTATCCCTTGGCTGAAGATGAGAATTCATTCCCGAGGCTGGCTCTAGTGAGACCTGCCCAGGGGCAGAAGACCAGGAGTACTGAGATATGATGTTCACAGTGTCTCATGGTGTGTGTCCTTCTGCCACCATGGGGGTCTCAGGGTTTACTTTCTCCTTTAAATGCTTGTTCCCACTATGTAAATAAAGTTCCCTTGTTGTCCAGTCATTGTCTGCTCACTCCATCCTTAGGAAGAGAATTGACCACCTCACCACCCACAAAAGACATCCTCACACTTTAAACAAAGAGTTTGGCGGCAGAGCTTTATCAGAGCACATACGGTGGTAGCCAGCTCTAAGCAATTCTATCATCAGCAAACTCGGTGCCATTGGGCGATGCAGGAAAGGTGGTAGAAACATGAGCAATGCTGGACTTTGTTTCTGAGATGAGAGGTCTCATTTATACCATGCTGGCCTCAAATTTGCTTTGTAGCCAAAAATGGTCATGAACCGATCCCCAACAGATCCTCCTGCCTCCACCTGCTGGAATGACAGGTGGGCACCAGCACCAAGTCTATGGTGAGCTCGGTATTGAACCTGGGCTCCACACATGCCGAGCAAACACTCTACCAAGGGAGCTACAGCCCCTTCCTTAAATCTCTTTCTTAAATAATCAGTAAGTTGACAAATGTGCATGGGAGCAAACATTCAAAATTACAGAAAACTTCTCAAATTACAGCAAACTCCACTTCACAAATGCTGAAATTGAAGATGTATGCCACGGCACACAGAAACGATATCATTTTAGATATCAAAGTCGTTTTTTTATACGTAAAGTTTCATTTACCATTTTTTTCATGGATTATCCACCAGTGACAAAACTGAATGTCTTCCCTACACACAACTGCAAATGTTGGACACTTCTAGAAGTTTTGTAGTTTGGACTTCCATTTTGGTTTGTGATGCATTGTGAGTCCACGATTTTATATGGAAACGTGCACAAATCAATGTTCCTTCTTTGGCATAGTCATATCCAATCTATCAGCAATATGTTTGAAAATGTAATTTCTCCTACAGATTGTTTTTTAACTGTTAAAGATCATTTTAATGTATGTGCGGGCCAATGTCTTTCACTGAAGTGAAGATGTCAAGGATTGAGCCAGGGTGTTCAGAACATTTTAACAAAAGCATTATGTAGATTAAAACCAGGCATCTCATGGCCTCAGTCAGAAAAGAGGAAGAAGAGACTGGGCTCTCACTACTTAATCACAGTGGGCAACAACAAATATGAAGTCCTCCCTTAAAGGTTCCATCACCTTTCAGTATCACCACACCGGGGACAAAGCCTTTATTAAACAGGCTGTGTAGCTATTTTCTGTAACTTGAAACATTCTCTCCTGGAAAGAGGAAGGAAACACAGGAATCTATGAAGACACAAGGCTCAAAAAAGTCAAAAAATTACAAAACTCACAAATACCTCTTTGAAGGATGGAAGCAATAAGCAACGCTGATGGGGAGGGAGGCACTCTCAGGTGTAGCCGCCAGCGAGTTGTACATGGAGTACCAAGGAGGTAGCTTAGATGAGCCATTGCCCATTTTGGGGTGGGTTTGGGGGTGTTCCACTGTCTTTCAGTTACATATGCTCTTCTGAGCTACCCCCCCAATAAAATCATTGGCTCACCAAGCTACAAGGTTAAAAAATGTTGTTCATGTGGTGCCAATAGACATCTGTTCATGACTCCCTAGGATAAGGCTCACAACAAAGAGGACAACTCTAGAATACACTATAGCTAGCAGGAAGCATTGTCCTCCACAGAGTCCTATAGGCATCTCCCAGCAGAGGGATGAGTTTCCTCCATTGTTCACTGTAGAACTTATTGGGTCCCTGGTGTAGTTATAATGAGCAGTATTGTGGGGATCTAGTAGAGTCATTGTGTCTAAACATTAGAATGTAACAGTTGTTTCTCTTTGTATCTAGTAACAATAGAATATAATAGTTGGAAGTCCTTAGACCTTTAAAAAACCATAATCTGGAACAGTGATTGCTTTTCATGATTTATAGAGTTGTTTTTCTGAGGGAGTTTTCCATATGTTGCATGACTTTGGTGACAAGACCATCCTGGCACACCTTAAAATCTTGAATTATTGGGTACTGCCTAAAGGACTAAAATTTTAGGAATTTGATGGTTTCCTTCAGTGAACACACCAAATACATCAAGAGAGTATTGAAATGATGATTTGTTTTACCTATAAAACAACCTTTGTGTAACAATCGATAAATATGCTTTGGAAGACCGGTTTGACATTCGGTCCATCAGAGACTGGACCTGCTTTCTGCTAAGGAGTCTAAATTGCATTCACCTGCTTTTGATATCCCACTGACTACAGAACACCCATATGCATGGGAACTGCTTGTATCTATAATCTAACATTTTAGTTTGTATCATGATTACAGACTTTGTTGGATAAAAGTCTAAAAGCACATTATTTGTCCCTTATGTTCTTCCCCCCTTTCTCTTATGCTGTTTTATTTTGACTTAAGTATTTCTCATTGTTCTATTTTGTACCTTATTCTACTAACTATATTCCTTATTATGTTGGCAATGTTACTCCTTTAAGGTACAAAGTATGAGCCTTCAATTTATCACGTGTCTTTATGGCTCTATTTGGCTTATTAGCTGCCCGTTCTTTTCATTATTGCTTTAGCGATCATAGTATACACATTGAACTTATCACAACCGGCATTCTAGTTTTGTTGTATCCTACATTACACATGAGAACCCTACTGTAGAAGAGAACATCCTGGATTCTCGGGCTATTCAGTTCATACATTTTACTTCCATACATATTATAAACTTCATGCAGAGATAGGGTCAGAAAGAAGGCTCACAAGTGAAGAGCACTTGCTGATCTCCCAAAGGACCTGCGTTTGATTCCTAGCACCTACTTCCTGTCTCACTACTGCTTCTACCTCCAGTCCCGGTGGCACGCATTTGGCACACAGATGTACATGCAGGCAACATTCATACATGTATGACTGAAGTTTTTTTTAAAAACCAGACTTCTCCATTCATAAGTGCATCTCTTACCCCTCATCAAAGAAGCTCCTTTTTGCAATAATCTGAGATCATTACAGAAAGACAAAACTACTCGAGTGTAGAGATCAGCTCACTGTGGGTTACCAGTCGCCAATAAATAAACTTACAAAATAACCAAATTCCCTGAGGTTCCAGGAACATCATAGAAACATTGTAAGAGCAGGAAGACCAGGCTGCTGCTTCAAGATAATCTCCTATAGGGGCTGGAGAGATGGCTCAGAGGTTAAGAGCACTGACTGCTCTTCCAGAGGTCCTGAGTTCAATTCCCAGCAACCACATGGTGGCTCACAGCCATCTATAATGAGATCTGGTGCCCTCTTCTGGCATGCAAAAATACATGGAAGGAATGTTGTATA
>NW_026068133.1:554023-580467 GCF_014885135.2 Alexandromys fortis | reverse complement strand
TCCTCCTCCTCCTTCCTCCTCCTCCTCCTCCTCCTTCTTCTTCTTCTTCTTCTTCTCTCTCTCTCTCTCTCTCTCTCTCTCTCTCTCTCTCTCTCTCTCTCTCTCTTTCTCTGTCTGTGTGTGTGTGTGTGTGTGTGTGTGTGGTATCTTTCTCCTTTACCTTTCTTCTGAAACAACCATAGACACAGATGAGAAAAACAGAGAGAAGGTCCTACTGTGACTTGGGATCCAGAGGAGGATTCAAAACAGGTAGAGAAGACAGTAAAGCAGGGATCTGATAACACAGGAACACAGTTGTTAGGAGAATTGTCTCCATGGACTCCTGAGTCTCTGACTGAGGTGGTCACTCTCTCCCTGTCTTTATCCTTCCCTGTCTGAGTGTCCTTTTTCTGCCCCTTAGGACATGATGCTCTCTGTTGTCCTTTTCTCTCTATCCTCCTCCCACCAAAGCCCCACCTTTCTTCTCTCCTCTGCATCTATGTCCTTCCTCAATCCTCTGAGCTCAAGGAACTGAGATGTTTCTAATGTGTAACTGTGGACTAGCAGGAAGGGGTCTGTCTCCTTCATCAACATAAGCCTGCATCCTGTCCTTCTTAGTGGGACTTGGGCCACTAAGTTGTGTGGCCAATGTATTCACACTTTCTCTATTAAAATGAGCAAACAGCAGCTTGCAGTGGTAAACAAACCTGTTCGTGACAGTCCTGATTTGGGTGGGGCTGGAGAATACAAGGCTAAAGAGAGAGGTATGCTGTGTCTGAGTCTAAAAGTCAGTTCTTTTACAAACTGGCACACACAAACTCCTCTGACCCCATGGGGGAGGACCAGCAGTACACCGGACCTTCACACACTCATGACCTGGCAAGATGCCATCATGAACTTTTATGAACCTACAATCGTCCTCTTACTGGGCAGGTCAGGTCCTCATTCCATGCCCAGGGAGCATGATGGGAAAGCATCGCATCCTTTGCACAGAATAATCTACTTAGTCATTTACTGACCTGATGGTGTTGCTGCCCCAACCGGACTTGAAAGGTTTTTAAAAAGCAGAAAGAGGACAGACTTGGGTGGTTAGAGAAGGGCCTTGATTCTAGGAGGAGCTGGCTCAGGAGTGTGAATGTGATCAAATTGTACAGAATGAAAATCTCAAGGAACTAATCTTTCAAGTAAGGAAAATACCTACGGTGCTGCTGTCCTCTGACATTTCTCAGTGGACACAGTAAAGCACAGAGTGGCTGACACCCTGCTCTGGGCCACTGTAGTCCAGAAGTAAAGTCGGGTGTCAGCCATGATCAGTCTGGTTCAGAGCCTGCTAATGGAGAATGTGAGGCAGACAGACAGACAAAGGACAGTGAGAGGTGAGGAGAGAGGGTTCTAGGGGCTCCATGGGTTTGATAAAAAAAAAAATAAACAGACAGGGCTAGTGACAGTACACTGATCTCTTTACTAGGAATGCGGACATTGTTTCTTATAAACTGTATACTTTTCAGGTTATCATCTTACACCCATATAGTCCAAGCATTTATGCCTTTATAACCTTACAAACTGTATAGACCTTTATATTTTTTAGATGCTCAGAATTCATGTCGACTCATAATATAAGCATTTTGTCCTATTACTAACAATTATAGGAGCAGTTAGACTGCAGTTTTTATTTACCAACCATAGATGTGATGCTGACAGTTTTTAATAAACATGTTTGGACTTCTCTATGAAAGTCTGAATAGCTAAGAGCTTTAGCCTTGTTATTTCATAGACGGCCAATCATATAGAACCTTGTAAGGCATATGATGATTAATTATTATCTTGTGTTTAGGACAAAACACTCTCAGCATTTCAAGAACTGAGGAGGAGGCATGGAGCCAGCAATTGATCATACAATAGATTTTTTTTTCAAAGAAGTAAAACATAATTCTCTGGTGCAATGAAAAAGGAAAACACACACACATGGACACCACACACACACACACACACACACACACACACACACATCTCTGCCATGTCTGGGTCTCTCAAATCTCTTCTTTTTCATTACAGTTAATACACTCAAGCAAAATCTTCTAAGCAGTATAAAAATAATGCAATTATATTCTATTTTTCAAGTAAAGAATTATAATGAATACAAGTAAACAACAGCATGTTTCTCATTTCCTATACACGATTAAACCCTTCATATATTGTATGTGAAAACAAGCTGAGTGTTGGTGGCACACACCTTTAGTACCAGCACTTGGCAGGCAGGACCAGGCAGATCTCTGAGAGTTTGAGACAACCTGGTCTACAGAGTGAGTTACAGGGCAGCCATGGCTACACAGAGAATCCCTGTATTGAAGAAAAGAAAGGCAAATGATTTCCAAATATCTACATACATTCATATCTAAGCAACTAATTATACATTAACAGAGCATAAGTGAGCAAGGTATTTTTCCCAGCCAGTTCTTTACTGGCAGGCTGCATTTTAGGGTTACAAAGAAAGGACCAATCATTTTATAATTTATCTCAAAACGTAATTTTATAAAAAAACTCATCAGAATCACAAATCTACATTCTTGATTATGAAAAGCCACCATTTCATTTTTAAACCCTCAGGGTGCATACACACTCATCAACAATATTTTTATTAAATCATATCAGAAAACTGAGAGATAAAATGGGTACAAAGAATAAATCATCACCTGTGATCAAGGCACATCAGCCAGCAATAGCCGGGCTGCCATTGTTTTGTTCCCAAAATTCAAAGAGTACCTCACTCAACTATATGCCTTTCTAAACATTAAAGTGTTCCCCCAAGATTTTCTGCATCAAAGCCATTAACATAAACATCTTTGAAAAGTTTTTACATCCCAATAAATCTCCCCACTCATGCAATAATCTGAATCAGACCAAATCAAACCGAACTAGAAAAAGCCCAGTTTTAATGGATGCCAGCATTTCTGGGTGTCCCCCAGACCCTCAGAGAGAAGATGGAGAAGGAAGATTGAAAAGCCACGTTTGTTCTCAGGGTGGGGAGGGGGGAGCAGTTTAAATACCCCAGAGGAGGGTTCTTCCCTTTTCCTCTTCAGCGGTCCTGTTGGTTTTCTGTTCTCTCCCAAGGGCCACCCGAGAGCACAGGGGTCCAATTAAACCTGGCTATCTTTTAATGTGGTCTGATTCGATCTGATTAGGATTATATGTGTTGGCAGAGAGGCTTGTTTTTAGGAATATTCCTAACGTTTTGGAGATACCACTGGGGGTTGGGGTACGTATTTCTTCCAGGGGCTCAAGGTCACATGTAGGAAAATGCTCTTATTGGGAGTGTTCTCTGCAGAGCTAAAATCGGCTTCTAGGCTAGATAGGCTTTGTCTCAGTAAGTTCCCCTTGCTTTTGCTCTATGTAAATAGGGCTCAGGGATTTATTCACATCTATGTTTGTTGATTTTTGGGCTTTCTGTTGAAGTCACAATCGTGCCCAAAGTCTTATTCAAGTAGCTAAGCCTGGCTTAGCTGAGGTGAAGATTGCATGGCCAGTATGCATATCATTCAATTTTCACAGCCCCGTTTGGCTCAAGAGATGTCCCAGTAAAAGTACTGTGACAGAATTGAGCCCCACAATTAGACATGGACTTTTAAAATGGGTTTTTGCAATTCAATGCCAGATCTGTTATCGCCCTTGGGGTGCCTCCTACAAAATTTTTATAATTTGGGACTGTCTGATATAATCTGTCCCAAAATATAAATATATTTCTTTATGTGTTAGATTTGGCCTCACTACAACCTTGACAATGGGATGTGATGCGTACCAGAGGGAATTCTTGAGTTTTCCATCCTCCAGGACCTAGAAAATTATTGCCACTGTGGGGATAAATGAACAGAACTCTCACATGTCCATGAATCTGGGCACTGCACCCTCACCCCTCTCTCAGTAGCCAGTGTCTTGCAAAACTGGTTCTGGTAGCCAGAGTCACTGTGCCTCCGGATTCCTGACCATCTGGGAACTGGGACCTTGAAAGCTCTGCAGCCTGGTACAATGGCCTCTCCCCCACTCCCTCAACCCCTTAAGACCTCCTGTGGAACAACATTCTCCACATTCCTCCCCTTTCCCACTCCTGCCTGTTCACTCCCCAGCCAAACTGAAAGTTCAAGGTTAACTTTTTCCCTACCCACCTTACTCCCCTTCTCTCCCTCTCTGCCCCCTCTCACCTCAACCTACTTCTTAGACCCCCTCTACACACTGGACTAACCCCTCCCAATCCTCACTCATCTCCTCCTCTCACACCAGATCTCAGAATAACCCTGTATTTCTTGGTCCTCTCTGGAAGACAGTGGGAGCCTATGGGATTATTAAAGTCCATGTTCCCGTCTCCCTTCCAGATCTCTCTCAAATAGAAAAGCTGTTAGATTCCTTCTCTGCTAATCCTTCTGTTTATATTAAGGAGTTTCGCTATCTGTCTTAGGCCTATGATCTAACTTGACATGACTTCTATGTCATCCAGGCTTCTACTCTCACTCCTGAAGAGAGTAGAATTCAGGCAGTAGGCATACAGTATGCAAACCAGATTCACCTAGTAGACAGTGCAGTCCCTGTGGGGAAACTGGCCATGCCAGCCACAGACCCTTACTGGGATTATCAACCTGGCCAAAATGGCCAACAGAGGTAGGACATCATGGTCCACCTCTCCTTAAAGGTATGGAGATGGTCTCAGAGAAAGTAGTTAATTTTGTCAAACTTTGAGAGATCACACAGCTATTTAATGAAAATCCAGGTATTTTTTTTAAACTGATAACAAGATTCCATGGTCCAATATATTAGACCAGACCCAGCTTCCCTAGCAGGAGCCACCTTCCTGGCTACCTATTTTATTTCTCAATCAGCACCAGTTTTATGATGTTTTAAAAATGCTGCAAGGTCCCCGGCAGCAGTAGGTAGGCAGTGGGCTCTGAGAGCAGCCAGTCCCAGTCAGAGATGGCTGCCAGTCTCCAAGCAGTGGGTCCCTGACCAGGAGAGTCGCCGGTGCTGTGCTGGGCCCAGCCATGTGGCACTGGGCTGGTCCTGGCAACACTGAGTCCCCGGAAGGTGCAGTTTCCCAATGGCAAGTGGCTGGGCAGGCGAGCGGCTGGGAGACATGTGGACAGACACATCATACAGAATAGAATTGAAATTTATTACTTAGAGGGGGAGGGGGAAAAGGAGAAAAGAAAGGAGAGAGACAGAGAAGGGAGCAGGAGAGAGGGAAGCTTGCACCACAAGGAACAGTGAGAATCTAAGATGGCGAGAGGAAGGCAGGGGTCGCTGGGAGTGGGCATGGCTTGTCTCTTAAAGAGACGAAAACCATAACATTCCCAGCTCCTTTTTATAATAAAATGCAGGAAATTAGATACCACAGGTTGATGGAATTGGGGCGACGGATTCTCAAGACTGCTTCTGGCTTATTTGTAGGTGTCGTCTTTGGGGAGGGAACCTGAGAAGGCTGGGTGTTGTAATGGCGTAAACGAATGTAGACAGATTGTAAAAATATATAAAGCTTTAATGGAGAAATAGACTTACAAAACCACCGTTCAGCGGAGACCAGAAAGCAGAAGCAAGCAGCTCGCCAGATTTATATGTAAACATTAGCCCGAGGCGGGACTTATCCCTACAGGGTGTTGGCCACATGCTGCCATAGCTGGTCTCTTTGTTTCTGTCTGGTGTTTGTGTTATGGAAATGTTTGGATTCTCTTATACCTGTTTAAGGTATTAGCAGAACAAAGAACAAAGTTAAATTATGGGAAAAATAATTTTAGGGCCAGGGAATTGAGGGGGGTATCTGACCTGTTTAAGGTGGATCCTTTAATTTGGCTCCCTTGAACTCACAAGAATATTTTGGGTTTGTGGAAACAGAAGTTTTATTACATAATGACTGTGACAAATTTTTGTACAATGAAAAGTATTTTTAAGACTATGGAAGGCAGCATAAGAGAGCAATTTTAAAACTGGCAAAACCTCTCAGCTATCAAACTATCAGAGATCTTTGAGAACGATAAGATTTTACTTGAGTTACTGATTAAAAGTGACAGAGAACTTACTCGGTTGGCACCCAGAGCTACTCTTTTTTGGGACCTCCATGGTCACTGAAGGTTACACTTGACCTTTGCTGTTTAGTGGAGGGCCTGCCAGGCTCTAGAAGACCCTGTGGGCTAAGAAATCTGTAGGAAGACAGGCCTACCTTGACCTGAGCAGCTAGGTTGTCGATTCCAGCGATTCTATCCATGTCTGGAGATCTTTAGTTTAGATGAAAGGCAGTTTTGCCCAATGGTCAGCACTTGGCAGTCGGAAACAACTGCAGATGGACGTTGTAGTGTGCCCATTTGTCTTCTATCTTCTTTGGAGGAAGCAGAGTGCTGTTGCTGGGAGCTAACCTGTCTCTTTTTGTTTGAAAATTTTTTTTAATAATTAAATATTTAAATATCACATTCCCCAGATCTCTGAGCAGTTGAGGGCTGTTCATTAGGTATAGCTGTAGTATAGAATCTGTCTGGAAGGTTGGGTCTGAGCCTGACTGTATTGGCTCTTGACAGGTAAGATTTATACTCGTAAAAGGACAGAAAGAAGAAACTGCTTGTAATAGAAGGTTAATGGCAGAACTGACAATAGTAGAGAACAGCTTAATATATTTTAAATGAGGGTTACATTAAATATAAGGCATTTTTGTAAGAGACTTAAAAGTACATACCAGTTTAAAACGTAAGACTTATGATTTTGTAGTCTGAAATGATATGAAATGAGCAATTATTATTATACACAGAAAGAGTGAACAGGAATTGGGCAACGTGGATGCTTTTGATGGGCCCCATCAAAGGCATGCCACTGCGCAAAACACATGTAACGGAGTTAACAAGAGGATTTTAGTGAAACCAGGGACAAGGCAGGGTATACTTAAGTAAAAATGGGAGAGCTTGGTCACGTGACCTGGCTCTCAGCCAAGATGGTGGCAAAGTCACCTGACCCCAGTCAAAATGGTGGCAGCCATGTGTTGTCACAATTTTTGAGCTGTAAGGATTTTAAGCTTAATGAGAAGGACCTAAAGGTGTGATCTGCCCTATTGCCGAGCCACCATGCCACAACACAAGCTGCAGAGGGGAGCAAAAGGCTGGAACTGAAAAAAAAAAACTGCACCATGCCATGGCTGGAATTGAAAAAGCTGGCTGGAATTTTATAAAAAGCTGGGGATCCGCCCTGGGCGGTTGCTATCCAGAGCCAAAAGAGTGAAAACCCAAGAAACAGCGGCACCCAAGGCCTATAACGGGAACTGGTGTGAATTGGCGTAAATGTCCAGGACTCATGGACGAGCATCCTAGGACCATGAGTGGGGTATTATGGCCTGGCTGGATCCCGTCATTCGGGGTGACTCAAAAACCAGAGAAGCTGTGGCCACTCTGAGCAGCGTTTACGACGAGGGAAGAAAAAAAGGAAAGAGAAGAAATGGAAAAAATATAAAGAAATCATGGGACCCCATGTCCCCAGTCAAATGCACTGTATGGGGAGTATGCAGTGCTAATGCGTGGCTGATTCACCCCGGGTCAGTCCAAACACGATTCTGGTAAAGAGAAGCAACCGTAGCAGAATGGGGAGAGACTCACCAATTGAAGCCAGGAAGCTGGTGGTGGGAGTGGAGAAAAAAACCCTGGTTCAGGATTCTGACCCTGGGAGGAGTTTCGGGCAGGCGTGCCTATCTGAGTTGCATGGCACCAATTTTATGCTAGAAGATCCCCGGCGGCAGTAGGCAGGCAGCAGGCCCTTAAGATCCCCAAGCAGGGCCCAGCCATGTGGTTAGTGGCTGGGCAGGCAACAGTGAGTCCCCAGAAGGTGCAGTTTCCTAATGGCTAGCTGCTGGGCAGGCGAGCGGCTGGGAGACACGTGGACAGGCACATCATACAGAATAGAAATGGATATTTATTACTTAGAGGAGGGGGGGAAGAAGGAGAAGTTAAAGGAGAGAGACAGAGAAGGGAGCAGGAGAGAGGAAAGCACATGTGCGGCCAAAGAGAACAGTGAGAATCTATGATGGTGAGAGGAGGGCAGGGGTCACAGGGAGTGGGCGTGGCTTGTCTCTTAAAGAGATGAAAACCATAACAACCAGATATGAGAAAAATGTTAAAAAAATGCTGAGGAGGATCCCCAAATTTCCATACAGGGATTAGTAAAAATGACCTTTAAAGTTTTTAATGCCCTAGAAGAAACAGCTGAGTCCTCCTGACACTGTTGTGCTTCTGGGAGCTCCTTTTCTTGGAGCCATCCATCTCTGAGATCATATTTCACAGGTTCACTCCTCCTCCCAGGCATGTGCCCAGGCGAACCCACAGGGGGCTCTCCACATATGTCAGTCAGCTTTGTGAACACCAACCGGGTGAAGATTGGCAGGTTGATTTTACCCATATGATGACTCATAACAAACTTAGTTATCTCCTAACACTTGTGGATGGATACTTTTACAGGATGGATAGAAACGTTTCCAGCCTACAGGGAAATGGCAGATGTGGTGGCTCAGGTACTCCTGGACCACATCATTCCTCAGTTTGGCATACAATGGACCATTCAGATGGACAATGGACCAGCCTTCACTTCCAAGATCATAGAGCTTGTATCAGAAGCTCTCAACATCTCCTGGAAATTCCACATTCCCTACCATCCATAATCCTTGGGAAAGGTGGGGAGGGCCAATGGACTCATCAAACAACAGCCAATCAAGCTCTCCATTGAACTCAGGTTAACTTGGCCCTCCTTTCTCCCCACTGTCCTTACTTTCCTCAGAGCACCCCACATTCCCTTATGGGCCTGAGCTCTTTTGAGCTGCCTTATGGAAGTCCCTTTCTCATTAACCATCACCTCCCAGTCCAAACTCCTCCAATAGCAGGGTATCTCCCCTACTTCTCCCTTCTGAGGTCCCTTCTCCATTCACATGCTGACAGTTGTGTCCCTGCCCCCACACCAGTGGACCCTAATGCCCTTAAACCTGCCTTGCTTTCCCCAAGGGACAGGGTACTCCTCCAACAGCTAGCACCTAGGTCTCTTGAACCTCGGTGGACAGCACCTCATATGGTAATTCTCACCACCCGCTCAGCTGCCAAACTCCTAGGACATCCATTCTGGTACCATCGCTCCAGGCTCAAGTGGGCACCTACTCAGGACACAAGGTCTGTCCAGCAGACAGGACCTTCTACCCTCTGGTTTTCCAAGATGCCACAAAGAAGGGACTATCTGCTCCTTATCCTGGCACACTCTTCTTTAGTAATACAAACAAGACAAGTAATAAGATTTTTTCCTCCAATCCCGTCTTCTCATCTCCCTCAAGGAACAGATGCCTGGCACCTCCGGGATGACAGTGAACAGGATGCCTCTCCAGTCACTCCTCTCACTGAGCTTGAGCCCAGCAACACCCAGCTCTCCCCTCCCCCACATCACTCCCACATCCACAGGAAGTATTTAGACTTAAGTCAATTCCTCTTTATCCAAAGAGACCCTAAAATTATGGTCATAAATATCACCTCAGCTTCCTGTCATCTCTTATTCAAAGAGTCTGGAATGTAATCTCAGCCACTGGCATCCATCTTTGGCAGCACCCTCCCCTGAGCCCACCAAACATTGACCCCTCCCCAGGAAAGATCAAGACCGCTCCCACGGGCTATTTAAACTGCTCCCCAGAAAACATATGCATGGTCTTCCCTCTTCCTCTTTGGTGGTTTGTTGGCTTTCCATTCTCCCCTCAGGCCACCCAAGAGTACAGATGTCTAATTAAACCTGGATATCTATTAATTCGGTCTGATTTGGTCTGATTGGGATTATTTGTTTTGGTGGAGAGGCTCATTTTTAGGAATATTCCTAACAGTCTTGAGCATCTTTGATGAAGGGTTACTGTTTGGTGGGCTTTCTCGGAGGTGGAGTCTGGACTGAAGCAACTCCCGGGGAGGAGGCTTGGAGTGGAACTTTCCACCCAAACATTCAGGGATAACAGAGGCTGGAATGAAGCTGTAAGTCAAACAATCTTAACATAACTTTATCATCAATCTCTATGTTTAAAATCTTTTCAAGGATGCTGGTTGAATCATTGATCTGCTCCAGCAGCCATGCTTGGAAAAGTCAATAATTATTATTGTAAGAACCAGTAACACTGCCCAGTGAGGGGCTAGAAAGTGCCTGAGAATTTTCATTCCATCCATAGATTGTGAGGGACATGGTGACCATGAGGGCAATAAGCAGAGCTATGCTCAATAACAGCATGAGGTCCTCAGGACACACAGTCCTAAAGCTCTGCTTCTCCAAGGCTCACCCAGCCTGTTTATGCTGACTGCCAGGTCTCATCCCATGAATTCCAAAGCCTTTTGCTGTTCTCCTCCCATGGCTTCCCAACACTGGAACTCCAGTTTCAAGGGATCCAATATGCTGTTCTGACCTTCAAAGGACAGGTACATATACATGGTACAGGTGCAAATTATACAAACATTAATGCACCAAACTCTCAAGTACATAAAATATTTTTCTCAAAGTTAAGAGCCAGGATTAGGGAGTAGCAAACCAGAACCAGAAATACTATCTGAGATGTCTGTAAACAAGTAGACAATGTATTTTGTTAAGAAAAAGTAGGTTTTGTATATTCTTTCTGATAGAAATTTTTGGGTTCCAGGCTGGCCTCCTTGTAAGGGACAGAGGATAACCTTCAACTCCTGGGCTCCTGCCTCAACCTTTGAAATCATAAGATTACAAGATTGTCCCAGTACAATCTTTTCATATGATGCTAAGGTTCAGATCCAGGGTTTCATGCAGCTGGGTGCACACTCTATAATCTGAACATGCCTTCATTTCACACATCTCTTCTTCAGTTGCTATGGATGCTGGTGGTTACACATTGAGTGATAGCATCTTCAGAAACACAGAGCAGTTGCTATGGATGCTGATGGTTACACATTGAGTGATAGCATCTTCAGAAACACAGAGAGACTAAAATAATCCCCACTCCTTTAGAAATCTGGCCTCTGGGAGCTTTCTTGTCTCTGTGTTTTAGACCCCTGGTCTGTTCTGAGAATCCACCCATACTGATTCCTGGCCCATGGTGTAATCTCTGACCTTAGCAGGCTATAGAAAGAGTTTGTGTTAGTGAATCTTTCTTTGAGTGAACTTAGTGAATGTACAAATTTGGGATGCTAAAATTTGGGAGTGCTCACCAAATATCATAGAACAGATGATGTGGGCTATGAAAGAGTGAAAGAGGAGTACTGGGTTCCAAAAGTGTCATGGTCTTGTGGCAGACCAGACTGTAAATTATTTCTCTGAAACACTGTGGAGCCATGGGAATAAAGAATTCTCAGAGATCCCCCATGAAACCCAGGGTTCACATCCTGAAAAAATTCTAGTCTACTTTCAATATCCAGGAGGATAACCATATGCTTTTCTTTGGGTTCACCTTCTTATTTAGCTTCTTTAGGATCACGAATTATAGGCTCACTCACCTTTATTTATGTTTAGAATCCACTTATGAGTGAGTACATACCAAATTCATCTTTTTGGGTCTGGATCACCTCACTCAGAATAGTGTTTTCTATTTCCATCCATTTGCATGCAAAGTGCAAGATGTCATTGTTTTTTACCGTTGAATAGTACTCTAATGTGCATATGTTCCACACTTTCTTTATCCATTCCTCCACTGAAGGGCATCTAGGTTGTTTCCAGGTTCTGGCTATTACAAATAATGCATTTGTTCAACTATGTTCATAGCTGCATCGATTTTTTTATTTCTCTCTCTCTCTCTCTCTCTCTCTCTCTCTCTCTCTCTCTCTTAAACTTGTAATTATAAAATTAATAGAATTCCTGATAATAATTGTGCATCTGCTTTCTCTGGTCTCTTCTCTGATCTGTCATGTATCCTCCTGTGATAAAATATTCTCTCATGAGTTTCTCATAGTCTACTCTATATCTCTGGTCATTTCTTCCAAGTTTTTTGGGGTCTGAGGATCAGCCTCACATCTGAGCACCATTATATCATGGTCCAGTGGCAGCCCAGACCATAAACTATTTCTCTGGACTGACATGGAGTCTCAGGAATGAAGACACAACTAACATTGCTTTTGGGAGGGGGTGAGATTCTCAGAGATCCCTCATGAGATCCAGGATTCATATCCTGAAAAATTCCTTGCATTTATTCTCCAAACAGCATTTATATCAAAATGGAATCTGAGGGGGATTCCAGCCATGCAATGCTACTCTCCATGATGGAGAACACAGGATATCAACAAGAAGCTATGCTCAGAATTCTAGAAGCTTCTCTAGTACAACAGCATGGCTGGAATAAGTGAATTCCCAACCTGATCTGGAGATGCCATGTGCCTGCAACTCTTTGCTGCCTGTGAGCACCATTTCCTTCCTTCCACCTCCTGCCTCCTCACCCTGACCTCCTCCACATTTCACCCCTTGGAAGGATTTGAGAAAGGTCATCGGGTCTATTTGAAAAGGTTCTACAGCAAAGGCAGAAACCATTGTCCAGTTGCAAGATTCAGAAGAAGACAGAACACCATGGTCCTCCCTTGGCATGCTGCACATTCACCTGTTGTTCTTGAAGTGTTGACTGCTTTGTTTGTTATTCTATTTCTGCTGTTGGTGGAGGAGGGTGTGCCAGGAATCTCCCTTGGCAAAATCCTGGTAAATCTCCCTAGGCTACAGGGAGCTTGGTGAGACAAATGAAATTAGTGCCTTCCAGGTGATTTGAGATCTGCCTGCTGATTGGCCAGTGGCTGCACAGAGACATCTTCCTAGGTGATGATGTTAAATAAATGACCTTCACATAAGCACCTGTTTGTCTCAGCAGTGTGTTGTGTATAGGCTCATTCTCAGGGGACACCACTCAAAGGGTCGCTCCCAGACACATATGTCAGAAGGTGGAAGACAGAAAGCACAGATGAGTCACAGAACTGGGCTCATCCTGGACACTATGGGGACAAGGATTTCCTGTGGTCATCATAAGAGCCTGACAGAGATTAGGCAGACAAGGTCTGGCTGCACACGGGGCAAGTTTAAGGAGTTACTCACTGTGTCACTTTATCGAGTGGTTTATTTACTTACTGGCCACTGTTCCACTGTATTAAACATGTGGCGTCAGCCACCTGCTCTTTGAGGTTCTCACAGTGGAGCAGGGAACAAGGCAACAGGTTGTCCCTTCACAAACCTGTCATGGATGTGATGGAGTTTGCAGCAAGAAGCCCTTCTGGGGAGAACCTTAGTTACTAGACAAGCAAGAGGTCACATGTAAGAGCAACTGGGAGGTCAGGGGACTGGGCACTGTTTTGGCTGCACTTGAGAGTTAACTTGACTGTTCAGGCATCAAATAAAATCCAGGCTGCTGGCATCCAGTGAGGAATTTTTTTTATTAGATTATTAGAAGCAGGAAGACTCACCCTAAATCTGGACCACTTCCTCTGCTGGCAGAACACATGAAAGAAGGTATTGTGCTTTTGATGAGAAAGATCATGAGACAACATAAAGCCTACAGCAATGCATCTGGTCTAATCTAAAGCCCTTGGATGATGTGACTGTGTCTGCAAAGCACAGGAACCTAGATAATAATGTGAGAAGTAAAAGATGCCAGACACAAAAGATCACAGCTATGTGATTCTGTCTACATGAGCCACACACATTAGGCAAGTCCACAGACATAGAATTAAGACCACATATAGAGTGCGTTTGTTGCAGCTGCAGGGCCAGCCTCCAGACAGCATAGAATTCAAGGGGAAACCCACAAAATCGATGTAGCTAAGACTTTTCTGTTTGAGGGTTAGGGAAAAAAACACACTGTTCTGATAGTTTGATTTTTCATCCTCTTCTCATGTTGTTCTCTCTAATTCTCTGTCTCTCTCCACTGCTTACACACCCTAACAAAATCTTTCAGGCAATGCAGGAGTCACCAAGGGTTACATTTCATTTCTCCCTTGCAGGGGAAGAGCAATTCAAACTCACCCACAACTATTTAAACATATTAAACTAATACCCTTTTATCAGAAGTCATAAATTCCAGATTCTCTTTGGATCTGTACAGTGTGTCATAAATCTGCAAGTTCAGGGTCAAGACAACAATGTAGATAAATTTTAAATTTCTTGGCTTCATCTCAGTCTGCACTCACAGGAACCTGTAGCACCATTATCCTTTAAATCTCAAAATGTAGTGTCTCCCCTGTGTGTGATCTTGGACAAAAAAAAAAAAAACCCAAAAAACAACAACAACAACAAAAACAAACCTGCAGTTCCCTTTAGGGTTCTACAAATTCACAGTACTCTCAATAGTCCTGACTAGTCAGATTTCCTTCCTCAATGGAGCCCCTGAACAAATGTTACTTCTGTTTGTAGACTTTGTGTCTACTCACTGTTATATGCAATACCAGGACCCAACACTTACATATGTAAAAAACAATCAGTCAGCTGAACTCGAGTCTTCAGGGTGCACACCCATATCAGCAATTTGATGTCAGGAGCGGGTGCAATGATGTAATCACCTGACAGTCAGCAATGATTGGGCTGTTTTGTAGTTTTGACTCTATCCTAAATGAATGGGCAGTTCAGCTATGTGGCTTGTGAATTTTAGATTGCTTTTCTGGGGTAGTTAATCTTAAAAACAACCATTAACAAGATATCTTGTCTAATCTAAAGTTATTTTGAAGCTTTGTTTCAACTACTAATGCACACCAAAGCCTGTGATAGATTTCTCAGCATTAAGATTCAAGGAATTTGGGACAGCTGGCTCATTGCTTTTCTTTACTTGAGCTGTGATCTGCAGGAGCCCCTTAGGGGGAGCTCATAGGCACTGACTGTGTATTACTTCCTTGTGCTCATTTTTATTTACCAAAACTCTGTATAATCTAACATTATATCAATTAGACAGCACAGTTAGGGAGGAATCATCTTCTTGATAATCCACAGGTAAAATTGCCCAGTAGATCAGGTTGATTTCATGAGAGAAACACACTGTGTTACAGGCAGGGGGTTTTCCTCACATCTACTCACACCAGGGAAAACCAGATACCAGGGGAAAGATGGTAGCAGCAAACATGTAAAAGCAAAGTGGAATCAAAAGATATTGCAGAGTCTGTGTTCTCATAGTCTTGCATAAAATAAGAATAACCTGTCATAGAGATTTATTTCCTCCTGGTGATCTGACACTTTGAACTTCAATTTCCACCTGCTCCTCCTCTGACATGACCTCCGGCATTCATTAGATTGTTTCACTGAGCACCAGAAGTCTCTACATGGAAACTGTGGTTGCTGGGCACAATAGGGGAACTGACTCAGCATGAGATGTGGCCTCCAGAAGTCTCTCGGTTCACACGTCAAGAAAAACAGTGATTTATTTCTCCAGTGTCATTCTCAGGGAAGAAAAACACACCTCAAAGCTTTGTAAAAGCTGCAGTAAGGTTGAAGAATATGAGTAGTGACCTACAGCCTGGTTGGCAGCAGGTCTCACAGAGGAAGCAAGAAGGGGCCATTCTTAACAGAACTGGAGACACCACAGCCCAGTCAGCGGGCCAAGAACTGGATCTGGTATGTTGGGGCCACATTGGTCAAGCCACTCTCCTTGGGCCTGAGATCAATGTCCTTAGGAGCCACAGGACTGGACACAGAGAAGTTCTGGAGGATGGTGGTGAAGAAAAGGAACAATTCGTTGCGGGCAATGCCTTCGCCAAGACAAATGCGCTTTCCTGTGGACACAGAGAATGAGCCATGTGAGCCCCGGGTGAGTACACAAACTTCAGACTGTCCCTTCCCTAAACCCAGACAACTCTGTCCATTGAATGGAGAAGAATGAGTTTGACCCTCAAATTACAATTCAAGTGAGAATGGTAAGAGTTTTACAAAACCTTAAACAGTTGGTGGAAGGGCTAGTGGTACTTCTTATCATGGAAGGCAGCCTGCATCAATCCTGAAGTCATGCATTCACTCCCTGGACCCACATGTTGCAAGGAGAGAACAAACTCCCACAGTCTGTCCTCTGTCATAAACATATACACACCCTCCATAGTGCAATGTATATGCATGCAAACATATATGCAATAATTCAATCATAAAATGCAAGACAAATAGTTGGTGGATGTCACATGGTAATTTTTAGGTTTTATTATTAGAGTCCTCCGTTTCAGAATTGTAAGAACACAATAGAGTAGGAACAAATTGTATGTGTAAACATATATAATGTAAAATCTTTAATGTTCCCTTCTTTCTCATGTGGGGTGATTGGTCCCCATCTCCTTGGCTGCCCCTAGGGTGAAGGTGTTGTTTACAAAGATTCTTAGATCAACCACTGGATGATATTAAGGGTCCTATATGAGCCAGGCATGGAGGCACATGCCTGTAAGTGCAGCACTTGGGAGATCACGGCAGGAAGATGATGGAATACATTGCAAGAGCTCTCTGTCTGTCTCCTGTCTCTGTCCCCTCTGTCTCTCATTCGCACCCCTCTCTCTCTGCCCCCATTTGTCTTCATCTTGAGATCAATGACTAGTCAGGACTACTGAGAGTAATTTGACTTTTTGACTCCCTAACAGGAACTGCAGGATAATTTCTATTGTTCAAGGTCACACACAGCAGAAAGTACATATCGAGATTTAAATACAATTTTCCATTCAATAGAGAATGGGCAGAAGCACATGATGAGGGCTCCAAGTTTTCATGGGTATAATTAATTAATCCTTGTTGGTTTGTCTACTCGGGCATGGAGCAGCACAGAGCAAGGGAGCCTGAAATTCCAGGTAGTGGCTCCACTTGCCCTGTACCTTAGTGTTTCTTACTCTGCAACTGGCTGCCTCAGGTCTTCAGGTGGAGGATGGATTCCCAGCAACCCCTGTGCCCTCCAACTGTTGGGAAATCAGGCCTGTGTAGGACTATGTAGGGAAAGCACCTTACCTACTTAGGCCCCACCTTTCCAGAATTTAGGTGGCATGAGCTTAGAAATACATGGAGAGGTCTCTGAGATGGTTTTCCTAGTTCTGGTATTCTGACTAGGTTTTTCTGGAGCAGCTTCTAATGGCTTATCTCACTATCAATACAAAGTCCCCATACATGGCGCTGGTCCTTTGGGACATCATTTATGTCTCTTTGGCTCTAACAGTCTCTCTCTCTCTCTAGTTTTTTTTTTCTTTCTTCCAATGTCAGCCTACCTGAACCCGTGTCTGTACCTATCACTCCTATGTGTCTTTTGATCCATTCCATCCATTTGTGTTTTTCTAAACTCCCTAGATAGCATCTCAGTCCCTCCCGTTTTTCTGCCCAAGGACACCTTGTCATGTCTTCCTTCTGTGTCTTCCCTCTGCTTCTTGGTCTCTTTCTAGTTGTGCCTTTCTCCCTTCCCGTCTCTCTCCCCTTCCTCTCTTCCTGACTTACATCATCACATATGGTTCCTCACCCTTCTTCTTCTCTCTCATGTCCACGCTCTGATTCCTACCACACATCTCCTCCTATTGTAGATTCCTTGTGTCTCTGTGCATCTCTGTTTAAGGACCTCTACCATCTTCAGCCTTCCCTACCCACACTCCCCATCTCTTTGGATTTCCCTAATCTTCCCCAGTAGGCACCCCTTACTAAGCCAAAGGCCACTCTGACCAGGGAAGCAGATAGACTGACAGAGAATCCACACATTTCCTTCTGAATCTCCAGATCCACCCCCACTGCCCCCATCTCGCCTCCAGCTCTGCAGCAGAATGCCTGGTGTGCTCTCCCTTGCCTCCCTGACCCCATCCCCAGTGAATCACAAAGATCTTCTCCTCCAATCCTCCTTCCCCCAACTCATCCCATTATCCCAGCCTCCATCACCAGCAGGAATTCCCTTGGACACACCAGCTGGGTAGGACAGGGAAACAGGTCCACAGAAAGCTTCCTATGGCAACACACAGCCATCATGCTCACCTAAAACCCAGAAACCAAACACCCACCCAACAAAGACAAACCCAGAAATCGACACCTAGACTTAAAATCACCCCAAAACCAGATTCCTTGATGTCAGCATAAAAACGCAATCAGCAACAGCCAGGACAATGTGAATCCATGTGAGACCAGCAGCCCTGCCCCAGTTCACCCTGAGCATGCCACATAGCTGCAGCCCAAGGAAAGACCTTAACACTGCCTTCTTGGTGGTGGTAGAGGGCCTTAAAGAGGAATTTAATAAATCCCTTAAAGAAATCCAGGAAAACACAAACAGTGTTTAAGACCTGAAAATGGAAATAGAATCAAGAAAGAAAACCCAAATGGGTGAATTCTGGAAACAAAAATTTGATGAGTTAGAAGAGACACTACACAGGCTGCTTCACCAGCAAGGTGGAGGAAAGATTCCCAGGCCCTGAAAATATGATAGAAGAAATGGATATATCAGCTAGAGAAAATGTTAAGTTTGAAAAAACTCATGATAGAAAAAAAAAATCCTAGAAATCTGGAATACTGTGAAATTCCTAAAATAATTAAAATAATTAATTAAAAATAATAGGACTAGAAGAAGTAAAAGAACCCCAGCTCAAAGAACCAGAAAATATTTTCAGCAAAATCATAAAGAAAATTTTCCTAACCTGAAGGAGATGTCTATAAGGTAGAAGAATCTTATGGAACACCAAATAGATTGGACCAGAAAAGGAAGACCCACTAACACATTAATGTACAGAACAGGCAAAGATTTTTAAACGTTTCAAAGCAAAAAGACCAAGCAACATATAAAGGCAAACCTATTAAAATTACACCTGGCTTCTAAATGGAGACTCTAAAAGCCAGAAGGGCATACATAGAAGTGCTGCAGATTTTAAAAAAAAGATATCAGCCCAGAGTACAATAAACAGTAAACCTTTTGATCACCATAGATAGAAAAAATTTAAATAATATTTATCTAAAAATTTAGCCCTAAAGAAGTTGCTCAAAGGAAGCTCCAATCTGAAAATATTACCTGCATATAAGAAAGCACAAGGAATAAAATCCAAACCACCAAAATCAAAACTAGAAAAACACAAACACATACTACCACTGCCACCAATAACAACAACAGCAATAGCAACAACAAAATAACAGGAATCACCAATCATAGGTCATTGATATCTCTCAACATCAATGGTCTCAATTTTCCAATCGAAAAAAATCACCAGCAGAATAGATGCAAAAAGTGGATCCATCCTTCTGAGCATCCAAGAAAACACCTTAACCTCAGGTTAAGGGGCTAAAAAAGACATTCCAAGCAAATGGACCTGAGAAGCAGACCGACCGCTATGGCTATTTTAATACCCAACAAATTTGATTTAAATCTAATCAGAAGACACAGGGAAACACACTATATACTTACTCATCAGAGGAAAAATCCACCAAGAGCACATTTAAATTCTTAACATCTGTGCCCTAAACACAAGAACACCCAAGTTTGCAAAAGAAAACTACTACAGCTTAAATCACATATTGACCCTCAAACACTGACAGTGGGAGACTTCAACACTCCACACTCATCAATAGACAGGTCATCCAGACAAAAACTAAACAGAGAAATGCTGGAGCTAACTGATGTTATAAAAGGGCCACACAATTAGGAAGGGTGAGGACCACTGCTCTAAAACAAAATGAAGTCACACCCAAAAGGAGCAGATGGCTAGAAATAACCAAACTCCGGGTTGAAATGGATAAAATAGAAGTAAAAAGAGCAATACAAAGAATCAAGGAAACAAAGAATTGGTTCTTAGAGAAAATCAACAAGGTTGACAAACCCTTCTTCAAATTAAAAGGTGGACAGAGACTATCTGAATTAACAAAATCAGAAGCAAAGGGTGAGACATAAGAGACACCGAGGAAAGCAGAGATTTTAAAGGACAAACTTAAAAAAAACTTGTATTCCACAAAACTGGAAAATCTAAGTGAAATGAGTATTTTCTTGATAGGTCCTACTTACCAAAGTGAAATCAAGATCAAATAAGTAATTTAAACAGACCTATAATCCCTAGAGAAATAGAAACAGTCACTGAAAGTATCCCAATGTCCCCCACTCCTAAAAAAGAAAGAAAGAAAGAAAGAAAGAAAGAAAGAAAGAAAGAAAGCAAGCAAGCAAGCCCAGGGACAGAATTTTCAACACTGAATTCTATCAGACTTTTAAACAAGAGTTTCTATCAATACTCCTCAAATTATTCCACAAAATAGAAACAGAAGTAATATTGTCCATTTCATTTTATGAGGCCACAGTTACCCTGATACCCAAACCACAAAGTAAGAGAATCACAAACTAATTTTCCTATGAAGGCAAAAATACTCTATAAAATACTTGCAAATCATATCCAAGAACACATCAAAAAATCATCCTCCATGATCAAAGGTTTCATTCCAGAGATCCAGTATGGTTCATTATATATGAACCATTATATGAAACATTAATAAATATAAACAAACTGAAAGAAAACCCATGTGCTCATCTCATTAGATGCAGAAAAGACTTTGACAATAACCAATGCCTCTTCATGATAAATGTACTGGAAAGTACAGAGACACAAGGGACATACCTACACATAACAAAGACAGTTTACAGCATGCCTACAGCCCACATCAACTTAAATAGAGAGGAACTCAAAGTAATTCCACTAAAATTCAGAACAAGACAATGTTGTCTAAAATCTCCACATCTATTCAGTAGAATACTTGAAGTCTTAACTAAAGTAATAATACAACTGAAGGAGACCAAGGGCATACAAATTGAAAAGGAAGAAGAAAAAGTAAAAGTATACTTATTATCAGATGATATGATTGTTTGTGTGTGTGTGTGTGTTTGTGTGTGTGTGTGTGTGTGACCCAAAACTTTCCACTGGGTAATTCCTATAGCTGATAAACACTTTCAGCAAAATAGCTGGACACAAAATTAACTCACAAAGATCAGTAGCCCTGCTACAGAAAAATGGACTGAGAAAGAACCCAGTGAAACAACAACACCTTTGACAATAACTTCATATAATATAAATATCCCAGGATTTGGGCTACCAGGCATCCCTGTTTGGGTGCTGAGGAGTTCCATCTGGACTGGTGAGTGTGTGCTATCCAGGGGCGGCCTGTCCCGGAAGAGAGCACAGACCCCCTCCCCCAGCTCCTGCTGCAGGGCTGTCTTTCTTTCAAAGACCCAGCCCCTCCCCCCAAAGCATGCCCTGTTGTCTGCAAGGTCCTTTGCTCAGGAACAGTATCCCCTCTCCTACACTAAGGCTACCCACCCAGAGTGGTGAGTGCCTGCCTACTGGGCAGGCCTCAAGGTCCCCCGCAAGGGAGCACAGGCTCCTTCAGATTGTGCTGCAGAGTCTCCTGTGTTCTACTTGACCCCGCCCTGCCCCCACGTTCGCCCTTTTGTCCGTGGGTCAATGGACTACCAGGTGTCCCTGTTTCTGTGCTGAGGAGTTCTATCTGGACAGAACAGTTCCTGCTTCTACACTGAGGAGATCCACCCAGAGAGTCAGTCACAGCAAAGACTGGACCAAGACACCAGGCCACTCCTGGCTCCATTTGAAGGATGAGATGGGCAGGCACCAATGCAAGAATTCCTCCAACAACCTGAAAGGCAACATGACATAACCAGAATCCAGGGATCCCGAAACAAGAAGAATTGAACACCCTACTCTAGAAGAAATAGAAGAAATTGACTTTAAACTGAACTATATGAAAATAATACAGGACCTTAAACAGGAGGTGAAAAGCTGCCATAAAGAAATAGATGACAAACAAAAAGGTAGAGGAAATGAATAAATCTCTCAAAGATACCCAAGAAAACCAAGAGAAACAAGAAAAAGCAATCAAACAGGTAAGGGAAACGGTTCAAGACTTGAAGAATGAAATGGAAGTAATGAAGAAAACACAAACCGAGGGAAGGATGGAGATAGAAAATCTGGGTAAATGAACAGGAACTACAGAGACAAGTATTACCAACAGAATACAAGAGATAGAAGAAAGAATGTCAGACACTGAAGATACCATAGAGAAAATAAACACACTGATCAAAGAAAACAGCAAAACCAACAAATTCTCATCACAAAACATTCAGGAAATATGGGACACAATAAAAAGACCAAACCTAAGAATAATTGGAGTAGAAGAAGGAGAAGAGGTGCAACTCAACGGCCCAGAAAATATATTTAATAAAATTATAGAAGAAAACTTTCCCAACCTAAAGAAAGATGTACCTATGAAGGTTCAAGAAGCATACAGAACACCGAATAGGCTGGATCAAAAAAAAAAAAAAAACCCCTCGCCATATAATAATCAAAACACAAAACATACAGAATAAAGAAAGAATATTAAGAGCCGCAAAGGAAAAAGGCCAAGTTACTTACAAAGGTAAACCTATCAGACTTACACCTGACTTCTCTATGGAAACCATGAAAGCCAGAAGGTCCTGGATAGATGTACTGCAAAAACTAAGAGACCATGGATGCAAGCCCAGACTACTATACCCAGCCAAGCTTTCATTCACCATAAATGGAGAAAACAAAATTTTCCAGGATAAAAACAAATTTAAACAATACGTAGCCACAAACCCAGCCTTACAGAAAGTAATAGAAGGAAAATCTCTAACCAAGGAGTCCAACAATGACCACAATAACTCAGACATCTAGAGACCCGTCACCAGCGCAACTCAAAGAAGGGACGCACACGAACTCTACTACTAAAGAAGTGACCGGAGTTAACATCCCCTGGTCATTAATATCACTTAATGTCAATGGGCTCAACTCACCTATAAAAAGGCACAGGCTAAGAGATTGGATACGAAATCAGGATCCAACATTCTGCTGTTTACAAGAAACACACCTCAAACACAGAGACAGGCACCTACTCAGAGTAAAGGGCTGGGAAAAGGCTTATCAAGCAAATGGACCTAAGAAACAAGCAGGTGTGGCCATACTAATTTCTAACAATGTTGACTTTAAACTAAAATCAATCAGAAGAGATGGAGAGGGACATTTTATACTCATAACAGGAACAGTTCATCAGGATGAAATCTCAATCCTAAATATCTATGCCCCTAATATAAAAGCACCCACATATGTAAAAGAAATGTTACTAAAACTCAAGGCAGCCATCAAACCACACACACTAATAGTAGGAGACTTCAACACTCCTCTCTCACCAATGGACAGGTCAATCAGACCGAAACCTAAGAGAAAAATAAGAGGATTAATGGAGATAATGAATCAAATGGACTTAACATACATCTATAGAACATTCCACCCAAAGAGGAAAGAATATACCTTCTTCTCTGCAGCTCATGAAACCTTCTCGAAAATTGACCACATACTCGGTCACAAAGCAAACTTCCATAATTACAAAAAAAAAATTAGTAGCAACCTGTGTCTAATCAGATCACCATGTATTAAAGTTAGAATTCAACAAAATTCTACACCCAGAAAGCCTACAAACTCATGGAAACTGAACAGTCAACTACTGAACCACACCTGGATCAAAGAAGAAATAAAGAAAGAAATTAAAGTCTTTCTTGAATTCAATGAAAATAAAGAAACAACATACTCAAACATATGGGACATTATGAAAGCAGTGCTAAGAGGAAAGTTCATAGCACTAAGTGCCCACTTAAAGAAAACGGAGAAAGCACATATTGGAGACTTAACAGCCCACCTGAAAGCTCTAGAAAAAAAAAGCAGACTCACCTAGGAGGAGTAGAAGTCAGGAAATGATCAAACAGAGGGCTAAAATCAACAAAATAGAAACACAGAAAACAATTCAAAGAATCAATGAAACAAAAAGCTGGTTCATGGAAAAAAATCAACAAGTTTGATAAACCCCTATCCAAACTAATAAAACAGTGGAGAGAGAATACACAAATTAATAAGATCAGAAAGGAAAAGGGGATATAACCACAGAAACAGAGGAAATTCAGAGAATCATTAGATCTTACTACAAAAGCCTGTATGCCACAAAATTGGAAAATGTAAAAGAAATGGACACTTTTTTAGATAAGTACCATATACCAAAGTTAAACCAAGACTAGGTGAATAATCTAAATAGACCTGTTAGTCGCTAAGAATTAGAAGTTGTTATCAAAAAAAAATCTCTCTACCAAAAAAAAAGCCAAGGTCAAAACAGTTTCAATGCAGAATTCTACCAGAACTTCAAAGAAGACCTAATACCTATACTCCTTAATGCATTTCACAATATATAAATAGAAACGTCATTGCCAAATTCCTTTTATGAAGCTACAGTTACCCTGAAACCAAAACCACACAAAGACTCAACCAAGAAAGAGAATTACAGGTCAGTCTCACTCATGAACATCGATGCAAAAATCCTCAATAAAATACTGGCAAACCGAATCTAAGAACACATGAGAAAAATTATCCATTATGAACAAGTAGGTTCAACATATGGAAATCTATCAATGTAATCCATCATATAAATAAAGTGAAAGAAAAAAAACATATGATCATTTCATTAGATGCTGAAAGAGCATTTGACAAAATTCAACATCCCTTTATGATAAAGGTCTTGGAGAGATTAGGGATACAAGGGTCATACTTAAATATAATAAAACCTATTTATAGCAAGCCGACAGCTAACATCAAATTGAATGAAGAGAAACTCAAAGCTATCCCACTAAAATTAGGAACAAGAAAAGGTTGTCCATTCTCTCCATACCTCTTCAATATAGTGCTTGAAGTTCTAGCAATAGCAATAAGACAACATAAGGGGATCAAGGGGATTTGAATTGGAAAGGAAGAAGTTAAACTTTTGTTATTTGCAGATGATATGATAGTGTACATAAGCGACCCCAAAAACTCCACCAAAGAACTCCTACAGCTGATAAAAACATTTAGTAGCATGGCAGGATACAAGATCAACTTCAAAAAATCAGTTGCCTTCCTATACACTAAGGATAAGGAAGCAGAGAGGGAAATCAGGAAGCATCACCTTTCACAATAGCCACAAATAGCATAAAATATCTTGGGGGGTAACTTTAACCAAGGAAGTGAAGGATCTATTTGACAAGAACTTTAAGTCTTTGAAGAAAATAATTGAAGAGGATACCAGAAAATGGAAGTATCTCCCTTGCTCTTGGATCAACATAGTAAAAATGGCAATTCTACCAAGGGCAATTTATAGATTCAATGCGATCCCCATCAAGGTCCCATCAAAATTTTACACAGATCTTGAGAAGACAATAATCAATTTTATATAGAAAAACAAAAAACCCAGGATAGCCAAAACAAGCTTATACAATAAAGGAACTTCTGGAGGCATTACCATCCCTGACTTCAAACTCTATTACAGAGCTATTTGGTATTGAACAAAGCTTGGTATTGGCATAAAAACAGAGAAGTCGATTAATGGAATTGAATAGAAGACCCAGATTTTAACCCTCAATCCTATGAACATCTGATTTTCGATAAAGGAGATAAAAGTTTATAATTGATGAAAAAGCATCTTCAACAAATGGTGCTGGCAGAACAGGATTTCAACCTGTAGAAAAATAAACACAGATCCATACTATTACCATGCAAAAAACTCAAGTCCAAATGGATCAAAGACCTCAATATCAATCTGAACACACTGAACCTGATAAAAGAGAAAGTGGAAAGTAATCTACAACATATGGGCACAGGAGACCACTTCCTACGTATAACCCCAGCAGCACAGACATTAAGTGTAACATTGAATAAATGGGACCTTCTGAAACTGAGAAGCTTCTGTAAAGCAAAGGATACTGTCACTAAGACAAAAAGGCAACCCACTGACTGGGAGAAGATCTTCACCAACCCTGCAACTGACAAAGGTCTGATCTCCAAACTATATAAACAACCCAAGACACTAGACTTTAAAATGCTAATTGGCCCAATTAAAAAATGGGGCACTGAGCTGAACAGAGATCTCTCAACAGAAGAAGTTCAAATGGCCAAAGGACACTTAAGGTCATGCTCAGCCTCCTTAGCGATCAGGGAAATGCAAATTGAAACAACTTTGAGATACTATCTTACACCTGTCAGAATGGCTAAAATCAAAAACACCAATGATAGCCTTTGCTGGAGAGGGTGTGGAGCAAGGGGTACACTCATCCATTGCTGGTGGGAATGCAAACTTGTGCAACCCCTTTGGAAAGCAGTGTGGCGATTTCTCAGGAAATTCGGGATCAACCAACTCCAAGACCCAGTAATACCACTCTTGGGAATATACCCAAGAGATGCCCTATCATATGACAAAAGCATTTGTTTAACTATGTTCATAGCAGCATTATTTGTAATAGCCAGAACCTGGAAACAACCTAGAGGCCCTTCAATGGAAGAATGGATGAAGAAAGTGTGGAATATATACATATTAGAGTACTACTCAGCGGTAAAAAACAATGACTTTGTGAATTTTGCATGCAAATGGATGGAAATAGAAAACACTATCCTGAGCGAGGTAACCCAGACCCAAAAAGATGAACATGGGATGTATTCACTCATAATTGGTTTCTAGCCATAAATAAA